>NC_139713.1:13401237-13478476 GCF_964188405.1 Protomyctophum parallelum
GCGTGAGGCTGTGAGAGACAAAATGTACCCATCATTTGCTAATCGGAGAGCTTTACAATCAGATAAGAAGAGGGTTCACTGAAGCCTGGGTGGGCTTTGGAGCAGTCCCCAGGGCACGCAATCGCATGCACCACAGCTCTACCCCAATTTAGATCCAGCTTTTGGTGTCTGTCAAACACAAACTTTGTCCTACACAAGCATTCAATTGGAGAATTTACTGTACGCCATAAAGCCCCTCACTTCACACAGCTTTTGTCCCCAGACACGACTCAATATTTGACATTGACAATAAAAGGAGAAATTAGGTCATATGTCCGCCAAATATGAAAACTAAACTGTGCGGCAACGCAACACATTAAAAATGCCATTGACAATGAAGGGACAATTTACAGCCATACTGTATGTAGACGAGCAAATCAGCTAACCAATCACATACATTCTAAAGACTAAAATGTTAGGAAGGGACTAGTGGACAAGAGATCCAGTATATGTCATTTTACACTTGGTTGCATGCTGAAAATAGCCAGCAAGTGTAAAATCAGTCATTACGACAGCATCAAGGCCCCGGCCAAAAATACATTGTAGTCGACTAAATCAACTGTAGATGTAGTCGACTAAAATCTCAATGATATTTAGTCGACTAAAACTAAGACTGACACCAAAGCATTCCAGGTGACTAAAATGTGACTCAAACTAAATGAAAACTATTCAAGAGACTATACGCGACAAAAACTAAATTTGCTGCCAAAAAACAACACTGTACTGATGACATCGGGGCTCGCCCACACATAATGGGCCAGCACAGACTGTATGGTAAATGGTAAATGGTAAATGGTGCATTTATATAGCGCCTTTATCCAAGGCGCTTTACAGAGATTGTGCATTAATTACATTCACCCATTCACACACACTTCATACACCGATGGCAGCGGAAACCATGCACGGCACCAACTAGCACATCGGGAGCAATTAGGGGTTCAGTGTCTTGCTCAAGGACACTTCGACAGTAACTCTGGGGGAGCCCGGGTTTGAACTGGCAACCTTACGGTTACCATCCAGGCACTCTACCCCTGAGCCACCGCCGCCCCTGAGACTGTATGTCTCAGTATCTGTATCTGCAATGCTACGCACAGCAGCGCTAGTTCATTATGACTCTCTGTGGGCATCGATGTCAGCCAGGGGACTATTTCAGATTCACATGAGAAAGGAGGAAGCGAGAGAGGGCCGACTTAGAATAAGCAATGACGTCAACAGCACCCACAGTACGGGTAAACATGAACGTTTCCGCCGTGAATTATTAGGTATGCCCTATATTTAACCGTTTATGAACTCAAAATGACGAAAAGGAAGACATTCTGGTGTACGTCGTACACGCACACAGTTCACACAGCAACTTGGCCTCTCTTGCATGCGAGACACAAACGTTCTTAGTTCTCAGGTAACATTCCGTTTAAAATAGATATACAAAACACACAATTTGACCATGAGACCCGCAGGATCCCATTCAATCTAAACCAATATTAAAGTAATACTGTGTGTGTAGCATTAATTTTCACGTAGCTCCGTTGTCATACCGCTCAAAACCACCTAAGGATATTTATTTGGCAAAAAAACATGCATTCACATTGCTATTATAAACCTGCTATTCACATTAAAATACATAAATACATGTGCGTGCATACGTGTGTGCATATGCGTGCGTTGCGTGCATGCGTGCGCACGCAGTCGACTAAATATCATAAGATTAGGCTACATCTACCGTTGATTTAGTCGATTTAAAATGTATTTTGGCGGGGCCTTGATGCCGTCCTAATGACAGATTTTTACACTTAGTGAAAACAGCCGATCTTGTCGACGAAATCGACAATAGTACGTCCTGTGTGTGAGAAACCTGTTTCCATTTGAGGAGTATAAGACGTCTGGCTAAACAAAAAACAGCACACCTCCTACCTGACAGCGGCTGAAGACGTCACTGGGGGGTGGGCTGAACGTTGAAGTGTCTCAGGACCCTCGTGGCCTGGTCCAGGGCTTTCTCCGAGCAGTCGAGAGCCAGACAGCGACCCCTCGCCCACCTGGGACCGCAACTGGAGGAGGAGCAAGAAGAGATTAAAACCCATTCTGACCTGAGATCAGATTTTTTTTTAAATGTCTTCTACATTCTGACAGTTTTCGTTCTGACCTGAGATCAGATTCTAAAAAAATGTCTTCTACGTCAGTTGCTCTTTGATTTTTCAATGCTAACACCAAAATGGGTTCCCGTTAAAAAATATTTAGTCTATACGGCTGTGTCACTCACAGAAAATAATTCATTTTTTTCTTCTTTTTAGATTAGATAGTACACATTATTACGGAGCCCCCCGAGTGGCCATGGAAAGAAAAATATATCATCTGGTCCGGACAAGACGCTATCTCGTCCGGACCGGATATTATTAGGGTTTGATCAGGTCAGGTCAACATAATGGAATGTCAGAACAGGTCAGCTCCATATATGGAGATCTTAAGGGGTGGCAGCGGGGGGGGGGGGGGGGGGCAGTGTCTTGAGTGTACACAGGGTTTGATGAGGGCCCAGGTAGGGCCGGGCCTTAATTTTCGGGCCTGTTGAGGACTATAGTTTTTTCGACCGGCTTCCGGGCGCGGCTATACTAACCCATTCTGAACGGGAACCCATTTTGCGTTGGCATCATGTTATGCTTTTAGCTATTGAAAAATAGCAGATCTACAAGCTCATAGCGCTCCACCGAGTGGCGCGCTATGAGCTTGTAGGTCTGCTATTTTTGAAAAATCGAAGAGCGAAGGACGGGGTGGGGGTGGAGATCAACATGTGGAATGTAAGAACAGGTCAGCTCCATACAGTATATATGGACATCTAAGGGTTTGATGAGGTCAGTGTCGTGATCTTCATATATTATTATTATAGAGACTGCCATATATGGAGCGCGTCACGAGGCTGTGACGGACTGACAACCATATAATGGTGGCGTGGCGCGTGACGGATCGACTGACAGGTTTTTCAAGGTGATCAATAAGCAAATAAAACATTTTTGGGTTGGATTTGAGTTTCTTTATACTTACAGTCTGGTATGGCATTCCACAGGTGAGTATGGTACGGTCCTCGGTTCGAGCCAACTGAATGATAAAAACGCAAAACAAACAGTCATGAAGAAGAGCATTCAATGCAGCTACTGTACACGAGCACTGTGTTTGTGTATTTCATGAGACATGCAATACTGTGCTTGTGTGACATACTAGCCGCAATTTGCAACTCTAGATTTTTTTTATAATGGGATGAATCTAGAGTTGCAACAAGCTCCATCCACTTCCTATTCATCATTTTTTGGTTTGTGATCTGCTTGTCTTAAACGACGTTAAATTATTTTTCTAAGTGTTGCAGTTTGGAAGCACTCGTTTTTGTTAACGGGTCGCGCTGCTGCCTCCTGCATTATGTGCAATTTCGAAACAGGTGGAATGCAGGGCCGTTCAGTGACGTACGACGAGTGCTTCCAAACTCCAGCACTTAAATAATCACTTGCAGAGGATGTCTTGACAGAAAGTATCTCATAACATCTCTACGGTGGATTTTAAGAAAAACAAGCTCGGCAGATTGAAAGAGGATAATTCAAGCTTGGACTACAGCTGCAATGTTGGTGAGTTTAACATCGTTTAAGACAAGCATATCACAAACCAAAAATGATGAATAGGAAGTGGATGGAGCTTGTTGCAACTCTAGATTCAACCCATTGTAAAAAAAATCTAGAGTTGCAAATTGCGGCTAGTGACATACTAGGTATGGAGTGTATATAGCATTAGTTTAGGGTTTGACCAGACGAAGAGCCTTGGCTCGAAACGTCGTCAATACATAAACTGTGTGCGGGTTCCCTTCTCTTTTGAACCCAGCACCTCCACTAAAGTCATCTGCGTATTTTATTTTACTTTACTATAGTTTGTGTAAAATTTGTGACACACAAAAAACAAACAGAAAAAAATACATTTTACATACAACAGCTAGTTACATTTTAAAATGCCTTTTTTTATTGAGTTTGGCACGGTCACTCTCACGCCGCACTTTTATTCTACCTTTGAGGGTGGATTCTATACAGAGCGTTTTGAGTGGTTCTTAAAGTGGGGTACAGGGACAACTATGGAGTTAGAGGGTCCTCAGCTAAATGATAGTTAGGAAGCAAATGGACCCTTAATGGGTCTGAAACTCTGAGAGTGTACATACTATGGGTATACCAATTTCCATGTACATTTGTACACTCCGAGTTAAATTAACTTTGATTTTGCAATATGCAGTGGGGTCCCAGAGATAGAAATGGGGAACGGTAGCCTAATTCAGGTCAAACTGGAGGGGGTCCTTGAAATGAAAATGGCTGAAAATCATTGCTAGAGCCGTAAAAAACCTTCTGTTATGGGGGGTCCCTGGCATATATTTTCAAATGGGGGTCCGTGGGCTAATGAGTGTCAATGTGGGGGTCCTTGACATGAAAAAGTTTGGGAACCACTGTTGGTAGTGGAATACCAATAATGAATGTAAACAAAATCGATTACATATTGGTGCTCGTTACATTTTGGTGGGTGCTCCTTCATTCTGAATTTGGTAGTAAAGTAAAGTAAAAGTAAAAGAAAAAAAGTTAATTTCGAGCCCTGCCTCACAGGTAGAACAAAATATATTGACAATTTTGTCAACAAATAAAAACTAGATTAAAATGTTAGGAAGGGACTAGTGGACAAGAGATCCAGTATAAGTAAAAGACAAGTCATTTTACAAGTGGCTTCGTGCTGAAAATAGCCGATCTACAAGCTCACAGCGCGTCGCGCTGCGACGCGCTACAATTTACAATTTACAATTTAGGCATTTAGCAGAAGCTCTTAATCCAGAGCGACTTACATTTAAGCAAGAACAAAAGCATGGGAATACATCACATAAAAGCATTTATCAATATCATGAAACATGCGTAAGCTAAGAAAGTAACAGTGGAATATCTATATAATGAAACTATACATACACTATACATATAAACTATACATATTTACTACTATGCTATACATATGTACTATGGCGTGCTATGACTATATACAATACAATTATAGTGCTGTCTACATAACATGCTATAAGTCTGTGTCAAATGCTATCTAAGCCAACAGAAATGCTATCTAAGGGGTTAGGGTAAGTGCTATGGGCCATGATGGAGTCTGAAAAGGTGGGTTTTCAGGCTACGGCGGAAGATTGGGAGTGATGCTGCAGTTCTGACTGCAATGGGAAGTGCATTCCACAGTTTTGGAGCCAGAAGGGAGAAGAGTTTGGGACGTGTGGAGCGTTGTCCCTGTGAGCGCTGTGAGCTTGAAGATCGGCTATTGTCAGCAAGTGTAAAATCAGTCATTACGACGTCATCAACGCGCGACAAAACACACTATAGTTGCGTCAAGGGTGACCGGACTGCCATAGGCTGAAGGCTCCAAGAATCAGACAACTGTCCAAGAATGCATTTCGTTGGTTTTTATTTACCCCAAAGTCTCCAAACGTCAACCAGGCAGTGCAATATTCACAGTGAGGGACTGTCCAAAAATTAAATAACAGGCCAAAATAACTTGAGGTAACTACCCAGCAGCAGCTCTCTCCTCAGCTGCTCAATATAGCCTGCCTAGACCAAACTGAACTCTCTGTGGATTCAGCCACCATTTTATACCAGGTGGGTCATACCAAGAACAACACTCACAGTAATTAGTATCATTTAACTTAAACTAAGGCCCATAAGTTATACACAATTACACTATTACTATTAATCCATTTACATTTCATAATTCAGGCAAGCACTTTACCAACACATTCGGCCTATAATTAGAAAAGATACAATATAAAAAAAAAACCCACACCCCTCTGCTCTACAGCACTTGGCACCTCCCAATCAACCGGCTGATTGGCAGCACAGGAGAGGACAGGTGTGCTCAGGAACTTCATTATATTCATTATATTGAGACATATGAAACATACCACTCCCCACAGTCACTGTGTGTGTGTGTGTGTGTGCGTGTGCGTGTGTGTGTGTGTGTGTGCGTGTGTGTGTGCATTGTCCCCGTTTGCCTCTATAGGGCACGGGCTGCCCCGTGACAAGTGGACTAAATCAACTGTAGATTTAGTCGACTAAAATCTTAGGATATTTAGTCGACTAAAACTAGACTACAACACTAACACATTCCAAGTGACTAAAATGTGACTAAAGCTAAATGAAGTTTAGACTATGACTAAAGAAATTTGCTGCCAAAAACAACACCGTTTGCTGTTTGAGTATTAAAATGATAGAGACTGAAGTCCGCCTGCAGTCCCACCTCTTAACCACTAGGGCCCAGCGCTTCAACATTGGAGAGCCTCACTGGGGGTTTGGCATCATTGCTTGGCTCCTTATATTCACACTGAATCAGCCGAATATCATTTTGCATCCTTGCAGAGGCTTGCACCCCTTTTGCAAACAGATCTTATTTTAATTATGTTTTTGTGGAGACAAGAAACACGTTCCTGGGGGGTTTTCACCATGCTGCATTTGTGGTCTGGAGAGGGCAGTTTTTTTTTAACCCATTCTGAACGGGAACCCATTTTGGTGTCAGCATCATGTTATGCTTTAGCTATTGAAAAATAGCAGATCTACAAGCTCATAGCGCGCCACCGAGTGGCGCGCTACGAGCTTGTAGGTCTGCTATTTTTGAAAAATCGAAGAACGACTGACATTTTTAGAATCTGATCTCAGGTCAGAATGGGTTAAAGACAAGTAAAAGGGCAGGGGCTCAAGCCCCCTTTGATGTCTGTGTGTGCACGTGCACGTGCCTGGCTGTAGCCTATATGTATGTGTATACGGCACACCGAGACTCACCTCAGCCGCCACTCTGTGGTCGTCGTGGTTCTCCAATATGGCCACGTCGACCCCCAGACAGCGCAGATAGCGGCCCAGTCCCTGGAGCATGTTGTCACACACCACCCGGAACTGCTGGGGACTCAGCGGAGGGCCCGGGGCCCTCGTCTCCTCACACGGCGGGACGCCGCCGCCCTTTTCCTGACCGTGGGATGTTGTAGCTGACCCTCGGTGTCCCTGAATGAACACACAGCACTATGGACTGAGAATTGAACTAAAAACGGCTGTCGATTAGCGTTAACCCATTCTGACCTGAGATCAGATTCATAACGAGGTTTCCACTGGACACACACTGGTCTGTTGAACCCATTCTGACCTGAGATCAGATTCTAAAAATGTCAGTCGTTCTGCTATTTTTCAATAGCTAAAGCATAACAAAATGCTAAAACCAAAAGGGGTTCCCGCACAAAATGGGTTAACACACAGCACTATGGACCGAGAATTGAACTAAAAACATTACGTTTTTTTTTTCAATTTCCTTTCTCTTACTTCCAGAATGGCTGTCGATTAGCGTTAACTAGTTGCCTAGTTTACTAGTCGTTTAACTACCTAAAAATGTGGAATATTTGTACATTTAAAAACTGTGTACAGGTCTATGTCTATTAGTTATGTGACTACAACTAAAAATCTACCTCATCTTGAGGCCTACAAAATCGGGTAAAATAAATAAATAATAATAATTGTGTATGTATATATATATATATATATATATATATATTTCCTCTCATGAACTAGTACCAACAAGGTTGACTCGTGGATTTACTAGTCGACTAGTTGCTTAATGCCCTAGTGCGTGCGTGCGTGCGTGCGTGCGCGATCATGAGAGTGCGATCATGAGTGAGTTTCGATTTATTGATTGATTACTTTATTAATCAGACATGTAAACAGCACGAGGTACAGTCAGAGATGTATGAGGCTAAAAATAAAACATAAAAGAAGCACAAGGTACAGTCAGACAGTAAGGCTAAAATACAAAAAAAAGGAAGTCCACATGCCGCGTGTATGGATTCTTCACCCAACCCCATCCAAGAAAAGCAAGGACCTTGTTTGTGCTTTGCAAATAAAATTAAAAGGTTCCACTTGACCCCGTCCCTTTTTTTGTTGTTAAATGGTAAATTTATGTAGCGCCTTCTTTATCCAAGGCCCTTTTACATAAATTGTGCATCACATTCACCCATTCACACACCGATGGCAGCGGAAACCATGCAAGTCACCAACCAGCACATCCATTTTGGTGTTACCATCATGTCATGCTTTAGCTATTGAAAAATAGCAGATCTACAAGATCATAGCGCGGCACCGAGTGGCGCGCTACGAGCTTGTAGGGTCTGCTATTTTTGGAAAAAATCGAAGAACGACTGACATTTTTAGAATCTGATCTCAGGTCAGAATGGGTTAATTGAAAGAAACAGTAGACTGTCATGGATGGAGCCAAATGCACGAGAATGTTTGCTCATTGTATCCTTTACACCGGTGGTTCCCAAACTTGTTCATGTCAAGGACCCCCAAATTGACACCGATTTGCCCGCAGACTCCCCCATTTGAAAAGGCATATGTTGTACTTTTAGCTATTGAAAAATAGCAGATCTACAAGCTCATAGCGCGCCACTCGGTGGCGCGCTATGAGCTTGTAGATCTGCTATTTTTTGAAAAATCGAAGAACGACTGACATTTTTTTAGAATCAGATCTCAGGTCAGAATGAGTTAATCAGACCAGTGTGTGTCCAGTGGAAAACCTCGTATGAATCTGATCTCAGGTCAGAATGGGTTCTGGGTAAGAGAAGACTTTTTACGTCTCTAGCAGTGATTCTCAACCTCAACCGTGTAATTGAGCTTAACCCATTTTGGGGGCGGGAACCCCTTTTGGTGTTTCAAGCATTACGTTGTACTTTTAGCTATTGGAAAAATAGCAGATCTACAAGCTCATAGCGCGGCACTCAGAGCCGCGCTAATAGCTTGTAGGTCTGCTATTGTATAGGTCTGCTATTTTTGAAAAATCGTGAAAATGTAGTGCACATCTTTCAATATATATTCTTTCAGAGCCAATGTTTTTAACTCGAATCTTTGCTTCTTGGACACACACACACACACACACACACACACACACACACACACACACACACACACACACACACACACACACAAAAAAAAAATTCAGATGGGGGTCGGCGGCCAATTACATATAATCTTAGGGGTCTTTGACATGAAAATGTTTGAGAACCCCCCCCCCCCCCCCCCCCAAAAAAAGTATAATAGGGGTTTAAGTGGTCAAAAGCCCTCAAGTCGAATTTACACGTAACATAATGTAACTCGATTGCGCCACTGAGTGGCCGTACGTGGCCTTGCAGCTTTTTTGTTTTTAATAAGGTGGCCTTTGAAAAAAAGGAAACTCCCCCTCTGTCTGTCAGGTGAAAAGAAGCGGCTTGGACTCCTCATGCATCGAAGGAAGCATGAAGTCCGTTGCTCTCCCCAAAGTTGGCAGAGAATTACATTAGATAATTGACACTGGGTGGGGGGGAAAAATGGCTTACAAAATCGTAGGATAAAAAAACAAACAAAGAAAAAACAACATTATCCCACAGGATCACACAAATTGCAGGTGCACACACAAATTAAATGTCTTTCTTGAAAACACACTTGGGACAATTCCGTTTATCCTCAGTCAGCGTATGTGTGTTACGATCCCTCGAGGGGCTATATAGGGGCAAAAGGGGGGGCTTCGTTTAGCCAGCGTTCGATTTTCGACGCCGACAACGCATAGCATCGGCAAGCTATGAATTAACCCATTTTGGGGCGGGAACCCATTTTGGTGTTAGCGTCATGTCGTGCTTTAGCTATTGGAAAAATAGCAGATCTGCTGATGTAGGTCTGCTATTTTTGAAAAATCAAAAGAACGACTGACTTTTTTCTTTAAATCTGATCTCAGGTCAGAATGGGTTAATCGGACCAGTGCGTGTCCAGTGAAAACCTCGTATGAATCTGATCTCAGGTCAGAACGGGTTAATCGGACCAGTGTGTGTCCAGTCAGTGGAAACCTCGTATGAATCTGATCTCAGGTCAGAATGGGTTAATCGGACCAGTGTGTGTCCAGTGGAAACCTCGTATGAATCTGATCTCAGGTCAGAACGGGTTAATCGGACCAGTGTGTGTCCAGTCAGTGGAAACCTCGTATGGATCTGATCTCAGGTCAGAACGGGTTAACATCGTTGAAGTATGAATCGAGGCCTCTCTCTCTCTATACCATTTGACCTGCGCCGGCCTTGGCGTTGTGGCGGTCCCGCTGGGCTTGTCTGTCCTTTGGCTTCTTGACCTTGACCTTCTCGGAGCCGCCAGACGACCTGGTTTGGAAATTGGCGGGCAGCCCAAAGGACGCCGGGTCTCCGGCGAGGGCAGAGTGGACCTCCAGGAGACAGTAGGCGTCCAACGCTGAAAACGTCAAGTTAAGGACAGGGAGGGAAAAAGAGGGGTTAGGAATTCACCTCTGGAGGTTGAATATTGTCTGTGAAACCACGGAGACTAGGCATGTAACGATATATCGTATATCGCGATATATCGATATTATATCCCGACGATATGTATCGATTTATTAATTATTTTATTTTATTATATTACTTTATAATATTATTATTTTAGGGGGGGCTAGTGTGTGATAAGAAATGTCAGCTGTAATCATATTCCATCATATTCACATGATTTTGGAGAGAAATGAGACAGTAGAGGCCTGGAGAGGGGAGCTGTATATGTGTGTCTGTGACTGTGCCCAGGTGATGGTCGTTATTGATGCTCATTAATACATCAAGGAAGGCAATTATCTTTGCAATGTAGTTAAATGAAAATTGTGAAAAAAGCTTTTGGGGGGGGGGGGGGAAGATAAATCATAAAAAATAAATTGGTCATTTGTCTGGAAAATCATTGTGTTGAAAATATCGTGAAAAATGGTATCGTGAACCTCACATCGTGATACGTATCGTATCGTGAGTTGAGTGTATCGTTACATGCCTAGAATTCACCTCTGGAGGTTGAATATTGTCTGTGGAACCACGGAGACTGTTGTGCCACTGTCAAGACAATACAGGGGGGAAAAAACCAATAGGCAATTGAGCAGAGAGAGAGAGAGAGGGAGAGAGAGAGAGAGAGAGAGAGAGAGAGAGAGACCCGGAAAAGAAATCCCCCGTTCATTTTCCTCATAGACTTTTCAGAAAGTATTTATTTAAAGACGCTTACGCCGTGGACAAAGCCAATTCTTGTTGTGACAAATCATGACAACAAACACAATGTTTTAGACCAAACAAAAAAATAGAAAGTAGAAAAAAACAGGCAGGTTACAACACTTTTTTTGTTTGTTTTTCTTCTCAGTAATTATTTGTTTGGTCCAAAATATGTTGCGTTTGTTGTCATGACTCGAGTTGGCTCCGTACGACGCTTAAAAGGTCTTTAAATAAATAAGTTTTGAAAAGCCTATGTAGAAAATGAATGGAGAATCATTTCCTGGGCCACTCGTCGTTCTGAAAGGGGGCGGGACTGCGACACTCTATACTGGCTAAAGATACAGAGCACCGAAGCCTGACGTCAATATCGGTAGAGAGGGCGCTAAGTCTGCAGGTTCATGTACGTTTCATTTGCATTGTATAATCCCCATAGGGGGATTTTTAGGTCGCCTCATATAAGAACTGTACAGCGTTTGAAAAATAAACAAATCCTCCCGGCCGTTTCACGCATATGGATATGAAGAAATCGACTGACTGGAGAGAAAACGCTAATGTTACTGCTACTGAATTTGTAAAACTTTTGCTAGAAACAGACGGTCGTAAACGACACAGAGACACACCTCTCCGACAATATCGCCGAGACCACAATTCTTATATGAGACAATTTTAATGATGACCCCATGTTATTCTCCATAGAAAAATAAACCTATATTCTTTCAGAGCGAACTTTTTTAACTTAAATACATATAATTCTAGGGGTCCTCGACATGAAAATGTTTGAGAACCACTGACATAGAAACATAGGGGTTTTTCAGAAAACTGTCAGGATTTAGAAGACATTTTGTAGAATCGTCCTCAGGTCTAAATGGGTTAAACATGATCTGGCCAGGCACACATTATACGACCAATTCTCGTACAGGGGCGCTAATCAACCACCAGATTGCCCAACAATGGTGTGTGTATAGAGGCCTAAAAGGAACAACACATCTCTAGAACTATTAACGGTATCCAAAGTCCAGCGTGCCTATAGTTCAACTGACCTGCAGTGTTGTTTTTGGCAGCAAATTTTCTATTTTAGTTTAGTCATATAGTCTTTGGACTGAAACTTCATTTAGTTTTAGTCACATTTTAGTCACCTGGAAATGTCTTAGTGTTAGTCTAGTTTTAGTCGACTAGATGTCATAAGATTTTAGTCGACTAAATCTACAGGTGATTTAGTCGACTAAAATGTGTTTTGGTGGGCCTTGATGCGGTCGTAATGAGTGTTTTTACACTAGCTGAAAATAGCCGATCGCGTTGTGAGCTTGTAGATCGTCTATTTTCAGCATGCAACCAAGAGTAAAATGACTTATACTGGATCTCTTGTCCACTATAGTCACTTCCTAACATTTTAGTCTAGTTTTCATTTGTCGACGAAATTGTCAGTATATTTAGTCTTAGTTTTAGTCGTCATAGCTTAGTTTTCATTTAGTTTCCATTCGTCAGTGGAAAAAGGTAGTCGACGAAACTTTTTCGTCTTGGTTTTAGTCGACGAAAACAACACTGCTGACCCGCCGTGGCCGTAGATCCGGTTTCCATGGTTTGTTGAAAGAGGAGCAGCGGAGCCAGGCCGTAGATCCGGTTTCCGTGGTTTGTTGAAAGAGGAGCAGCGGAGCCAGGCCGTAGATCCGGTTTCCATGGTTTGTTGAAAGAGGAGCAGCGGAGCCGGGCCGTAGATCCGGTTTCCGTGATTTGTTGAAAGAGGAGCAGCGGAGCCGGGTCGTAGATCCGGTTTCCGTGATTTGTTGAAAGAGGAGCAGTGGAGCCGGGCCGTAGATCCGGTTTCCGTGGTTTGTTGAAAGAGGAGCAGCGGAGCCGGGCCGTAGATCCGGTTTACGTGGTTTGTTGAAAGAGGAGCAGCGGAGCCGGGCCGTAGATCCGGTTTACGTGGTTTGTTGAAAGAGGAGCAGCGGAGCCGGGCCGTAGATCCGGTTTCCGTGGTTTGTTGACAGAGGAGCAGCGGAGCCGGGCCGTAGATCCGGTTTCCGTGGTTTGTTGACAGAGGAGCAGCGGAGCCGGGCCGTAGATCCGGTTTCCGTGGTTTGTTGACAGAGGAGCAGCGGAGCCGGGCCGTAGATCCGGTTTCCGTGGTTTGTTGACAGAGGAGCAGCGGAGCCGGGCCCGTGTCAGCATCTCTTACCTGCGTATTTTATTTGGCTGACGCGCAGCGGGCGTTTGTCCCACATGGACAGCTGGTCCGATTTGTCCAGCGGCTTCCCCAGGATCTGTTTGACCATCAGGCTGAGGCCCTTCTCTCCTTGGGACGGCCGATCGCAGCGAATCTGGAGAGGAGGAGGAGGACATCGTCAGAAATGGAATGATGGGATTCTTGTGGTCCAGTGTTGTTTGTGGCAGCAAATTTCTATTTTAGTTTTAGTCGTTTTAGTCTCATGAATAGTTTTCACTTAGTTTTAGTCACATTTTAGTCACCTGGAATGTTCTAGTGTTTTAGTCGTGTTTTAGTCGGCTAAATGTCATGCGATTTTAGTCGACTAATTCTACAGTTGATTTAGTCGACTAAAATGTGTTTCGACAGGCCTTGATGTCGTTGTAATGACATATTTTACACTTTGGTTGCATGCTGAAAATAGCAGATATACAATCTCGCAACGCTATTATGCTGCTATTTTCAGCATGCAACCCAGCATAAAACTGGATCTCTTGTCCACTAGTCCCTTCCTAACATTTTAGTCTAGTTTTTATTTGTTGACGAAATTGTCAGTATATTTAGTCTTAGTTTTAGTCATCATAGATTCGTTTTTATTTAGTTTTAGTCAGTGAAAATAGGTAGTCGACGAACATTTTTCGTCTTAGTTTTAGTCGAGGAAAACAGCGCTGCTTGGGTCTTCACATTCTCATCTCAAACTCACAAACCGTGTTGTTTTTTGGCAGCACATTTTTCTATTTCAGTTTTAGTCATAGTCTCAAAGTCAAAGTCAAAGTCGTACGATCTGTCACACACGTTTACCGCAGTGAAATTTGTTCTCCGCATTTGACCCCATCTCTTGGAGCGGTGAGCCGCAGCCAAGGAGCAGTGAGCTGCAGCCAGCGTGCGCCGCACTCGGGAATCATTTGATTAGTAGATTTGACCTCCCCAATCCAACCCTTTAATGCTGAGTGTCGAGCAGGGAGGCATTGGGTCCCATTTTTATACAGTCTTTGGTATGACCCCGGCCCCGGGGTCATACCCCGAACCCCGACCTCCCAGTTTCAGGGCGGACACTCTAACCACAAGGCCACTGAGCTGGTACTCTTGAATACGGTAGTTTTCATTTAGTTTCAGTCACATTTTTGTCACCTGGAATGCTTTGGTGTTTGGTCTAGTTTCAGTCGACTAAATAGCATAAGATTTTAGTCAACTAAATCTGCAGTTGATTTAGTCGACTCAAATGTATTTTGGCGGGCCTTGATGCCGTCGTAATGGCTGTTTTTACACTTGCTGAAATAGCAGATCTACAAGCTCACAAAAAATGAGTAAAATTAGTTTTACTGGATCTCTTGTCCACTAGTCCCTTTTATTTTTTGACAAAATCGAGAGTATATTTATTTAGTCGTAGTTTTAGTCATCGTGGCTTAGTTTTTATTTAGTTTTTATGTCGTTTTTGTCAGTGAAAAAAGGGTAGTCTACGAACATTTTTCGTCATAGTATTAGTCAACGAAAACAACATTGCTCACAAACCTTACGTAGGTCCTGAACCCTTCGTTTGTGGACTTGACAACCAATTACAATATGATAACATTGGCACCTTTCATCATCTATTAAAATTTGGTTGATGGTTGTATGGAGTCTATGGCTAGTATGTCCCTTAAGTATTATGTTATACTTTAGCTGTTGAAAAATAGCAGATCTACAAGCTCGTAGACCTGAGGACGATTCTACAAAGGTCTTCTAAATCATGACAGTTTTCTGAAAAACCCTATGTTTCTATGTCAGTGGTGCTCAACCTTTTTCATGGCAAGGACCCCCAGAATTATACGTATTTGGCCGCCAACCCCCATCTGAAAATATGTTGTTCCAGGACCCCCCCCCCCCCCCAGAAGCAAAGATTTGAGTTAAAAACGTTGGCTCTGAAAGAATATATATATATTCAAAGATTTGCACCACATTTTCACGATTTTTCAAAAATAGCAGACATAAAAGCATACGAGCTTGTAGATCTGCTATCTTTCAATAGCTAAAGTATAACACAATGCTTTTAAACACCAAAAGGGGGTCCCTGCCCAAAATTGGTTTCACGGTAGTGTGAGACATATCGACCGCAGAATCAGTCTCTTCACTTAGTGTGCAACTTGGCTGAAGTTATTATGACCTTATACCTGTTCGTGGAGTTTCTTCAGATCTAGGACCCCCTCGACTTTCAGTGGCTCCTGCAACAACTGGGGCCAGGTCGCCGACAGGCACCTCAGGTCTCCACTTATATCGTAAGCTGAGACAGAAGGAGGTTTCGGGAGGAGGAGAGACGGAAGAGGGAGTGAAAAGCGGTGGAAAAAAACCGCAGATGCAATTCTTGAACATCGATAATGTGAACGTGTGCAAGATCAGTGACGTAAATTACGTTTTTCAATGTAATGAGACCCCGGGATGCAGGGATGGTCTTTTAGATCGGGGGTTTTTCAACCGGTGGTCCGCGGACTAGTGCAGGTGGTCCCTGGCCATGCAATTGCTTTTAATAACTTACAGGAGTTCTTACTGTATGGTGTGTGTGTGTGTGTGTGTGTGTGATATGAAATGTGAGCTTACCATAATCACAGTAATCCTTGATCATAATCTATCATATTCAAACAAAATCACTGTATTTTATTAGATATATTGATAGTATAGCTATATAGATACCATGGATTCCACAATGCTACGCCAGACTTCCCGGTCCTTCATTTGCCACCCCCAGTTCCTGCCTATACTGAAGGATGTGTCCCTATAGCGACGATATCAGGGAACGACAGCTTTCTATACCTCTGGTCCGCCCTGAGGCAGGACTCCAGAGGAGAAGGGAAGATATATATATATAACCTCATTGTCAGCTCTGTAAGCAGTGGCCGGCAAACTGGATCGGACTATAGTGTAGAAACACGGGGAAGGTTGCCGTTTATTAGATCAGTCGATGGGTGGCAACTGCAAAGACAGATTTTGCGCTCTCATTGGATGCAGAGGTCGTTTTATTATTACCCCTTAACTATAAACTGCGTTTTGGGATGCAAAATGCAGCCTTATTTTAATCTCTGCTACTATAAATGTGCCACGTCTCTGTGTGTCTGCGTGCGTGCGCGTGTGTGTGTACGGTTGTAATGCACATAAGTTATGTAACTCGAGAACCGTTTGCCCGACCGACTTCTAATTCGACACGGTTCTCCAGAACCACCACAAAAGGCTCTGCTCAGGCTCTGCCAGTGGGCCTATAATCCCGGGACTCATTACATTGAAAACCTACTTACATCATTGTAGTAGGTCATTTTAACTATTTTTTTCCCCGTTTCTTTTTTACTTCACCCACGTGGTCCAGTTGAAAATGTATGGTGGGCTAAAAGTGCCTGACTGCAATATACTGTATATACATTGAATTCAAACAAAGAGATTGGAAATGGAAACGTATGCTCATAAACACAACAATAATTACTTTCAATTCAACCCTAACCACAGGCTATAGGAACTCACCCAGTTTAAGGACTCTGCTGTCAGAGAAGGCCCAACCACACGCTATAGGAACTCACCCAGTTTAAGAACTCTGCTGTCAGAGAAGGCCCAACCACACGCTATAGGAACTCACCCAGTTTAAGGACTCTGCTGTCAGAGAAGGCCCAACCACACGCTATAGGAACTCACCCAGTTTAAGAACTCTGCTGTCAGAGAAGGCCCAACCACACGCTATAGGAACTCACCCAGTTTAAGAACTCTGCTGTCAGAGAAGGCCCAACCACACGCTATAGGAACTCACCCAGTTTAAGGACTCTGCTGTCAGAGAAGAAGGCCCTGACGAAGCCCAGGGTTTCTTTATGTTGGCGTAGACCGCCGTCAGACATGTCCAGCAGGAAGACCTGCTCCGACACGGCCAGCTGGACCACGGCAACGCGCTGCACGGAGACCACCAGGGGAGCCCACCACTCCATGTCCACCCCCACTACACCCCCCTCCTACAGAGAGAGAGAGAGAGAGAGAGAGTTAACCAGCCCACCACTCCATGTCCACCCCCACTACACCACCTACTTACAGAGAGAGAGAGAGAGAGAGAGAGAGAGATAGAGAGAGAGAGTTAACCAGTGGAGCCCACCACTCCATGTCCACCCCCACTACACCCCCTTCCTACAGAGAGACACAGAGAGAGAGAGTTAACCAGCCCACCACTCCATGTCCACCCCCACTACACCACCTTCCTAGATAGAGAGAGAGAGAGAGAGACAGAGAGAGTTAACCAGCGCACCACTCCATGTCCATCCCCACTACACCACCTTCCTAGAGAGAGAGACAGAGAGACAGAGAGAGAGAGAGAGTTAACCAGCGCACCACTCCATGTCCACCCCCACTACACCACCTTCCTACAGAGAGAGACAGAGAGAGAGAGAGAGAGAGAGAGAGAGTTAACCAGCGCACCACTCCATGTCCACCCCCACTACACCACCTTCCTAGAGAGAGAGAGAGAGAGAGAGAGAGAGAGAGAGAGAGAGAGAGAGAGAGAGAGAGAGAGAGAGAGAGAGAGAGAGAGTTAACCAGCGCACCACTCCATGTCCACCCCCACTACACCACCTTCCTAGAGAGAGAGAGAGAGAGAGAGAGAGAGAGAGAGAGAGAGAGAGAGTTAACCAGCGCACCACTCCATGTCCACCCCCACTACACCACCTTCCTAGAGAGAGAGACAGAGAGAGAGAGAGAGAGAGAGAGAGAGAGAGAGAGAGAGAGAGAGAGAGAGTTAACCAGCCCACCACTCCATGTCCACCCCCACTACACCACCTTCCTAGAGAGAGAGACAGAGAGAGAGAGAGAGAGAGAGAGAGAGAGAGAGTTAACCAGCCCACCACTCCATGTCCACCCCCACTACACCACCTTCCTAGAGAGAGAGAGAGACAGAGAGAGAGAGAGAGAGAGAGAGAGAGTTAACCAGCGCACCACTCCATGTCCACCCCCACTACACCACCTTCCTACAGAGAGAGACAGAGAGAGACAGAGAGAGAGAGAGAGAGAGAGAGAGAGAGAGAGATATTGTTGGCAATCAACCTGTTAAATTAAGCAACTTGGACACTCAGGCATGAAGGAATCATGAGTTCAAGTCCGTTGCTCTCCCCTTGTCCCCCATATATGGGGACTAGGTTGGTGTGTAGAGCCCAGGATCACATTAGATGATTGACACAGGGGTGAAAAATGGGTTACAAAATCGTGGGATAAAAGATATATTTAAAAAAAAAACCTGTTAAATTGTTTAAAAGGATCAATACAAGTACATTAATATATGATAACCCTTACAATAGTAGTAGCTTTTATATATTTGTATTTGCATATTGTCCTATATAATGCCTAATTTGCATATTTAAATCACCAAAAAGATTTGAACCGGCTCCCAACCGGTGGAAAGGGGACCACAGTGAAATCCTTAATGTTCATTCAAATCGGGTTAATGTTAACCCATTCTTGGTGTTTTAAGCATTATGTTATGCTTTAGCTTTTGAAAAATAAAAGCAAAAGCAGATCTACGAGCTTGTAGGTCTGCTTATTTTGAAAAATCGTGAAAATGTGGCCCAAATGTTTGAATATATTCTTTCAGAGCGAACGTTTTTAACTCAAATCTTTGCTTCTGGGGGGTCCCTGGAACAACATATTTTCAGATGCGGCTCAGTGGGCAATTACATATATTTTTGGGGGTCCTTGACATGAAAATGTTTGAGAACCACTGACGCATAGAAACATGGGATTTTTCAGAAGACTGTCAGGATTTAGAAGACATTTTGTAGAATCGTCTTCAGGTCAGAATGGGTTAACACAGCACTGACTGTACTGTACTATTCACTGTTGTCCATAATATTCTCTCACATAAAATAAACACTCGTTAATTCAATTGGCTGCATCCGACTATCAAGTCATGATGATGAACGAAACACAAAATAAGTCACATAACATGTCACGTTCTCATCCGTGAAAACACGCACGCACAACTTCTTTTTTGGTTTGTTTCATGTTTTCGACGGGTCTCACATGATGAAGCCAAAAAGGTCGAAACATAGCCTATTAACCCAATAAACATTGGAAGAGTAGTTTAGTGTGTGGTCTTCATTTATGTGCTCCCGTTTAATGTTTTCTAACAGCACATGAAGGCACCGTGGAGTACCACAATATTTGCTTTCTTAAATGAATGAGCACGGCTCAAAGCTTTTTTTGAGTTGTAACTTAAATAAATGAGCATGGTTCAAAGCTTTTTTGAGTTGTAACTTAAATAAATGAGCATGGTTCAAAGCTTTTTTGAGTTGTAACTTAAATAAATGAGCGTGGTTCAAAGCTTTTTTGAGTTGTAACTTAATGACTTCCCATGATTTACAGAGCCTCCCCCCTCTCCGCCCTCCCTCGGCACGCATTCATGTCCCATCACAATTCATGTCGCTAAATTGACTTCTTCTTCCCCAGCGTTTGTGTTTTCTCATCCCACACAGGCGATGACGTCGCCGAATAATCCCTCGCGTTCATGTTTTGAACGAGAGGCGTGTTGAAGTCGGAAATTAAGAGCCTAGATTAGGAGATACGAGGCATTCTTTCGGGACATGCGCGGTACATGCGCGAAGAGCAAGGAGTATGGTGCAAAAGGAGAGGCCAACACCGCCCCAAAAAAATAAAATAAAATAAAATAATCAGAAAATATTTTTCTCAATATTCTGTCGGTTGGATTAGTTATGACATTTCCACACGTCCTACGGTCTAAATGGGTTAAAGAGTATCCTTGAAGCGAATCAAGGGTTTTCCTAGCTCTGGTCCATAGCTCTCTCTCAGTTGCATTTAGAGCTATGTTACCGATGGTTTCCCTGGGCTCGCATGAATGCAGACCAGCCATCTCGTCTTTAGCGTAAATAAAAAATAATGTTTTTGCTTCTCGCCAACACAAAGGCGGGTTGTGTCATTAGAAAGCCTACTTTCCTTAGTGCAGGGGTGAGCCACATGCAGCTCTAGAGCCACATGTGGCTCTAGAGCTGCATGCGGCTCTAGAGCCACATGTGGCTCTTATAGGCCCTCTCCCGTGGCTCCCAGTTGCTACGGCAAAGAAGTATGAAAAGGAGGTTTTCTTTTTCTTTTCTTTTTTTTACATTTAATAATAATGTATTGTTGAATTTGTAGTAGGCATAAAGTTATTCTTTAATTTTGACATTGCTAAACATTAAACAATGTTGCCTATACACCAGATAAAAATAAGAATCAAATTTAATAGAGGAATGTATTCATGATAAGATATCTATGTTTGTTTTCACCACCAATGCTGATGGCTTACTGGTAGTATGGTACAGTAGCCTATACTTGAGAAATTAGCAACAATAAAATGTAATATTTATTTTTAAAAAAAAAGACCAAATCACAAATAATTAAAGTTTGCTTTATTAAAGCAAACATATTTTGCGGCTCTAGATATAATTGTAATACGTTTTTGGGGCCAAAAATGGCTCTTCTGATAATAAAGGTCCCCCCCCCTACCACCACACGTGTAAAAGGTCAGTGGTTTTCAACCAGTGGTCCTTGGGGAGGTTCCAGGTGGTCCCCAGCTAAAGGAACCAAATGGACCCTTATAACTCTTAAAAAAGCGTAAAATAAATGAATGTTACGCTCTCAAGAGGTAAATTATTGTTAAACAGCTGCATTATAGGCTACTTAATTTACAAGAGGTCTAGTACACGATTAATAATCATTATTTTGATCAACGTCTGCCATAGCTCTCCTACGGTACCGACATCAATACATCATGGACTGGTTTCGTTTTGGGTCTGAGAGATAGTAGCCTGGGGACGTCCACCTATGCTTTCTATGGCATAGGTAGAACCCGGCAGGGACACAGCTGCGCGACATGAGACTACCGGTAATGAATTAGAGCGACAGAGAGAGAGAGGAGTGTCTGTGTGTACGTCATTTTAACAAAGGTGCAGACGATCAGAAATCAGCAGAGAGTGATCGACGTTTGCGCTACTCTATGCCGAATTGAAGTGGACTCGGCCTCAGACTTTAATTTTTCCCCCTGGAAATAAAAACGTCTGGGTTTCCGAGGCTAGAGAGACAGTGGTCCGTGGCTCAAATGCAGAATAAAATGATGGACCTTTGATATGAAAGGGGTTGAGAACCACTGGTGTAGGAGGACATGTAAAAATGGCAGATTGACTGTCGTTTCCGTACCTTCAGCACGACGTCTTGGCATTGCTGGAGTCCCTCCAGGGTGTCCAGGAAGACAACCTTGTCACGGGGGAGTGACAGCTGGTGGTACTGGTCACAGTGAGACGCGGGCGGTGTCCACTCCACACTCTGAACACAGTCCATGTGTCTGGGGAGACGAGAGAGAGACAGAGAGAGAGACAGAGAGACAGAGACAGAGAGAGAGAGAGACAGAGAGAGACAGAGACAGAGACAGAGACAGAGACAGAGACAGACAGAGACAGAGACAGAGAGAGACAGAGTGAGAGAGAGAGAGAGAGAATTTAGGCAGGGTTTCAGCCCTATTGATATCCTACTATAAACGCGCCACGTCTCTGCGTGCGTACGTGCGTGTGTGTGTGTGTACGGTTCTAATGCACGTAACTCGAGAACCGTTTGGCCCACCGACTTCACATTCGACACACGCGCTCCACACCCCCACAGGGAGTGCATTGCCAGGTATCGAGTCGTTCGGACCCACGGTTCTCCGAAAGCACCACAAAAGGCTCTGGTCAGCCTCTGCCAGTGGGCCTAATGAGGCCAGCTCCTTTCACCTGGGCCGGGAGGCATACTATGATCCGACGGAGCAATGATCCGACACGCATTGGTCCGAGGTTAGGTTTAGGTGTGCTGCCCCGGGGGAGGTTAGGGTTAGGGTGAGGGTCTGCGCTGGGGGTCGGGAGAGGGTTGGGGTTAGGTTTAGGTGTGCTCCCCCGGGGGAGGTTAGGGTTAGGGTGAGGGAACCGGCTGACAGTTAAAACGGGTGCTATGACAACGTGTATCATTAGGTTCTAAAGTTGCATCGTTCCCAAGTAGGCCGGTGGCCGACTATGACGGGCACGTACAGGTCTATTTAGACCTGAGGACGATTCTAGAAATGTCTTTAAACAGTTTTCTGATGTCAGTGGTTTTCTTTTTTTTTTTTTATTACATTTTTATCCCACGATTTTGTAACCCAGTTTTCTTTTCACCCAGTGCCAATTATCTAATGTTATCCTGGGCGCTACACTTCCTCTGCCAACCTGGGGGGGCAGCGGACTGACCTCATGCCTCCTTCTATGCATGAGGAGTCCAAGCTGCCAGACAGAGGGGAATTTCCCCGGCCGGACGTAGCGCGTGGAAGGGACACGTTATTCCGACCAGTTCCTTTCCCCTCCATCAGGCGCCCGGCTGGCCAGGGGGAGGTAGTTTTAGAGACCAGGATTACGGCATGTTTTTGTGAGGGTATCTACCCTAGGGGACACGGGGAGAACATGCAAACTCCACACAGAAAGGCCCTATCGCCAACCCCTGCCTCGGGTATGGGCACTGATGACGCAGAGGAGGAAACACGCCACCAGTGCCCACAGCGTCCCCAGCGGGAATCGAACCCAGGACCTTCTAGCTGTGAGGCGACAGCACTACCAACTGTGCCACCGTGCCCCCTCAGTGGTTTTCAAACATTGTCATGTCAAGGACCCCCAAAAATTATATGTAATTGGCCGCCGACCCCCATCTGAAAATATATCATTCCAGGGACCCCCCAGAAGCAAAAATCGCTCACTCTGAAAGAATATATTAAAGATTTGCGTCACATTTTCACGATTTTTCAAAAATGCTATTTTTCAATAGCTAAAGCATAACGTAAAAACACCAAAAGGGGGGGTTCCCGTTCAGAGTGGGTTAATGGTGGTGCATTTCAATATTAGATGAACTCACTTGAGATGGTCTGGCAGACTCTGCTGCACGTCCCAGACGCCAAACGGCAGTCTGTTCCTGGGGAGGCCGTATTGGAGCGACCACTGGGCAGCGGTCTGGAGGTCAGAGTACCTGACCAGCATCTCCACCATGAAGATCTGCAGCTCCACGTCATCCACCACCATATACTACACGCACGCACGCACGCACACACGCACGCACACACACACACACACGTGCACGTGTTGGTGTTGCATTATGTAAAGCTTTAGCTATTGAAAAATAGCAGACCTACAAGCTTACGAGCTTGTAGGTCTGCTATTTTTGAAGAATCGTGAAAAGTGACATAAAAGTGTTTGAGAACGACTGACATAGAAAAACAGCTTTTTCAAGAAAACAGTCAGGATTTAGAAGACATTTGCAGAATCGGTGTCACAGTCAGAGACTGTCTGGTCTTGGTCTGTCTGTCTTGGTCTTTCCGACCAATGACAAAGCCTCTAGGAACAAAAATAAAAGATATAATATTGCTTATAGCAGTTTCAAAAAAGAAAAAAAAAAACATCTAAAAAAAATATGTTTTAAATAAAAAAATTACAAATATTTTACCTCCACACGGTCTCTCCAGTTCTCCTCCTTCATGGATTTCTATAATGGAAAATTGGGAGGGGGGGAAAACAACAGACAAAGAAAGCGATCTTAATTAAAATGCAAGCCTGTTTGGCATCTTTATTTCTTATTGCTTCGTAACATGTTTATCTATTTTCTTTTTTAGTTTTAGGAAAATGTGTGTGGTATTCCCCAAGCCAAGCCAACACCCCCAAAAACCCACATCCCCATTTGGCTGATTGACGCAGAGGGAGCCCCTTGTGTTGTTTTGTGTGTGATAACCTCCTCGCGTCCACCCTCGGCTACCCTAGGATTTATATTCCAAAACGAGATGCTTGGTTAACCCCTTTTGGTGTTTTAAGCATTATGTTATGCTTTAGCTGTTGGAAAATAGCAGATCTACAAGTTCATAGCGCGGCACAGAGTGCCGCGCTATGAACTTGTAGATCTGCTATTTTTTTTTAATCGTGAAAATGTGTCGCAAAACTTTCAATATATATTCTTTCAGAGCGAACGGTTTTAACACAAATCTTTGCTTCTGGCGGGGTTCCTAAAACAACATATTGTAGAACATTTTGTAGAATCAGTTCTCAGGTCAGAACGGGTTAAAGTATTGTCCATCTACTTACGTCTCTAAACATCTTGTGCGTGAAGTATTGCAGAGCATCTTCTTTTCTCTTCTGCATAGCATTGGGACACAATTCTGCACACAGCTCTATATAAACAGAAGACCAGAAATACTGAATGAAATAATATTTGCTCACTTTTGACTTGTTCCAACAAACCTTACATACTGTCAGTGGTGGAAAATAACTAAGTACCAATTACTTTTACTTCTACTCTACTACATCTCAGAGCCAAATCTTTCACTTTTACTACACTACAATTATTTTGAAAACTTTAGTTACTCGTTACTTTGGCGATTTTGATTAGAAAACATACATTAACCACTTCGACCCTATACATTTCGGGCCATTTGAAAATAGCAGATCTACAAGCTCACAGTGTGTTGCAACGTGGCGCATTGTGAGCTTGTAGATCTGCAATTTTCAATAGATTTTGTACACATGTTGAACTTGTGAAGTTGGACATTCTGCAATATTTTGATGCCAATACTTTTGTACTTTTACTCAAGTACATTTTCAATTCTGCACTTTTACTTCTAAAATGTCAGTATTGGTACTTTTACTTAAAGGAGAATTCCATGCTAGAAGGCTTTCTTACCTTTATTTGTAGTTGTTACGTCCCCACCAAAGAGGTCCAGGTGTTCTTTTGTGCAAAAGCGCATTATTGGCTATTTCCCCTACCATAAGCCCTCAATGAATTGCATTGAATTGCAGTGAATTGAATGGGCCTATGTGGTGTTGTGCTAATTCGCGTATTTCCATCGCTCAAAAATCTCTCCCAAGCGGCACACTTTAGTACTTATTTCGATGTAAATAAGCGAATTAGCACAAAAACCCAACCCCCATTGAGGGCTTATGGTAGAGGAAATGGCCAATAATGCACTTTTGCGCAAAATAACACCTGGACCTCTTTGGTGGGGACGTAACAACTACAAATGAAGGTAAAGGTGGGGACGTAACAACTACAAATGAAGGTAAAGAAAGCCTTCTAGTATGGAATTCTCCTTTAACTGAAACAATTGAGTGGCTTTTTTCCACCACGGCATACTGGTACATACATACATACCTTCGTTAATGTTGAACTTCTTTATTAGCCTAAACACGTGTCTGCTGAGCACTTTGGGGCCGGTCTGCATGACGTTGTGTTTGGAGAGGACCAGGTCCGGGAACTGCCTGCGACATGAGAGCAGGGGACAGGCAGAGAGTGTTAGAGAGGCAGCAGGGGCTGAAATCCCGTAAGAGGTAAAAAAAAAAAAATAGAGAAAATGGCAGATCTACAAGCAGTGAGCTTGTAGATCGGCTATTTTCGGGGGCGCAACCCAGCACTCTTTAGCTATAGTGGAGATGCGGTGTGTAACGACATTCTAAACAAATTTGTTCAACGCAAAAATGCTGCGTTCCAAGTTCAGGAGACTGACTGCTGCCTTCCGGCATGGCATGGAAAGGAGAGGGGCATGTGCATTTCTTTAACCCATTCTGACCTGAGATCAGATTCTAAAAATGTCTTCTACATCCTGACAGTTTTCATTCTGACCTGAGATCAGATTCTAAAAAAATGTCAGTCGCTCTTCGATTTTTCAAAAATAGCAGACCTACAAGCTCGTAGCGCGCGCTATGAGCTTGTAGATCTGCTATTTTTCAATAGTTAAAGCATAACATGATGCTTTACACCAAAATGGGTTCCCGTTCAGAATGGGTTAAAAGAAGAATTGGCATGTGCATTTCTTCCACCATAGTAAATGCTGCGTTCGTGGTCTGGAAAGGGCAGTTGTTTTACAGACGGGGTAAAAGGGCAGGGGCCTGAAGCCCCCTTTGATGTCTATGTGTGCACGTCCCTGCATGAGAGCACGTACGTACACACAATTCAAAGGAGCTTCATATTGGCACGAGAAGTGTCAGAAATATTTTAACCCATTTTAGACCCGAGGAGGATTCTACAAATGTCCTTCTAAATCCTGACAGTTGTCTGAAAAACCCATGTTTTTTTTTTTCAACGCGGGACTGATGATATATTATTAAAGGCATTGTGACATTAAAAAAAAGGTTTTGGAATTGTTTTAGTTTTTTTTAGGTTTTCTAATCTCAATTGCACCCAAAAAACATGAACTTTTAACATTCAGTAGATTTTCTGTGATCTGGGGTTTTCTGGCTCAAACAGGTGCTCTGATTTGCCGGCAGTAAGTGACATCACTTACTGCAAATCCCATATATGTCAATGGGATTTGCCAGCAGATGTCACTGTTTCACTGTGTTTCCTGTTTTCATTGTAGCTCAAAAGGCCCAAAAAACCCCAAAGAAAACTTCAGACCACAGAAAATCCACTGAATGTTCAAAGTTCAGGTTTTTTGGGTGTAATTGAGGTCATAAAACCTAAAAGTAAAAAGAAAAATAAATGAAAATGAATGTCATAAAACCTTTAAATTATTATTGAAGCTGTGCCACAGTGCAAATGTAAACACGAGCCAACAAGACGTCTATACAACTTGAAATTATTATGGAGATATCAGATTTTCTTTTGAGACTTGAGAGACCAGATCAAGGTAGAGGAGGAGGGAACTTGTGAACTCAATAGAGGGTATGCGCGTGACATCATCATTTTGTTTATGCAGGAATGCCTACTGAGTGGCAAAAAACGACTTCCTGGCCTTGACATCCACACAGAAAAGTCCTGTCTGATTGCATTAAACAACGTTAAACAATGTTAAACTCACTTTGCATGTTGCTTTGCCACTCGATGTGCCATTCACTTTAACCCATTCTGAACGGGGAACCCATTTTGGTGTTGTCATCGTGTTATGCTTTCCTAACATTTTAGTCTAGTTTTTATCTGTTGATGAAATTGTCCATATAATTTGGTCTTAGTTTTAGTCATCGTAGCTTAAGTTTTCATTTACCGTAGTATTCTATTTAGTTTTCGTCAGTGAAAAAAAAGGTAGTCGACAAAACATTTTTTTCGTCATATAGTTTTAGTCGACGAAATCAACACTACGTAGTCTCCATACTTGCATATGTTGTTCACGCTGAAGTCGGGAAGGCACCAGGAGTCTAGGACGGTGACGAGGCGTTGCTCCAGGGCAGGGTGGCCTGCCACGTAGGACTCGGCTATAGACAGCTTGTCGTGCAGAATCAGTGGTACACAAATCTGTGGGGCAAAAATGGAGTCCAGAACATTAGCTAGTGTCTAGTTTGTCCAACCGTCCTGTCGATATTTACAAAATAATGTATTGCCTAATAGGCATGTAACGATTCACTCAACTCACGATACGATTCGTATCACGAATCACGATATGAGGTTCACGATATGATTTTTCACGATATTTTAAACAAAAAATGTCTTTTTTCACATTTTTTATTTAACTACATTGCAAAAGAAGTGGCATTACTTTTGACAGTGCAGAAACATAATTGCCTTCCTCGATGAGCATCAACGACCATCATCACCTGGGCACAGTCACAGGTGGTCTTTACACGAGAATGGTGTTCATATAAAACGGCAAAATAAAGTATCGTTTGCTGATGTCCTTTTACACGAGAACGGTGTTTTCAGGAGGTGAAAACGCAACAAAGTGAAACCACCTTCCAGAGTGGAAATCTTTGAGAACGCCGTTTTATCCCTTCTCCATGTAAACAGGCAAAACCGTTTTGCGTTGGTTCACAGCGCATATGTTCATTACATTGATGCAGAGCCATATAATATAGTTCCTGAACAAGCCTCCCTCCTCGCCTACAAAGTGCCGCTCATCAGCGATGGTGAATGTAAAACCATGATGTAAATAAAATGCCTTGCGATAGGCGGCAGCAGCGTTTATGTAGCCTAATGCATTATAAAATATATATCCATCCCGTGGCGCGCTCCGCCTGCATGCTCTGGGCTGCCTGTTGCGTGAAGGGGGAGCTGGCTCTTCTTCTTGTGCGTAATGTGGGCGACTGGTCTATTTGGCAGCCCGTTACCGCCACCTAGCGACATTATAGCGTTTTCATAAAGTGTGCGTTCTAGTGTAAAGTGTCAATAGAAAATGAGAACGCAACAGGACTTTGACGTTTTATCTGGAGATGGTCGCCGTGTAAAAGAGGCCACAGACACACAGCTACCCTCTACAGTGCTCTACTACTGAAAGTGACTCATTTCTAAAATAAGACATTTTGAAAATCGAATTTCAATAAATTGATTCATACCGTCTGGATTAATATCGATATATACATCGATAAGATATACAATATATCGTTACATGCCTAATTTCTAATACTCAATATATATACATCATAAATGCCCTTGATACTACCTACTTACATAATAAACAATTTAACCAATTTCAACATGCAAATGCAACCTCTCACCTCTTCCATGTCCAGTTCCTTCTGTAGTTTAAATTTCATGCCTAGTACGGCTGCCTGATGAAAAACAGAACATTAATTAAGCACCAACTTAACAATCCAAAAGACTGAATAAAATTGGGGGCGGCTGTGGCTCAGGAGGTAGAGCAGGTTGTCCAATGATCCGTGGGTCGGCGGTTCGAATCCCGGCACCTCCTCATGTCTGCATGTCAAAGTGTCCTTGGGCAAGACACTGAAACCTACATTGGTGTGTGAATGTGGGAAGTGAAAACTGCTGGCGTCGACTGTTCGCCGCTTCACCTCCCAATGTATGAATGAATAAACCATTGTAAAGCGCTTTGAGCACTTGGAAAAAGCTCTATAAAAATGCAATTCATTATTATTATTATGAAAAAAAATTCAATAGATTTTGTACACATTTTGAACTTGTCAAATGGGACATTCTGCACAATGAGTAGTTTTACTTTTAGTACTTTAAGTACATTGTGATACTTTTGTACTTTTACTCAAGTACATTTTCAATTCCGCACTTTCACTTGTAACAAAGTAGTTCTAAAATTGCAGTATTGGTACTTTTACGTGAGTAAAACAATTGAGTACCATTTTCCACCACTGGCTAAGGCCTCACTCACACCTTTACAACAGACTGATGTATGCTACAAAGGGTGTGATACATCTTGCCCCAATGCATTTCCAATGGGAGTCACATGGTTTGACACAACATTTGTGCTGTATGAGGGGGTGGGGGGGTGGGGGGGCAGTCGAAACACAGCCGAAAGCCATAAAACAGCTTGTAGTCCAAAATGTTGTATCAAACCATGTGACTTCCATTGGAAATGCATTGAAGGCGGCCATGACACTTACATCTTGCTTACATCTAGCATTAGGCATGTAACGATATATCGTATATCGCAATATATCGATATTATATCCCGACGATATGTATCGATTTATTTAAAAAAAAAAACGATTAAGAAAAAAAAAAAAAAAAACATTTTCTTTTCTTTTTTAGGGGGGGGGGGGGGGGGGGCAGTGTGTGATAAGAAATGTCAGCTGTAATCATATTCCATCATATTCACATGATTTTGGAGAGAAATGAGACAGTAGAGGCCTGGAGAGGGGAGCTGTATATGTGTCTGTGACTGTGCCCAGGTGATGGTCGTTATTGATGCTAATACATCAAGGAAGGCAATTATCTTTGCAATGTAGTTAAATAAAAATTGTGAAAAAACGTAGCTTTGGGGGGGAAGATAAATCATAAAAAAAAAGAATTGCTCATTTGTCTGGAAAATCATTGTGTTGAAAATATCGTGAAAAATCGTATCGTGAACCTCATATCGTGATACGTATCGTATCGTGAGTTGAGTGTATCGTTACATGCCTATCTAGCATGAATCAATGTTGTGTGCTAGATCGAAAGGTGTGTGGTGAGTGAGGCCTAACGGTCAGTATAACTCACCTCTTTGTAACACCGGAGGCCTTGAAGCTTCATGACGCTCGACCGGAGCACGCTCGGGTCCAGAGACTGCAGCCGGTACAGGTCGAGGAAGGCGTCCACCGAGGCGGGGTGCCAGGTCAGCGGGATCCTCGTCAGGAGTCCCAACACTCGATGCTTTAGTGCGACCGCCTGCTCCTCCGAGAACGAGTCCAGGGTCACCTGGGTTTGGTCGTCGAGAACAAAACGATAAGACAGAGAAATACAAAAGTATTACGTGGGAGAACGGGATGAAAGCATGAATGTCATAAGAGGAGATGGAAAGAAGTGCAATAGATCGACCCATTTAGGTCGAAATTAAATAAATAAAAATGTCTTCTAAATCCTGACAGTTTTCTGAAATACCTCATGTTTCTGTATCAGTGGTGTTCAATATTTCAGGTCAAGGAACCCCAAAAATTAGATGTAATTGGCCGCCGAACCCCCCCCCCCCCGCCCCCCATCTGAAAATATGTTATTCCAGGAACCCCTCAGAAGCAAAGATTTGAGTTAAAAATGTTCGCTCTGAAAGAATATATTCAAAGATCTGTGCCGCAGCCATTTTCACGATAAAAAACAAAATAGCAGATCTACAAGCGCCTAGCACGCCACCGAGTGGCGCGCTACGAGCTTGTAGGTCTGCTATTTTTGAAAAATCGACTGACATAGAAACATAGCTTTTTCAGAAAACCGTTAGGATGTAGAAGACATTTTTTGAATCTGATCTCGGGTCAAAACGGGTTAAAACGAGTCAGGAATAGTATATTGCATCTACCGGTATGCGTTTATGAACAGCAAAAATCAGACATATAAGAGTTACGACACACACTTCAGGAGTTTGAAGCTATTTAAACTGATAAGTTTTGGTCCACCTGTGGCTGCTTCCTTCGCCATTTCTGAAACTCTTCCAGGAAGCCGTTGACCAGGCTGTTCATGTTAAAGAGTGACTTCTCCACGAAGCCCTCCAGGACCGTCAGCAGGTCTTCCAGTGGGCTAGTCAGCTCAGAAAACGCCTGCTGGGCCATCAGACGCATCTGGGGGGACAAAAAGGGAATGTGAGAGAGGAAAGGAAGAAGAATGGGATTTAAAGGTGAAAGGGTGGAAGTGAGTGAGTGTGGAAAAGAGGGAGATAAAATGTGACTGCCATTGGATTGTTTTGAATTTTCGTTTTTCATGTCATATGAAAGCAGGGAATCATAGCTTCAAATTTACATATTGGTTGTTCAGTTTGACCCACCGGTTTTGGAGATATGGCTTATAGAGTAATGTCTTGCAGAGAAAACAGCGAGTTGAGAAAACAGGCTTGAAAGGTTCACTTCTGTGAACTCTATCATTCCACCTAGGTACATGTTTAAGCATCTATTTCATATTTGCATGTCAATTTTAGCTCTGACACTTATTTCAGACTGGTGAAAAGCTGGAATTTGCGCGATGGCAGTCTCTCGGTCAAATCTGTTCTCCATCTCTTTAGTTAAAAGGTTATTGGTGTTATCTTGGTGAGTAGAATGAACGGTCTACACAGTGTGCAGAGAAGATTGTGTGCAATTATTCAATTTTTTTAAATATTACATTGTTTAAGCTTTTTGCATTAATCCGCATGTCATTCATGCTCAGAAGAGAAATAGTACTCTGTAGCTGTACAAAACGTAATAAATATCTCTGTTTTTGCAATTATTTTGATTGCAATTCTTGGAAGTTATTCTGTGAATGTTTGATGAACACGGACCCAGGTATAATCTTACTACCCAGGTATAATATTTCCTAAATACTTCCTACTTCATAACAAGTATCAGGAAAAGTTCAATATGACATTTTATTAAAATTTTAAATATATTTGAATTATCAAACTTGTAATGCAGTTTGACACACAACAGATTATATATTTAGAAAGCAATCACTGCTTTCTATTTATCAAAGAGATAATCACTTGTGAAAATGCCTTTGAACATTTGCTTTAAAGGAGAATTCCATGCTAGAAGGCTTTCCCCTACCATAAGCCCTCAATGAATGGAATTGCATTGCATTTAATTGAATGGGGCATTGGAGGGTTCGCTTATTTCCATTGCGCAAAAATCGTTTTTTTCTCTTCATAATGTAAATCAGGGGTAACCAACCAGGGGCTCGCGAGCTACCAGTAGCTCGCGGGAACCTTTCAAGTCGATCCCAAAGTGTCAGACTGACGGGCAGAAATACACAGCAGAATGTCGTTCGCAAAAAAAGAGCAGATCTACAAGCTAACAACGTGTAGAGGCTCGATGCTTTTCAGCTTGAAGATCTGTTCCCCTTGCTTCCACCGCACCGCCCTCGGCCCTCCCCCTTTTAGCACTCTGTGCTCATGTGCTGTGACTGTGTCTGTTGTTCCCCTCGCAGGCAGCACACAGAGCAATGAGAGCATCAGAGTGAACGCAGCATGATAGCGTCCCCGACACGTTGAATATTATTATTTGTAAAGTTCGAACGCCAACTTTTAACACTGCACGGCTGCACGCACAAATAAAGAGTGCACTCGGCACTCGCACATGATGGATTATTATCGATCAAAACAATCCTTAGCGTGTTGCACAGCATGAATGATAAGTAATCACCGACCTGGCTGGATAATATCACTATGACAAATTGTCAAAATGTTTAGTGCCGCTGTCAAAACATGACACAGTGAGAGCTGAAGATTCTAACTATTGAACAAGAAAGCCACAGTTTTGAAGGAAGTGGGTCCTAGACAGGGCTTACGTATAGCTCATGCATGGATGCATGGATGATAGACAGACTATCCTGCTGTTCTATCATGTGATATTCGATGCAGGGCAAGATGCTCGATAGTGAATTAAATTGTAACATTCTCCTTGGCTTTGACTGCTTCAGACAGAACATCTGACACACAGCTACGGTAGACTATTAATTTACTAAGCTGTTAACTTACTCGGCTGCCTACCGTTGCTCGTTAATCAGGTCACACAATGGATGGACCACTGATATTTATCCATCCAGGTCGGTGATTTTGTAACACATGCTTTTGTAAGCGACGCTAAGGATTGTTTTGATCGATAATAATCCGTCATGTGCGTGCGCGAGTGCACTCTTTATTTGTGCGTGCAGCCGTGCACAGTGTTTCTCCCACGTTTGGTTAAAAGTTGGCGTTCAAACTTTACAAATATGTGAATATTCATTGAAATGAGAAACAAAATATTGTGCTGTAAAAGCAATTCATGTCCTTTGCATTTTGTTTTATTAAAAAAAAAACTCAAAGAAGTTTATTTGTATTTTTGTCCTAATATTTTTTATTTCTAATACATTTGTCTTAAAGCGCAAATAACATACTTTCTAAAATGGCTTTTAATATTTAATATCATATTGTCTATGTCCCTCAAAGTTATTTCTAATGGTTTTGAGCCTCAATCACCACTGATATAAGTATAACCAGGCCTTGTCATTTCTTTCTGGACTTTGAAAGCAGTTTTAGCTGCAGTACCACAATGTCCTGGGGTGGTGGGGGTGCAGATGCAGATTATTTAATATTTGAGTCATTATAATACTGATGCTAGATAAAACCAGGTTGTTTCCATTCCATGCCAGCTTGGAAAATCGACAATGGTGGACATTGTAAACAAAGTGGAAATGCAAATTTGGAACTGAATACTTAAGAAGAGGAGGAATTATACAAAGTAGGGTGACATTGATGACATCACGATGAGGCCAAAATCAGTTGAGCCGTTCCTGAGAGCAATTTCTATTAAAGCACCTGATATGATATGAAAGCCTGATTGTTCAAAATTGGTTATTTGTGGGGATAGAAAACACATATGGGAGCTCCAAAAACAGAAAAGAAATGGAAAAAGTTGAATTCTATGTTATAGGTCCTTTTTACATTGATAATATAACTTACTATAAGTTTTTATTCTTATTTAAGCTTTAGTCTTTGTGTGGATGTGTGCACATGCATTGAGCCTGTCAGAAATAGCAAAAAACAAGTGTTTTTTCTAACACGTTTTAGTGGTAGATCTTGGCTTACAATTGGGAATAAAATGGGCTCTTGGGCTTGAAAAGGTTGGTTACCACTGATGTAAATAGTATCCAAAGAGGCACACTTTACTACTTATTTCGGTGGAAATAAGCAAATTAGCACAAAAACCCAACCCCCATTGAGGGCTTATGGTAGGGGAAATAGCCAATAATGCACTTTTGCACAAAATAACACCTGGACCTCTTTGGTGGGGACGTAACGACTACAAATAAAGGTAAGAAAGCCTTCTAGCATGGAATTCTCCTTACACATTTAGTGCCGGAAGTGCCTTCAAAATAGAAGCTCTGGGTGCCAGAGTTGTCTGATCGCTTTTACTCTGAAAGCCATGAACCGGAAACACTTTCCTAAAAAAAGTTGACTTTACAAAGAGACCTCACATCCCCGATCATCTTAATTTTTACGCTCCAAAAAGCGTTCATATTTTGCGGGAGAGACGGATGAGGAGCAGAAATGAAGCGCCAGCATATCGATCCATTCATCACCACGGAGAGCGCCTTTGATTAGGAGATACGAGACATTCTTTCCGCCGCGCTAACATGGGAGTCAATGACAAGCTAATAGTTGCACATAGCGTTAGCCTACGGAAAGCCAAAAGCCAAAAGAGAAAAAAAAGGAAAACTTCTGAATATTCTTATCTCGCCCCGTGTCGCTAGGACGTCCTCACACGCCGATGGGACTAATTTGTCGGGATCCTTATGACGGTCTCATACGTCGTATGAACTGAAACGGTTAACTTGTGAAAGAGATGTCATACATTCAATAGCCTTTCAGTATACCTGCAATCCTACCCGTGTAGCCACAGACAACAGTCATCACACACGCACACGCACACACACACAAAGTGACTCTCACCTTCTGTGTTCCATTGGGGCTGTACCATATCTCCACAAGTTGCTCTACAAGCAGAACGGTAGGGTCAACACCTGGGGGTCAAACACAGGCACAGATGCGGTGGTGGGGGTTATATTTTGACCTTTGGCCCCATCGACCCGTCATTGGACCAAACATGTTGAGGCTATTCTTCCAAACACTTTGCTATAATATCAGCCTGCCTTTAAAACACAAAGCTTTGTGTTATGATACAGTAAGTTACGTTTTAGATAAGCGCGCATGCACGTGCGCGCACACACACACACACACACTTGCTGTGGAATTGCTGACCAGATGGAACTTTTTTGCAGAGTAAAGTCTTGACTAAATCTTTAAAGATGGACAAGTTAAGATAAGCTCAAGTTTTAAGGCTTAGGTTCATATTCTCATACAGACGGGGCGGCGGTGGCTCAGGGGTAGAGTGCCTGGATGGTAACCGCAAGGTTGCCAGTTCGAACCCAGGCTCCCCCAGAGTTACTGTCGAAGTGTCCTTGAGCAAAACACTGAACCCCTAATTGCTCCCGATGTGCTAGTTGGTGCCTTGCATGGTTTCCGCTGCCATCGGTGTATGAATGTGTGTGTGAATGGGTGAATGTAATGCACAATCTCTGTAAAGCGCCTTGGATAAAGGCGCTATATAAATGCACCATTTAGACTTGATTGAAGTTTATAATCCGACAGAGAATGGTTCTGGCCTTATATAAGGATGGGGATGACGTAACAACTAGGTAGTCGTGACGTCAACCCTGACACACACACACACACACACACACACACACACACACACACACACACACACACACACACACACACACACACACAGGGGTGGAGGAGTGGCTACATGGAAACCCAGGTTCCCTTCCCAGTACAATCCTGGGCTACCCCAGAGTGTCCTTGAGCAAGAGTCAAGACTATGAAACCCTCCCGACTATGAAACCCACCCTCCCAGTTTGGTGTCTTGCATGGTTTCCTCCGTCGTCGGTGTATGAATGGGTGGGTGAGTGTAGTGCGCAATCTATGTAAAATGCACTTTGGATAAAGGCGATATATAAATGCACCATTTACGATTTACACACTGTATTCTCATTGTATAGAGCACCGAAGTCTGACGTCACTTTCAGTAGAGGGCGTCAGTCCCCAGGTTCATGTATTTGTTTAGTTGCATTGAAATCCCCATTGAGGCGATTTTAGGTCGCCTCATATAACAACTGTGTTTGAAAAATAAACATGTCACCCCGACCGCTTCACTCATATGGATATGAAGAATCAACTGACTGAGAGAAAACGCTAATGTTACTGCTGCTGAATTAGTTAGATTTTCGCTAGAAGCAGACTGTATCATATGAGTGACTGACTGTTGCAAACGATACAGAGACACCTCCCTAACAATAACGCCGAGACAGCTTGTTTATTTTTGGACCACAACGCTTATAGTAGACGATATTAAGATCACCCCATGTTATTCTCCATAGAGAAATTACTTCCGCGAACCAGGGGAATCGTCGGGATGAGCGAGTTACGTCAGGACTTCGGTGCTCTATGCCGTTGCTGTGGGGAGGAAACCCAGTCATAACTCCGTTTTTTATTTCATTCCATAAATCAGTGCTATTGATCACCCCTTTACGTCTGTGTGTTGTTTCGAAAATACTGAACCAATGGAAAGTAGTAAAAAAACGCATTGGACAAAACCTCTTAACTCCATTGGACCCTCAAAATGTCTGCTAAAACAGCTAACTCCACCAACTCTCTCCTTCTCATGCAAGTCATTGACAATATCTAAAGTCACAACATCAACTTTGATGAGGCAGTATTGCATTGTTATAATATAAATATAAGGTTTTATTCATTTCCTTAAAGACATATATTTTAAATGTCCTGAAAAATGAAAAATGTGGAGTTATAAGGTTTCCTCCGGACAGCAGATACTGTATATACTGTTATACTGTAGTATGCTAATGTATCCAAATCAATTGTGTAGATCAAGCACTTGAAGCCACTGAAATCAGGGTGACGGTCGTTGGACAAAGTACCCCGATAAAACTAAACATACTGTAAAACAAAAATGCTATAATATTATGAAGTGTGCCGTCAGTCACACTTTGTGAAGATAAAGCATCACTACACTTTATGAATTCACTGATTTCACACTGAACCTGATGGCTCCACCGGTGTAGTCATCTTCATTCATCCGACTGGCGTCGAGACTCCTGAGACCACAACAGCAGGGGCGAGCGAGGGCAGGATGGGTCAGAGAGAGAGAGAAAGAGAGAGAGAGAGACATTAGGGGTGCATTTACTAGTATAGAAACCACCCACAAATCTACACAAAATGTGTAGCACTTTAATCAAAGGGCATCAAATAAAAGCTGACATATTAACCCATTTAGACCCGATGACTTCTAAATCCTGACAGTTTTCAGAAAAAATTCTGTATCGGTCGTTCTCAAACATTTTCATGTCAAGGACCCCAAAAATGTATGTAATTGGCCTCCGACCCCCATCTGAAAATATGTTGTTCCAGGGACCCCCCCCCCCCCCCCCCAGAAGCAAAGATTTGAGTTAAAAACGTTGGCAATGAAAGAATATATATTCAAAGATTTGTGCCGCATTTTCACGATTTTTCAAAAATAGCAGACCTACAGCTCGTAGTGTGCCGCGCTATGAGCTTGTAGATATGCTATTTTTCAATAGCTCAGTGATTTAAATAGGTTTTCAATGTAATGAGATGCAGGGATGGTTCCAGGGACATTTTATGAGTCCCACTTCAACGACATTAGGAGTCATATTTTGCCTTTTTTTTTTTCTTTACAAATTTTAGCATTTAACTCCCATTTCATTTTATATTGTTATAATATATTGTCGTTATATTCATGTAGAAAACAGAAAAATAAATGATTATTATAACTAAAGCTAGCGAAATAAACTAGAATAAAAAACCAGTACATTAGTGCATCCCGTGGATGCAGATGTCGTTGTTTTATCGCGTCCCTTAACTGTAAACTGTGTTTTGGGATTCAACATGCACCCTATTTTAATCTCTGAAGGGGTGCATTCACTAGTATAGAATGTGACACACACACACACACACACACACACACACACACACACACACACACACACACACACACACACACACACACACACACACACACACACACACACACACACACACACACACACACACACACACACACACCAAATCTACACAAAATGTGTAGCATTTTAATCAAAGGGCATCAAATACAATTAAAGCTCACATATTAAAGCAGCTCAGAAGCTATTATCCCACTGAATTGATGAGTGTGTGGCTTCCTTCCGTTGTGGGTCTCAGACTGCTTGTGGCCAGTGTAAGACTGCACTACTCTCTTAGTCAGTCAGTCATCTGGATCAGCCAAATCCATTAAAAGTACAAAATTAAAATAATAATAATAATTGACATCGTCAGTGGAATTGGGTTGAAGACAGCAATGTTAAAATAAAACATTGAAACATGAAATAAACTTGGACCAATTTAGAAGGTTTGTTTAAAGCTGTCAAGTGTGAAAACTGAAAAGGTCCCATTTATTATTTATTGACATTCAGCACCAACTATAGCCTACTCTAATAGATTTTTTTAGTGCAGTCAATATAGACTGTTGAGTCACTCTGTTGCCTTCGACCCTATACCCCCACCTAATGGCGACAAAGTATATCACACAAGTAGACATGATAAAAAAAGGATATGGTATTTGTATGTGTACATGTACACGAAAAACTGTGAAATAAAGTTAATAAAATAAGGGGAAAAAAGGAAAAGTATGAATATCAAGAGGGGGAAGTGCAACAAAAGAGAAAAAACGGAGGTGCATTTACTACGTTTGATTTAATTCACACTGTCAAACCAAAAGTCAACAGCCTCAAATGTCCTTATGCAGACACACAGGACTGAACATGTCGCTTGGTGATGTACAGTATTAAGTGGAAGAGTTCATAATGAATACGAATATGGCGAATATGGTGTTATAGTTTCTCTGATGAAGGCTTCACTCCAATAATTAGCTCGTAAACTCCACAACGTTTAGCCATGTAGATGTAGGTAAAAAAAAAAAAGTAAACACAACACATGCTGGCTGCTACAGTGTAATGTGCGTCGCACTTAATAAGTTGAACACCTAAAGAAGAAGAAGGTCTTGCTGGTATCATTTGACTAGTAATTTGACATAAAGTTAACGTGTTAAATCAGTGCTGTGGTGGAATTGAAGAGGTATAAACACACACACACTCACCGTGTGAAATAAATGCCGTCGGTTAGTCACTCTCTCTCTCAGCAGCGTCAAGTCAACACACACTAGCTCTGATGGTGGTTGACTTCCCTCTGGCGACTTCAAAATAAAATGTACACTGTAGGGAAATATTGTGTACGAGTGTTCCCAAACCTTTTCATGCCAATTAGGACCCCCAAATTGACATTTATTAGCTCGCGGACCCCCATTGGAAAAATATATGCCAGGGACCCCCCACTAGAGAAGAATTGTATGGCTCTAGCAGTGATTCTCAATCGGACCCCAGTTTAATGGCATTTCTATCTCTGGGACCCCCAATGTATATTGTAAAATCAATGTTATAATGTAACTCTGAGAGTGTACAAATGGAACCAAATGGATTTGGTCCCATTTGTACACTCTCTCGAGTTACAGACCCATAAGGGTCCATTTGGTTCCTATAACTGTCCCCCAGGCCCTGGAACTCCCTCAAGGACCCCTGGGCGTCCCCGGACCCCACTTTGGGAACCACTGGTGTATACAGTATGTATATGTGCGTGAGTGCATGCGTGAGTGTGAGCGTGCGTGTGTCTTAAAGCTATTTCAAAAGCGACCGCCCGAACGCATGCATTATGATGCGACACATGTTTTATTTTGAAGGAAAACTATAACTCGGCGTCTGGCCAGCTATAGTTGTTGCTCATGAGTGAACACATGACACATCAGGAAGCAGCATCCCATCCCATCCCAAGCCAACTTTAGCCAAGTCAAACTGCAATCGTTCATTGCAATTTAGGAAATGTCTTTAAATAGGCATCATCACACATACAAAGTGCTTGTAATATATTAATGCCTTTTATGAATAATTAGAAAAAATATATATGGAAATCTCGACACAGTAGTACAGTACTGTTTGTATGTGAGTGTTTGATTGCTAATGCCTGGATAGGCACGATACATTGGGAAATGAATAAAAAAAACTGAAATAAATGTAATCAGAAAAGAATGGCCTAGAATTAAAGCATATAATGAAGAAAATAAATGAATACAAAATTTAAAAAAAAGTCTTGTGCACATGTATTTTCAAATTATATAACTTTAATCTTTAATCTTTAATTCATTTTGCATTTTTTTATTTTAATATTTTGTCTTGTGGCAATTTAGTTACCACGTGGTTTGTTCAGTTTACAGACCACTAAGATACCCTTCTTGTACTTGTTAAAATACTTTATTATAATTATAATACTTTATTATAATGTCAACACACACACACACAGTCCCCTCTCTTTTCCGGGGGGAACGGGGGCTCCCAAGGCAGGTATGAGACGGCCCATTCTTCACGGCGCACCTGCCACCTGGGATGGGAGGGGGCCACTTGTCCCTTCTGGTACCCAGGAAAGGTGAAGCTTCGGACGGGTCGGGCTGCCGAGCTACAGCCCTCAACCCTGGAGGTTCTGTGTTCGGAGCTCTGGTGGACTTAAAACAAAGATATTATGCGAGATCAAATAATACATATTATGATTAAATAATGCTATGTAAGAAAACCAGGATTTCTAAAATACAATATAGGCTAATTCATACAGAATGGATTTTAGCTTAATTTCTGTATTTAACTTATACATGGGTGCATCCACGCAATGTTTATTTTTCCTTCTGTAAGTGGGACGTATCCATTCCTCAGTGATGTATCCCAAGGTCATCAGGGTTTCGGGTCTCTCGAACATCATACGCCTCACTCGTGTGACCCAGCCGGGGTGATCAAGTCCTGACTTACGTCCCAGTAGATCCTATAGGTTCTCTACATCAGTGGCGTGCACAGATAGACACAATTCAATTCAAAGGGCTTTATTGGCATGAGAAAACATACGTTTACATTGCCAAAGCAGAACACACTAGGGGTGCTCGAGCACCCCCTGCCCTTTTGGCAATTTTGCTATTTTTTTCTTAATTTTTTGTGTGTGGACCATGCGGTGACATTGATCAAATCTTGATAAGAAAAAAACGCTTCTACTATATTATTTAGGCCCCCACAATCTAAAGCTATGTTTCTATGTCAGTGGTTCTTCGATTAAAGAAAAATAGCAGACCTACAAGCTCGTAGCGCGCCACTCGGTGGCGCGCTATGAGCTTGTAGATCTGCTATTTTCCAATAGCTAAAGCACCAAAATGGGTTCCCGCCCCAAAATGTGCTGCACAAGGTGCCCTTTTTTTCACTTGAGCACCTGCCCCTCTAAATGTCTGTGCACGCCACTGCTCTACATACTCAAAAATGTCAGATAACGGACTGGTTTGTGCGTGTCAGAGCCTTAGATATAGACAGAGTTACGCAAACTGCGTTCACTTCATGGGGCCAGTCCAATGGCGGCTCTATACATATAGACTTCTATACTATTGAGAATGGGGACAAAGAACTGGGACAAGTCCTGGACCGGACGTAGGCAGAAATGCATTGGACTCCGGCAATTAACAGCCCAGCTTTAATGATCTTAAATCCCTTTATTTTAGATTGTTTTGAAGTAATAGTACAACATACACATTAAAGAGACTTTAGTTGTTACTGTAATACTTTAAAACAGTTGTCATGTTGCACACATGCTTAAAATAGCTCTTGTTTGCGCCGCCCTCGTTTGAAAACATTTCCAATTCCAGCTTGTCTCAGTTCAGGCTGCAAACAGCGGCTCGGTTTATAACTCTTCTATTAGATGGTTCTTCGTCCCAGTAAGCTACCCTCGATCAGTCCCATTAGGGAAAGATCAGGGCCACACAATCCGTTGCCCCAGAACTACTCTGCCGGGACTGGGAGGTAGACCAATCTGGCGTGTGGATGGACTAGGATATGTGGGTTGACTCCTGACCAGGCCCCTCCCCTCCTACGTCTCACCACCAGGTCCACTCATCATGCTCTCACCAGGTCCAGGACTTGTGAGTTGCACCAGGCGCCCATGCAGCACCAGACACTTCATTCAGAAGTGATGAATATTCTTGAGCCGCAGGCTCCACCATGGGCAACGGTGGTGCTGCTATATAAACATATGGGCCTACATATAGTAGGCCTCTACTGTGTTGATATATTTTAGGACTTTTGTCCCTGTAGAGTTGCTGTTGTCCATTCCATGCCACGAGAGGTCTATGACGAGACGAGAGGTACCACACAAGAGGCTGCAGGCTGCAGCAATACCCGTCTCCACAGCCCCTGCACTCGGGTATTGACTACTAGTGAGCATTCTGACCTGAGATCAGATTCATACGAGGTTTCCACTGGACACACACTGGTCTGATGAACCCATTCTGACCTGATATCAGATTCTAAAAAATGTCAGTCGTTCTTCGATATTTCAAAAATAGCAGACCTACAAGCTCGTAGCGCTATGAGCTTGTAGAGTAAAGCATAACATGATGCTAACACCAAAATGGGTTCCCGTTCAGAATGGGTTAAGGCATATGTAGGGGCCTAACGATAATAGATTAGATAGATTTTTTTTTAAATCAATTGTTTTACCATTTATATATATAAATATTTATATGTTCCGAATGAATAAATGAAATGAAATGAAAAGGAAATTAAAGCTGCTGAAAACTCAACGTGTAACACGTACAGCATGCTGTGCCAAGATCCTCCTTGTACAGTACAGTATTAATTCAAAGGCTATTTTGATACTGAGTTATTATAACGGTGCCATATCCCCTGCTGGGGATACATATGGGAGAACAAAAGCCTTTGCCTCAGCACTGTCAGCAGATTGGAAGTGCTGATTATGGGGAGAATCTGATCGAGGCTTCAACTCCTCATAAAGAGTTCATTGTTTTACCTCCATGGAGGTGGCTGGAGTCAAGAAAAAATGCAGACAAACAATAATGCAAAAGGGCCTATACTCAGCGGTCTTATAGAACTGAAAACTCTGACCTATACTGTATGGCGAAAAGTGTTGACTCTTGTTATTTTCTTGTCGAGAAACATGTGGTGCTTTTTGTTGTCAGTCACCAAAGCATGAAATATTCCCAGCGCGGTTCACAACCTATATTCTGGATCATCAGGGGGGGCAGGTCACACTTCCATTTTGGGGTTAGCATTATGTTATTGTAACCCAGGGTTGAAAAGATGTGTACAAATCAACCTGAAATGTGAGCCATATTAATTATATTAAGACAATATAGTTAAAATAGCTGTCAGGATACAAAGGGTTAATATATATATGATTAATCTAAACTAGAGAAAATGTCAACTATAAGTGAAGTCCTTATTTTGAGATGTGTGCTTTTATTTTGAACATGACACTTCCTGTTTGAGAAAGCTAAGCCCCGTGTGCAGAGCATGCTACTTCCTTTCTGAGCCACATGAGTGAGAGAAGAGAAAGCTACTGACTGAGTGAAGCCACAGTATTCTGAACAAAAGTAATAAAATAGTTTGTAAAACTCAAGCTAAAACAGTCTGCTGACTGTATTATCCTGAACTCATCTGAGTGCAACCAGAGTGACCTGACATCGAAGTTGAGTTTAGTGGAGAAATACCCCATGGTCAGGTTTTTTGGAAACCCTTGGAATTCGATTCTGCTGATGTCCAGCATGGCGTGCTAAACCCACGGAGATGAACCAGAAGAGAACGATTGCATGCAGAAGATTGGAGAGTTGATCCGCTGGCTGTCTCGATACCCACACAATCCAACTCACTCAATGGTGTGTGTGGTAGGAAAATCAGAACTCCACTGCACATTAGCCGCAATTTGCAACTCTAGATTTTTTTATAATGAGATGAATCTAGAGTTGCAACAAGCTCCATCCACTTCCTATTCATCATTTTTGGTTTGTGATCTGCTTATCTTAAATGACGTTAAACTCACCAACATTGCAGCTGCAGTCCAAGCTTGAATTATCCTCTTTCAATCTGCCGAGCTTGTTTTTCATAAAAACCCACCGTAGAGATGTTATGAGCTACTTTCTGTCAAGACATCCTCTGCAAATGATTATTTTTTTGTGTTTGGAAGCACTCGTTTCTGTTAACGGGTCGCGCTTCTGCCTCCTGCATTATGTGCCAATTCGAAACAGGTTGAACGCAGGGCCGTTCAGTGACTTACGACGAGTGCTTCCAAACTCCAGCACTTAGAAAAATAATCACTTGCAGAGGATGTCTTGACAGAAAGTAGCTCATAACATCTCTACGGTGGATTTTTATGAAAAACAAGCTTGGCAGATTGAAAGAGGATAAATCAAGTTTGTACTACAGCTGCAATGTTGGTGAGTTTAACGTCGTTTAAGACAAGCAGATCACAAACCAAAAATGATGAATAGGAAGTGGATGGAGCTTGTTGCAACTCTAGATTCATCCCATTATAAAAAAATCTAGAGTTGCAAATTGCGGCTAACTGCACATATGGTGCAGTAGGACGAGTACACATACCACCCCACAGTGGTGTGAACTGAACTATTAGTGGTGTGAATCAAACAATTGGTTCTACAGTAATTACTGAGTGCACATCAGTAACAGAGACTGAAGGGAACTTGAACTTGAATTTAGATATTGGCCAATTAGGATTTATTTTGTTTTGATACCCGGGTCTGTATTTTCTATTGTCTAATTGAGTAATTGTATGAGTGTTTTATTATTTTTCCTATTTCATAATTACATTTATTAATATTAAAAAAGGAAGTGTTCACAGTTCATTAACTTCCAACAAGATATAAAACTGTACACTGGTGTTTATTCTGGTACCTGGCTCCATAGTCGATCTTAGCACTTCTGGTAACTAGTCCAAAACCCAACATAAATATAACAGGTATTTATATTTATGCTATAGCCATAACCCCTCTATTGCGCGCTACGAGCTTGTAGGTCTGCTATTTTTGAAAAATCAAAGAACGACTGACATATAGAAACATAGCTTTTTTCAGAAAACTGTCAGGATGTAGAAGACATTTTTTAGAATCTGATCTCGGGTCAAAATGGGTTAAAAACACGGTAGTATAATAAGTATATCGGCTGCCATGTTGTCACTGTATAGTCAAATATGGTTGACATGGTTATTACGACCATTATGAAAATGTCCGGCACATTCGGTATACATCTTTAACAATGAATCACTTTAAAAGAAGATATGGATATATATATATATTTGTTTTTAATTGTCATCTTGCCTATCCCATTTTGTCACCGCATGACCCGGCTTATATACTGTCAGACACAACAGTACAAAACAATCACGCAAATGAACAACATGACCTGTACTACAATACTTGCTGCATATGTACAGTAGGCGATACTCATGTGCTCTGTCACGCTATACTGTACATTGGTGAAGCAAAAATATCCTCGACGACAACAACAACAACAAAAAACTTTTGCCCTTCAAAATGTCAAATGTTTTGCTTTCATTTGAACCGTTTCTGAAATGTACTGTACAGGTTTAGATGAAAATGTGAATAATCAGACACAGGCTGCTATAATGGGACACAACAAAAAGGCATGTTTGCATATTTAATTAGATTTCCTGTGAAATGCTTTTTGGGGGAGAAGAAAAAGAAGTATATGCAAACGGAATGTCCAAGTGCATATTGTATTCAGTGGCGTGCACAGACATTTAAAGTAAAAAAAGGGCACCTTGTGCAGCGCATTTTGGTGCTTAAGCTATTGAAAAATAGCAGATCTACAAGCTCATAGCGCGCCACCGAGTGGCGCGCTACGAGCTTGTAGGTCTGCTATTTATTTTTTAATCGAAGAACCACTGACATAGAAACATAGCTTTAGATTGTGGGGGGCCTAAATAATATAGTAGAAGCGTTTTTTATCAAGATTTGATCAATGTCACCATGGTCCACACACTACAAATTAAGAAAGAAAAAGAAAAAAAAAAAAAAAAAATTGAGCACATTGCCAAAAGGGCAGGGGGTGCTCTAGCACCCCCTAGTGTCTATCTGTGCACGCCACTGCAAGTGCATATTGTATTAGTATTAGTAGTAGTAGTAGTAGTAGTAGTAGTAGTAGTAGTAATAGTAATAGTAGTAGTTGTAGTAGTAGTAGTGAGTGGTGGTGGTGGTATAGTCCTACCTACAACTCCCAGAGTCACGAATCCTTTCCACATTGTGATTTATAGTTTCATTTCAATATTCAATTGAAACCAAAACATAAAGTACTACTTTAATCACATACTAAAGGGTTGATAATATCCAAAAGATCCATAATAATTAAAGCATTATGAAAGCACTGTATAATCATTCGGTTTGAAAGAAAATCGGCTTCCTGAATCGAATGCGTCGACTTCATCCCTGCTTTTACTTCAGCGACTTGGCTATAATGTCACCGTGGACAATTGTGTTTGGCCCGGACAGCTTTGCCGTAGCCCATGTTTTACTTTTGACTGCAGAAAAATAAGGCAAAGTATGTCAAATATGTCAAATGTCAATAACAAAAAAGGTTATAAAGGTAATACTGTGTGTGACTCAGAGTCAGGGTATATAACACTTTCTCTATACAAGTAAGACGCGCAAACGCGGGAAGCGAACGCATTGTGTGTGTGTGTGTGTGTGTCTGCGCTACAGCTGCGCCCTCTGGTGTGTGTGTGTGTGTGTGTGTGCTACAGCTGCGCCCTCTGGTGGCGGGCGGGTGGTGTCACAGCGGGACAGACAGACAGACAGACACACAGACAGACATGATCTGCAGGGTCTCATAGTTAGTGCTCATTGCGTTCGCAATGAGATGAACTAAAGCCTGATATTATATACTTGCCTGCTGGTGTGGCACACTGGAAATAGCAGATCTACAAGCCTTCTGAGAGCTGTGTGCTTGTAGATTGGTGTGAAGCAAGCAAGTATAAATCAGGCATAACTTCTAGGCATAACTACCACCGTCCAAAATACAGAAAAGGCATGGGGCTATAGCATAAATTGTATGGTACAGACTACAGTATATGAGTCTGCAATTGTGTCAAACAAGGACTCCATGACAATGACTCACTTCAGTTCCCTTCAAACCCCAAAAAGCAGCAAGTGTCTTTTAACGTAATGCTACAAAGTCCAACACATTCACACAACAAACACATTCAAAGCATTAATCTTACACAGATATAGAATAACTTGGCTTAAAGACTGTATGCTCCGTCGTGTGCGTGTGTGTGTGCGTGCGTGCGTGCGTGTGCATGTGCGTGCGTGTGTGTGTGTGTGTGTGTGTGTGCGTGCGCTGTAAAGTTGGTTATGTTTGCTCACCAACAGTAACAGCTGTTCGATTAGCCTCCACATTGATTGGACCCTTCTTTGGCCAGCTGGGACAATTTCATCCGTCGTTGTGTGAGGGTCTCCCATGCATTCCCATGCATCCCCACGCACGCGCACACACACACACGCACACGCACACACACACACACACAATTATTCTGGCCAAAAGTGCTTGACACCTGGCTGCATGGGGCAGCGTGATGGTTCCTTAATTGCTTCACCTTCCATGGCAGATAAGTTTAATTCATCAGGGCGCACATCTCTTCTGACCAGACCACAGCCCAGTGGAGTGAATAAAGGTGGTGGTCTTGGAGTTTGTTCGTTTTGTCTACCCTAAGTGGAACCAGGAGTGTCTCGCAAGAAGAGCTGTTGACATGGCGAGGCCAGCTACAGTCCTATTTTTGCTCGCGTGCCATAGTGGTATGTGAAAAGATGTCTTCATAAGCCGCTAAATATGTGACTCACTCAACAGTTTTCTTTCAATGGAACACATGTTATTTTTTGACACACCATGTATATATTCCACATACCGGTATGCACATTATTCTGGCTTAAATCCGTGTATCTGATGAAGAGAAAGAAGCAGGGATTAACAGTTTCCATCTCTTCTGTATTCCAGGGACTTTGGTGGGGCTGTTATTGGCCTGCAAGGGGCCATCTGTCTTGACATCATGAGTCATAATAGTCACTCAGTATGCGTCCGTGCGTGTCAGAGAGAGAGAGTGTGAGAGAGTGAGAGAGAGAGAGAGAGAGAGAGAGAGAGAGAGAGAAAGGTGACAAACACAATGACTGAGTTTAGAAGGAGCAGGAATAGACAGTTCATATATTACACACACTTGCTTGTATGCAAGCAGGGTTCGATTTGCTGAGGGAGATGGGGCCATTATTTTTTTATATTTTTTTTACGTCGGTGGGGATTTTTTTTTAATGCCTGATTCTGGTCAGACTGAATTAAATACATGCATTTGCTTTTTGGGTCATATATCTGGCACAAAGTTGTCAAACCTTCTAGCTCACAATGGGTCGCGGATGTGACGAGTTGTGAGCTTGTAGAGCAACTATTTGAGCTATTTGTCGCACAAAGAAATATAGGTCTTAGTTTAGTGGTTTAGAAATTGTCCACCGTTGGGTTTTTTTATCGAACCCCAAGTATATGGATAATGCTCATGCACTCATTTACATTTGTAAACATGTGTGCACAGGGCGTGCGCACACACACAATCGACATTCTATAAATTTCACTTTTGTTTTCTCATAGGAAAAATTGACTCTCAACTCTTCACAATTCCGGACAGATAATACATTCATACCAATAGTGATGGCAATGAAGGTTTACAATCTGATCCAAATGGACAACAAAGAACAATTACTCCATGGCTGAAACCTGAGTTATTTAAAAGTATTTCCTTATGAAACGGCACATAAACACATACAAAATAAAACGATGTATCATTATTCTCAGAGTAATATTTGCATGACTAAAGCTATGCTATAATATTCATGTAATATATATGTACACAATCCATGTATGGATTTATAGCTCTGTTGTGTAAATGATGCCATGATTCCCAGATGTTTCTGAAGCACATTGATCTTAGAGAGTATGTCTTTGCAACAAAGGATTGACGATGCTGTTTTTCCTTACGTTTGTTTTTCTTTTTTGTATATATTATTCCATTTTTTATTCTCGTTTTGCTTTCAAGTTCAAGGACATCTGGGCACCTCGATCGTCTTTTCAACCCATTTTGACCTGAGATCAGATTCTTAAAATGTCTTCTACATCCTGACAGTTTTCTGAAAAATCTATGTTTATATGTCAGTGGTTCTTCGATTTTTCAAAAATAGCAGACCCACAAGCTCGTAGCGCGCCACTCGGTGGCGCGCTATGAGCTTGTAGATCTGCTATTTTTCAATAGCTAAAGCATGCATAACATACGGTAGTGCTAATACCAAAAGGGGTTCCCGCCCCAGTTAAAGGACAACTTTAGTTTTTTTCAACTATATGGTTCATGTTTTAGGTTGTTATTAGAGAAAGTAAAAGATGAGTGTTATTTTTTTTCTTCATTTGCTGCTTTTATTATGGTGATTTTTATTTATTTATTATTTACTATAGTCCTACTAGACCCCAAGAAATTACATCTGGCCACAAAAGATCACAGGATCTACTGAGGAGGCTTACTGGGGGGAAGCCTCACTGTGTGTCATATACTGTATAGGCTCAATATGTCAGTTTGACACATTCAGTAGATCCCGTGATCTTTTGTGGTCAAATATAATGTCTTGGGGTGTAGTAGGACTATAGTAAATAATAAAAAAATAAATCGCTATAAAATGTAAACATATTTAGCCCCATGTTCGAATGCCTGTTAAAAACAGCTAAAATCACTAAAACGAAAGAAAGCAGCAAATGAAAAATAATTCATGTCAATTAACACTCATGCGACAACATTCGACAATTCATTTCAAATATTTCTACAATTGCTACAAATTGCTACAAAACCGTATATATATATATATATATATATATATATATATATATATATATATATATATATATCCGTCATTTTGGAGCATAAACAAGAAGTTGAAGGATAAAATTAAGGCCGATAATGATGTACCGAGCATCTTCACATCATGTATACTTTAATTGAAAGGCTTTGGGGTCCCAGCCAAAAAACGAAACCTAAGGTTTTTTGAGTGAAATCACTGAATATACCTTTAAATTATAATTTAAAATAAAAAAATAGCCGCAATTTTACATGGAGGTGCCCAGATGTCCATACTAGTGCCCTGCACCTATCCTGTATCCGTCAATCCTTATCTTTTTGCCTTTCCAATCTATCCCGTTTGTTTACCACTCGGCCTCATTTTCCGTAACTTTGACCTCACAACGCGGAACAAACTAACAAACACGAATGGAGGAACACAAAAACAACCAGTCACCCCCCCCCCCCCCCCCCCCGTATTCTACGCCTTTGTCTCATATCCTCCACGACAGCCATCACGACAACCATCCGTCCCATGTTACACTGTCCTCCTTCATGGCGTCTTATCATCCACCCACGGTTAATTAAATGAGGTTATAGGAAGCGAAGACCGTATACGGTGGACTCCATGTTGCTCCCTGGAAGGAAAGAAATATGGGCTAAATATGCAGCCAAACACTTCCTCGTTCAGCTTCCTCGGTCTCGACTGCGCATGTTTCTTTCCTTCCAGGGAGCAACATGGAGTCCACCGTAGGCTACGCTTCTTCGCTTCCTGACCTCATTTTAATTAACCTTGCATCCACCCTGCTCTCCAGATTGGAAGCAAAGTACTGCATATGATGGCTGTCTCTAAATGTGGGGGGTTAATTTAGTCATAATAGATCCTCGTTGTCCAGGAGTTGTTTTGGGTTTCCCCTGTCATAACAGGTCCTTGTATACTGTATAGTCCGGGTGGTGTGTGTGTACAGTATAGTGTGTCGGTTCAACCATCGTGATAGACCGTCGTACAGCGGCGTTCCCTTCGTCTGTACCAGGCTGACTTCTATAGCTTTTGAAAGGTACCTTTCATGTGAAAGGTACCTCTGGAAACCACACCTCTGATGGGTGGGGTTTAGTCTTAAGGGGTGTGTTTTGATCTGTTGAATCCCCCCCCCGTCGTCATGCCAGCTCCTCGTAGTCCAGGTGTTTGGATTGCTGCCTCGTCTTCCACAGTCGGTAGAGGCGGAAGTCGAAATATTTCTCGATCACTTCTTTGCCTGGAATATAATATAGTGGAACGTACGGGACAACAAGAACATTTTTTTTAATGGTCCATATACAGTAAACAAACACAAACGCCAGCGAGGACCTGTATACCTATAAAGACAAACTGTTACAACGTGGTATACTGTCAGACAGAGACGGCTCAGACGGCTCGGACCCATTTTGGGACGGGAACCCCTTTTGGCATTATGCTTTAGCTATTGAAAAATAGCAGATTTTTTGACAAATCGAAGAACCACTGACATATAGAAACATAGCTTTTTCCAGAAAACTGTCAGGATGTAGAAGAGGTTTTTTTAGAATCTGATCTCAGGTCAGAATGGGTTAAGATGGACCCCACCTGGGAAGAGGAAACAATGGGAGGCCAAAAACTATACCTGGCGGAGAACGGTGACCTCAGAACCGAAGATGGCAAATCTGACATGGGGCACAACATGCTGACCTGAGATCAGATTCTAAAAATGTCTTCTACATCCTGACAGTTTTCTGAAAAAGCTATGTTTCTATAAGTCAGACTCAGTGGTTCTTCGATTTGTCAAAAATAGCAGATCTACAAGCTCGTAGCGCGCCACCGTGTGGCGCGCTACGAGCTTGTAGATCTGCTATTTTCCAATAGCTGAAGCAGATAGTCACAGCCTTATGTTTCACCGGGAACCAAGAGGATTAAGTAAGTAAGTAACAAACACATTGCCCCCTGGGGGTCCGGTCCATAGACCCCCCCAGGGGTCCTTGGAGATCGATAGGTACCATGGGGATTGGAGATCGATAGGTACCATGGGGATTGGAGATCGATAGGTACCATTGGGATTGGAGATCGATAGGTACCATTGGGATTCAGAGTCACAATAATCTTAACCCATTTAGACCTGACGTCGATTCTACAAAATGTCTTCTAAATCCTGACAGTTTTCTGAAAACCCCTATGTTTCTATGTGTCAGTGGTGCTCAAGGACCCCCCAAAGAATTATGTGTAAATTGGACGCGGACCCCCGCCTGAAAATATGTTGTTCCACGGAACCCCCCTCAGAAGCAAAGATTTGATTTCAAAATGGTCGCTCTGAAAGAATATATATATTCAAAGATTTGCGCCACCTTTTCGCAATTCTTTCAAAAAATAGCAGACCTACAAGCTCGTAGCGCTTGTATATCTGCTATTTTTCAATAGCTAAAGTATAACACAATGCTTAAAACACCAAAAGGGGTTCCCGCCCATGGATGGATTAACCATATTTTATACATTGGATTGGATATAAAAAAATATCCAGGCTAGTTCCAGAGGAGAGGAGCTGGTACCTACCGGGGACACGGGGAGAACATGTGAGGGTACCTACCCTAGGGGACACGGGGAGAACATGTGAGGGTATACTTACCCTAGGGGACACGGGGAGAACATGTGGGGGTACCTACCCTAGGCAAATCTTGAGCCGCGTGGGGACAAGATTTAGCGGACATTTGACCTGAATTCCCCTTTCATTGTCAATGGCAAATCTTGAGACGCGTGAGGACAAAAGCTGTATATAGGAGCGCCCCTCAAAAAATCACGCGCGTGTGAAGTGAGGGGCGCTCTTCTCATCGTCGTACGTCATCTTGACGTGACGTGTCGATCTGCTCAGACACACACATGACGTCAATTCTCCTTAATTCATTGTCAATGGGAATTTAATGTTTGTCAAGGAAAAAAGCATATTTAGCATCATCTAGTGGTTGCTTTGAACACTGCTGTCAGCTAAATGTGTTGTTCCAGGTTCATATTGCGTGCGTGCGCACGTGTGTGTGTGTGTGTGTGTGTGTGTGTGTGTGTGTGTGTGTGTGTGCGTGTGTGTGCACCCCACCCTGAGCAGACAGCTCCAGCGGTGACACAAACTCAACAGAATAAGGCCTCATCAGGTTCTTCAGTTTCCCGAACAGCTGCAAGACCAAGATAAGAAAGTGCACGCACGCACGCGCACACGCACACGCACACGCACACGCACACGCACACACACACACACACACACACACACACACACACATTAAAGCTATACAAATAGTTTAGCAACCGTACACAGCTTAACCCCCCACGAGCGGCAAGGACGGAGTTTCTCCGTTCTGTCACTTATAGTAACGCCAAACGCCACTCAGGACGGAGATTGATAATAGGGACGCAGATTTATTGATATCAAAACCGATCGCATCGCTTCCACAGGCATGCAGGGAGCGTCCGTTGCGCAACATTCCATGCCATTTGCGCCATGGGACGTCATCGAAAATGAGACCGAAAATCTTAAAACGTGAATAAGTCTAAATCATTCCGTCCAATTCTAAGCAACGATTATGTTTATTGACGGCCCATCGCGGTATCCCGTCGCTATAGTCGCGTTAGAATGTATATCACACCTCCCGTTGTTGTCGATGGCCTCGGGGGTGTTTTGGCTACACATGTTGCTACTTCAGCTATACTTCCCAAAATGGGAAGTAGCTTAATTCTTATTTCTCCGTCTGTCAGTCTGACTGACTCTGATCTGCAAACAACTATACAAAGAGCATCGTTTGATGTAGCAAAGCACTTTGGCAAACATGAATGGAACAGACAGGTTCACACAACCCTATGGGGGTATTGTGTGTGTGTGTGTGTGTGTGTGCGTGCGTGTGTGCGTGCGTGCGTGCGTGCGTGCGTGCGTGCGTGCGTGCGTGCGTGCGTGTGTGTCCGTACATGCCTGTCTGTCTCTTAAGTGTGGCTCTTAAGTGGAAAAAGGTGTAGCATTATAACCCCCATTACAGGCTCTTGGCCTTTGCACAGTACCCCAGCCAAATGAAGTAGAGCTATACAACAAAGAATGATATAATAGACGCGCAGTGGGAAACAGACGGGTAGTGAGAGAGGGAAGAGAAAGAATGAGATTATATACACAGCAAGAGGGACGTCGACTTGACAATGAGAATATTAAGAGATTACCACGGAGAGCAAAAGTGACAGCTATATAGTGAGCGGGGAAACCAATGCAGGAAGAGAGACAGAAATGCAAGGTGAGAGTTATATAGGCGGACTAGGGGAGGAAGAGAGAGAGAGACAGGAGGCATTAATGGAAAGAGACAATTAGGAGCTATACTGTATATGAAATGACAAAGTGATTATATGACGAAGTATGAAGACGGATTCACGCTTCTGTGACAAAAGCGTCATATCATACAAAGTGTCCCCTGTGAACAAAATCATTTTCAAACTATAGGAAAATGTGCTTATTTTTGCCAGGCCTGCAGGTTGCCTATATATAACCTGCAGGGCCCTGCACATTTACGGAAAGTGTGCGCGCGTGTGTGCGTGCACTGCGTGCGTGCGTGTGTGCGTGCGTGCGTGCACTGCGTGCGTGCGTGTGTGCGTGCGTGCGTGCACTGCGTGCGTGCGTGTGTGCGTGCGTGCGTGCGTGCATGTGTGCGTGCGTTGCGTACCTTTTCTCCATTGGGGTTGCCCAGGACGTAGCAGCCCATGATGTTGATGATGTTTGGTTCCGGGTTGACTTTGCTCATGAAGCGGCTAAGCCTCCTCCAGAACCTGTGTGAGTGAGTGAGTGAGACACACACCAAGCAGACCTGAGATCAGATTCTAAAAAATGTCTTCTCCATCCTGACAGTTTTCCATTCTGACCTGAGATCAAAAAACGTCTTCGATGTCAGTCGCTCTTCGATTTTTCAAAAATAGCAGACCTACAAGCTCATAGCACGCCACTCGGTGGCGCGCTAGGAGCTTGTAGATCTGCTATTTTTCAATAGCTAAAGCATAACATAATACTAACACCAAAAGGGGTTAAATAGTTTTTTTTATTGCGAACAGATTATAAATTGTTGTAGATTAAACATTGTGATATGATTAAATCTTTATTTTATAGAAAACAAAAAATTAAAGAAAAAACAAATGGATAAAAAAGAAGAGAAAGAAAACCCTCAACCCTCCCACCCATGCTGCTCAGAGACACCGCATACTGTAGAATGAAATAGCAATAATAATTTGACAAATGGAAAACATCTGAAAAGAAAAATGGCGTACGGTCAACCATATATCAGTGGTATATCCTGTCTATTAATTGTTTCTATGCTCAAGTAATGGACAAGGGGGCAGCCAGACCTTATCAAACTGTCTCTCCCCGTTCCTCAGGAAATACCTTGTTCTCTCAAGATGAAGCGTACTATAGTCATTTCATTTAGCCAATGCTTCAAGGACCACTTTTCAACACTTTTCAACCTATCTTCATATAACAGGTCCTCACTAATAATCATGATAAAATGGCACGATGTTTTTCTACTCAGTCTGTGTCTCATAGGAGGGCTGTGGGCAGTTTAGAAACCGTCTTCCAGTGACATCATCATTATGCAGATTATTTTTTTAACAATATCTTTAAAAAAAAACTGTTTACAATTTACAATTTACAATTTAGGCATTTAGCAGACGCTCTTAATCCAGAGCGACTTACATTTAAGCAAGAGCAAAAAGCATGGGAATACATCACAAAAAAGCATTTATCATGAAACATGCGTAAGCTAAGAAAGTAACAGTGGAATATCTATATTATGAGACTATACATCTATACTACTATGCTATACATATGTACTATGGCCTGCTATGACTATATACAATGCAATTATAGTGCTGTCTACATAACATGCTATAAGTCTGTATCAAATGCTATCTAAGTATACAGATCTACCAATCTCTCATACATTTTCATTATCGTGAGAACGATGGCTTCCATTTTTGCATTGTAACCTTTTAGGACTCGAAAGCCTGCGGTTTTTATTAGCTTGTATTCCCCATCGATGATGTCACTGGAAGACAGTTCCTGAACTGCCCACAGACCGAGTCGAAAACAAATGCGCCATTTTTTCATGATTATTAGTGAGGACCTATTATATGAAGATAGGTTGAAAAGTGGTGAAGTGGTCCTTTAAATGCAGGAGCCTCCTGCAAATGATCCAGCGGTCATACCAGACAAACGCGTTTGGGCGCGCGGTCCTTTGTCAGTGTCAGAGTTATAGGCATTCCTGACCAAGGGCCCCCTGCGGGGGTCCCCTCTGACCAAGGGCCCCCCGAGGGGGGTCCCCCGACCACACATTGGGAAACCCAGACCTTTTTATTTCCAGGGAGAGAAAGAAAGTCTGCAGGGACCGAGTCCACTTCAATTCGGCATAGAGCAGCGCAAACATTGCTCACTCTCTGCTGATTTCTGATCGTCTGCACCTTTGTTAACCCATTCTGACCTGAGATCAGATTCATACTAGGTTTCCACTGGACACACACTGGTCTGATTAAATTGACACACACACACACACTCCTCTCTCTCTCTCTCTCTCTGTCGCTCTAAGTAATTAGTCTCATGTCGCGCAGCTGTGCATAGTTTCTCCCGGCGGATCCTGCCGGGGGGAGCTGCCTATATGCCATAAAAAAAAGCATCTATTTGAGTTCCAGGCTACTGTTATAGTGATTTATTGAGTGGAATAATCACATTCATTCAGATATCTGGCAAAGGGAAAGGTTCCTGAGACCTCAGCGGTGTCGGTATATAACTCACTGGCACATGTCCTCCTCCTTCTCCACTTTGGCGAACGTCGCCACTTTGTTCTTCAGCAGATAGAGATGACCGGGACCTCCCTGTATGTGACGCACGCATGCACGCACGCACGCATACATACACGCACACACACACGCACACACACATACACGCACACAGACACTATAGTTAACTACTACAAGTAAGACGCGGGAACGCGGGAATCGAACGCAGCTCGTAAATGGCAATAACAACAATTAGAATGAATTACATACTTTTTTAAGGGTTTTTTTAAGTTCTCTTTTTTGTGTTTTTTTAAGATTTTATTTTTAAGTTACTGTAAGTTTTTTGAAGTTAATTTTTTTTTAGTTTTTTTTTTAAGTTAAGTTCTTTCTTTTTTTTTTTTTTTTTTTTTTTTTTTAAGTTAAGTTTGTGTGTGTGTGTGTGTGTGTGTGTGTGTGTGTGTGTGTTTTGTGTGATACAGCTGCGCCCTCTGGTGGCGGGCGGGTGGTGTTACAGCGTGACACACAGACACACAGACATGTTCTGCTAGGTCTCATAGATAGTGCTCATCGCGTTCGCAATCACTGCGCTCGCAACTACTTTGCTATAATGTCTGCCTTCTTAATTAAAAGCTTGGGATACCATTGGGATTTACATCACGGACTCTCATTACAAGCATGGTAAAGGGCCACTAGTGTATGTACTGTAGCAGCCCACTGTAGCAGCCCACAACTATACAGTACACATTCCAGTATAGAGCGCCAAAGTCCTGACGTCACTCGCTCATCCCCTGGTTCACGGAAGTACTTAGAATAACATGGCTCATCTAAACATGGGTGAATTTTCATAATGTTGCTCAGTGGCGTGCACAGATAGACACTAGGGGGTGCTAGAGCACCCCCTGCCCTTTTGGCAATGTGCTCTTAAAAAAAATAATAATAATAATAATAATAATAATTTGTAGTGTGTGGACCATGGTGACATTGATCAAATCTTGATAAAAAAAAACGCTTCTATTTAGGCCCCCACAATCTAAAGCTATATGTTTCTATGTCAGTGGTTCTTCGATTAAAGAAAAATAGCAGACCTACAAGCTTGTAGCGCGCCACTCGGTGGCGCGCTATGAGCTTGTAGATCTGCTATTTTTCAATAGCTAAAGCACCAAAATGGGTTCCCGCCCCAAAATGTGCTGCACAAGGTGCCCTTTTTTTCACTTGAGCACCTGCCCCTCTAAATGTCTGTGCACGCCACTGATGTTGCTGATGTCTTTCAGTTTGTTTCCCTTCCCACATCCCTGGTTTTTCCTACAGGCAGGTGTTCGGGTGAATTTCAACCGTGTTTAGTGATCCAGGAAAATCCAATACACCCACAGTGGATTTCTTTTTTTTGTTATTATTTTTTTCTTTCTTCACTGGACCAATCTCACATGTCTTAGGAATGGATGGACCACTAGGAGAAGTTGCCAACTTTTTCCGTGAAAAGTCATGATGAAATATTAAAGAAGAGTATACCTCAAGTTGCCACGCATTGCTGTACTGCAATATATATTTGATGAGGAATATGTTTTATGGAATATTTTATATTGGGTAAAATATTCCTGTCTGTCTGTTTCTAGCGAAAATGTAACTAATTCAGTAGCAGTAACAATAGCGTTTTCTCTCAGTCAGTTGATTCTTCATATCCATATAGTGAAACGGCCCCGGGGAGACATGTTTTAACACAGTTCTTATATGAGGTGATCTAAAAATCCTCCTATGGGGATTACAATTAGGCCTGTAAAAAAAAATCGATTCGAGTTAGAATCGCGATTCTAATGCCGTCCGATTCAGAATCAATTCTCATTTTCCAAAAATATATATATATATATATATATATATTTTTTTTTTTTTCTTGCACAAATGTACGTAATGTGTGCATGCAATGCATTATATGGCCTGGGTTTCTGCATAGTGCATTTACTACCAGCTAAGCTAAGCCTGCCAATTGTATTTATTTTACACCTGTTTTAATACTAATGTATTGAGTGAGAAGAGAGTTTGTAACTTTTGTACTGGTTCAAATTTGTGCAAGCTAAATAAATGAGACATGTTCTTACTCTTGGATTTAACCTTTGTGTGTTTAAATCATTCAGTTGATAAAACCTTTACAATTATACAAGCTTTTTACTAAATGTACTCTGCTTTCATGCCAGAAGACTGGAGTAGATCATGCTAAAATTAAATTTAATTGTTTTTAATAAAAATAAAAAAACTGCTTTAGAATCGGAAGAAAATCTTTTTTGAATCGAGAATCGGAAAAATCGAAAAGATCGATTTTGAATTGAATCGTCACCCCAAGAATCGGAATCAAATCGAATCGTGGGACACCTAAAGATTCGCAGCCCTAATTACAATGCAAATAAAAAGTACATGAACCTGTGGACTTAGCGCCCTCTGTTGACGTCAGACTTCCGTGCTCTATAGCTAAAGTAGTATACCTTTACGTTACTGGAGTATTTCCAATTTTCCATACTTTTACTTCTACTCTGTTACATCTCAGTGGCAAATATTGTACTTTTTACTCCACTATAATTATTTCAAAACTTTGGTTAGTAATAGTTACTTTGTAGATTTTGATTATTAGTAATTACCACAAAACATACTGTACATTAACCACTTCTGCCCTGTTCAAACTTTTGCATCGCGACGTGTTGTGAGCTTGTAGACTTGCAGTACTTTTACTCAAGTAAATTGATCCATTTTTTGTTTGCTTAAATACATTGTTATCCCACGATTTTGCAACCCATTTTTTCACCCATGCAGTGTCAATTATCTAATGTAATCCTGGGCGCTACACTTCCTCTGCCAACCTGGGGAGGGCAGCGGACTGACCTCACGCTTCCTTCTATGCATGAGGAGTCCAAGCTGCTTCTTTTCACCGGCCGGATGTATAGCGTGTGGAAGCCCTTTGAATTGGAAGGAACACGTTATTCCGACCAGTTATTCCTCCCCCTCCATCAGGCGCCCCGGCTGGCCAGGGGGAGGCAGGTTAGAGACCAGGATTAGATGAGAGATCCTCATCATGAATGGGTACAATGCAAAGCAATTATATGTCACACGGATTGGCTAATCCTTGTGACATACAGTATATACCGTTTTATTTGTTATTGGCACGATTTAAAACATTCACCCAAGTATTTTCTATTTGTCTTTTTTTTTTTAATTATCATATTTCCCAGTTTTTCTACTCACCTGACAGAAGATGAGCATTCTCCAACACTTGCTTCCTCTCCTGTATAGTGTGAGCTTTTTATCAATCTCCTCTGTGGGAAGGAAGGAAAAATTCATATAGAAAGAGAGATTATATATAGATATAGAGAGGATCGGATATGCCTTCTGCACGAGAGGATCGGATATGCCTTCTGCACGAGAGGATCGGATATGCCTTCTGCACGAGAGGCGTGGCCGCGTTTGGGGATTGACCAGAGAGTGTCAGAGAGGAAGGCGCTGACATCCCGTAAGAGGGCACTTTTGGACAAAATAAATAGCGAAAATAGCAGATCTACAAGCTCTCAACGCGTCGCGCTGCAACGCGCAATTTTCGGGGCTCGACACATGCACTCTTTAGCTAGTGGAGATGCGGTGCGTACGACCTGGATTTCTAAACAAAATGTGTTCAACGCCAAATGTCAAGTTCAGGACAGGGAAGGACAGGAATTCTCCTGAATGCCGCCGTCCGGCATGTCATGGAAAGGAGTGTCTATATGTGTTCCACGTCCCGTGCGCGACACGAGCACGCGTGCAACAATTTGACGGGGCCGCGCCCGCTTGTGTCGACAACACAGTGACACAGTACACCTCTGGATAAAGAGCGTTTGCATAAATGCCTAAATTGTAGCATCAAAACAAGCATGCAAGGCATTTTATTTCACCTACCCAGGATGTCATCGAACGTAGCATGCTCGTGGTCCTGAGGGAAGAGATGAGGTCAAGTCAAAACAGGATCATTTTGTCAAGAGTTACAGTATAGCCTCTACATTACATTACACTACATTACATTACAGATTTCATTGAAGATAAGTGCGTGCGTGCGTGCGTGCGTGCGTGCGTGCGTGCGTGCGTGCGTGCGTGCGTGCGTGCGTCTGTGCATGTTAAGGGCCTTTCAAACGGGAATCGAGGAACGCAGGCGTTGTTGCTTTAGCTATTGCTATTGAAAAATAGCAGATCTACAAGCTCATAGCGTGCCACCGAATGGCGCGCTACGAGCTTGTAGGGTCTGCTATTTTTGAAAAAACGAAGAACGACTGACATAGAAACATAGCTCTTTCAGAAAACCGTCAGGACGTAGAAGACATCTGATCTCAGGTCAAAATGGGTTAGACTCACATAGAGAATGGGAATGATGGACGGGTCGTCTCTTCGGAGGATGGTAGGAACGTACTCCGCCTTGGGGACTTTGGAGGAGATCAGCTATAAAGTGTATATATAGGATAGGCAGGGAGGAGAGACACGGGAGACAGAGGAGTATATGAGGAGGACAGAGGAGAGGAGGACAGAGGAGTATATGAGGAGGACAGAGGAGTATATGAGGAGGACAGAGGAGTATATGAGGAGGACAGAGGAGTATATGAGGAGGACAGAGGAGAGGAGGACAGAGGAGTATATGAGGAGGACAGAGGAGTATATGAGGAGGACAGAGGAGTATATGAGGAGGACAGAGGAGTATATGAGGAGGACAGAGGAGTATATGAGGAGGACAGAGGAGTATATGAGGAGGACAGAGGAGTTAATATGCATCACATTATGCAGGGTTTTAATACACACCAGTGCTTCCCAAACCATTTCATGTCAAGGACCCCCAAATTGACACTAATTAGCCCCATTTGAAGAGATAATATGCCATGGGGACCCACATACTGTAAGAGAAGATTTTTACGGCTCTAGCAGTGATTCTCAATCCGTTTTAAACTTCAATGACCTCCAGTTTGACATGCATTAGTCTACGGACACCCCATTCAATGGCATTTCTAACTCTGGGACCCCCCAATTCATTTTGTACAATCAATGTGTAGGGCAGTGGTTCCCAAAGTGGGGTCCGGGGACCCCCAGGGGTCCTTGAGGGAGTTCCAGGGGGTCTCCCAGCTAAATGATAGTTGTTTTGCTGGCTTATGTGTGCGAGAAAGGATCTGCGGAGAAAGATCCTGCATGCGATATAAAGCGCTCGCCGGCGCCTTCCCCCGACCATTTCTGAATAGCAGGTTCGACTGGACGTCATACTGTTACATAACAGTATATGAACGGGGTTTGCGACGGCACCCCGAGAATTAAGGTCTTGGATTACAGCCAATGAGAGCACAGGAAAGCTGTGCTCACAGACAGTCAGTCAGTCAGTCAGCCTGCCTGCCTGCCTGAATCGATAGATCATAATATAAGAACCTTATTCGCTCCCTCAGGTCTGGTGATACAAACCTCCTCGACGTCCCCAAAACCAAACTCCGTACGTGGGGTGACAGAGCTTTTTGCCTTTGCTGCCCCAACCCTGTGGAATGCCCTCCCTAAGGGGATATATATTAGCCTAATATTGCTGTTAAATAGTGTATAAAACCACAACGCATCTCACTTGAATAATGTTGGTATTAAAACAGTGTCTGAATCTATACGATGCAGCGCAAAATCATTGGCGAGACACGGCCAAAGCATTCCTGTCGTAATGGCTGATTTTGCACTTGCTGAAAACAGCCGATCTACAAGCTCACAACGCGTTGCAGTGAGCTCTATAGATCAGCTATTTCCGGCATTCAAACCAAGTGTACAATGACTTATAATGGATCTCTTGTCCACTAGTCCATTCCTAACATTTTAGTCTAGTTTTTATTTGTCGACGAAATAGTCAATATATTTAGTCTTAGTTTAGTCGTCACAGCTTAGTTTTCATTTAGTTTCCATTTAGTTCTTTGACAGTGAAAAAAGGACGAACATTTTTAATTTTTTAGTATTAGTCGACGAAATCAACACTGGTGGATGAGTGCTATATCATCTGCATATCTTTATTTACCCAGTGAAGTAGCTGAGCACAGGTGCTCATTTTCAGCAACACCCTGCACATAGAAACACAGACAGACACGCACACGCCGCACGCACACGCACACGCACACGCACACGCACACGCACACGCACACGCACACGCACACGCACACGCACACGCACACGCACACGCACACGCACACACACACACACACACACACACACACACACACACACACACACACACACACACACACACACACACACACACACACAAACCTGGGAGCTGACGAGTACAACCACAGTCTAATACTGTGCGGCCACTAAGCAGCTCCAGGGGGAGCAGTTGGGGGGGGGGGGGGTTCAGTGGTGTTGGGTGTGAGTGAGGACCAATCACTGACAATCAACTTCCCCAGACCTAATTGGTCTCTCACCATGATTTTGGGAGGTATGAAATCGTCCCCCTCGCAGGCCAGCCTCTCCATCTCCCGCTCCTCCTCCCAGTCCAGACCGTCGTCACATCCACCCTCGTCCGAGGGGCCACACGAGGCCTGCAGCTCCCCGCCTGTACAAAGGGATAAGGGTGGATGATATGATGTCAGCACGAGGATAAGACTCAAAGCAGAGAAGCTGGGTTTAACCCATTCTGACCTGAGATCAGATTCATACGAGGTTTCCACTGGACACCCACTGGTCTGATTTACCCATTCTGACCTGAGATCAGATTCTAAAAATGTCAGTCGTTCTTCGATTTTTTTCAAAAATAGCAGACCTACAAGCTCGTATCGCGCCACTCGGTGGCGCGATATGAGCTTGTAGATCTGCTATTTTTCAATAGCTAAAGCACGACATGATGCCAACACCAAAATGGGTGACCGGTCAGAATGGGTTAACCCATTCTGTACGGGTGTTTTAAGCTTTATGTTATAAAAAATAGCAGATCTACAAGTTCATACGAGCTTGTAGATCTGCTATTTTTGAAAAATCGTTAAAAAAATGAATAATTTAAAGGACCACTTCACCACTTTTCAACCTATCTTCATATAATAGGTCCTCACTAATAATCTTGAAAAAAATGGCGCAATTTCTTTCTACTCTGTCTGTGTCTCATAGGAGGGAAGTGTGGGCAGTTCAGAAACCGTCTTCCAGTGACATCATCGATGGGGAATACAAGCTAATAAAAACTGCAGGCTTTCTAGTCCTGAAAAGTTGCAATGCGGAAATGGAAGCCATCGTTCTCACGATAATGAAAATCTAAACATTTTTGTAAAACATATCTTGTTTAAAAAATAATCTGCCTAATGATGATGTCACTGGAAGACGGTTTCTAAACTGCCCACAGCCCTCCCTATGAGACACAGACTGAGTAGAACAAAATTGTGCCATTTTATCATGATTATTACTGAGGACCTATTATATGAAGATAGGTTGAAAAGTGGTGAAGTGGTCCTTTAACTTCTGCTTCTGGGGGAGGTCCCTGGAACAAGATATTTTCAGATTGGGGTCGTGGCCAAATTACATACAAGTGTGGGGTTCCTTCACATGAAATAGTTTGATACAGAAATATGTGTTTTTCAGAAAACTTAGAAGACATTTTGAGCTTGGGTCTAAATGGGTTCAAACTGTTTAAAGAGAAAGAAGCTGAGGTGGGATTTAGAGGACAGAGAGCACGCAGTGATGAGACTCACAAATACAGGATGAAGGGAAGCGCCGAGCGGTGAGAAGGAAGGAGGGTGGAAACTATAGAAGGTTATAGGGATGAAAATGGAAGAGAGGAGAGATATTGGTGATGCCGGGGTTACAGCGTCGAGTGAAGGGAAAACAGACCCCATGAGCATTTTCTTGTCTAAAAGACTTGTTCTAATATTCGTCTAAAGGGCCGGCTAAAAGTGCGATAAAAAAACAGCTAAAATTTAAGTTCTGTTCTTAGATTAGGCGTTGATTAGCGGTTGTTCAAACGTCTATATTTTTTTTGTGGGTTTTTTATCGCATTTTTAGACGCACGTCAAATAGCCTATAAAACTGAGCTTTGAGTCTATGGTAAAAAAAACACCCCTGGTTAATACAGTGACTGCAAATAGCGAATCAAAACATGTGAGCTCTCCCTTCAAATGCACACAACAGACTACTGTATATGGCAGACCAGTGCGGTAAAATAAAACACTTGGACAACAGGCATGCATATATTGGTCCAGTTTATTAAGAGGTCCAAAGTATAAAAAATATGTCGAGCCGATTCTACTCTATGCCTCCGAGACATGTCGACACTTCCAAAGAAATTAGAGAAACGGCCGGATGGCACTTTATGTACAGTATAGGCTATACACCCGACCTTCTAATGAGATCGCAAATTCTCTCTTGGAAGAGCCACCCATCGACTTCTCTAACATACGGCAACCTTTCCCACGTGTTTCTTCACTAGTCCGATCCAGAAGAACACAGTTTGCCGGACCACTGCTTACCGAGCTGATCATGAGGTTATATATCTTCCCTTCTAATTCTCTGGAATCCTGCCTCAAAGCAGACCCAGAGGTAGAAAACTGTCATTTTCGCTATAGAGGGTATGCGCATGCTTAAAGTGAATGGCACATCGAGTGGCAAATCGAGTGGCAAAGCAACATGCAAAGTGAGTTTAATATTGTTTAACGTTGTTTAATGCAATCAGATGACTTTTCTGTTTGGATGTATGTGCTGTCAAGGCCAGGAAAGTAGTTTTTTTTGCCATTCAGTGGGCGTTCCTGCATAACTTCCTGGTTTGATGATGATGTCACGCGCATACCCTCTATAGGGAGTCACGCATTTATTAGTAAGCAGGAACTAGGGATGCAAATGAAGGACCGGGAAGTCTGGTGTGGCATTGTGGAATCCATGATCTCGACCGCGGTCGAAAAATGATGATGATATTGGTCCGTAAGCAGGGTTAGTATTAATCAGTAAAACGGTCACATTAGTTTCAGGCCCTGCTGTGACTATCGCATGTCGCACAGTGCAGGATTCGTTTGGTTTCTTGAAAAGTGTAAATTCTACAAAGCATGGTAAATGCTGTGCTTGTTTGTTGTGTTTGTCGTTCATCGCCTAAAAACAAGGAATTGTGTACTTTTGAGATCAAAGTTTGAATGAGGTGGGGGAAAAAAGAGAAGGGAAGAACAAAGTAAAACAACATATCACTCACAGAGATAATAAAATAAAACATTTCCCATCTGGGGAACAAACAGGGGAAATGAGAATCAAACCACAGCATTTTATTGTCATTGACAGATCAATCTTTCAACACAAATTTCAGATGCAGAGGGGAGAATAAAAAGAATAAGAAAACAGACATCCAACACCGTCAGACAAAATTACAAAACCGAGCCGCTGACTCACAAACTTCCACCTGGCCTCTCTGAACGCACGCACGCACACGCACACGCACACGCACACACGCACACACACACACAGAAAGAGAGAGAGCATCATAAAGTTGAGGACAGACCCACGGTCATAGGGAGAGAGACAAGAGTCTAGTCCACTTGCCAGAATGTGAACCCAGGCATGTCGACTACACCAACGTTTCATTATGTTAGAAATGTTGAGTATGGGTCGCCAGCATGTAAACTGCCGGATGTTAACTTGCATATTATGTTGAGCAATTTTCATAATTGTGACCATATACCATTAACCCATTCTATATGGGAACCCATTTTGGTGTTAGCATTACGTTATGCTTTAGCTATTTAAAAATAGCAGATCTACAAGCTCGTATCGCGCCACCGAGTGGCGCGATACGAGCTTGTAGGTCTGCTATTTTTGAAAAATCGAAGAACGACTGACATTTTTTTAATCTGATCTCAGGTCAGAATGGGTTAATCAGACCAGTGTGTGTCCAGTGGAAACCTCGTATGAATATGATCTCAGGTCAGAATGGGTTAACAACCTACAGTATAAAAGGGGGCTGGGGGGATCTAAATTTCATCATGCTTTATGTAGCATGTGACGTGTCAAACTAGGAGGTTTTCATGATGCTGAATCCATTCCAAACATTAGTTTTGCACACAAAAATACACTCATTGGGCTAAAAACGCTGACATCATCACATTTGTGATGAAGGCTGATACAGTCTGTCTGCATCAACAGCAGACTAGCCCTAGAATGGCTGATATTCTCATTCTGTACAAGTGGTTCCCGATCGAGTGGCATGTGTGTGGCGCGTGCACACCACGACACAAGTGATAACTGACTGTGCCACGGGTTGCATTGACAAGCACACAATATCATTGCAATACATGCCACTATAAAAGAAAATACTATATCAGTATTTTGTGCACACTCATTTGATAATCCAGGGGAAATTCTATACCCTAAAATGTAATATTTTAAACACCTTGAGGTGTCTCTAGTATGTCATTATAATTTTAACAATTACAATTCGTTGCTGTCGGGAGGAAACCTGAATAACTTTTTTGAGGTTTCCCCCCCCCCCCCCCCCCCCATAAATCAGTGCTATTGAACACTAATGGAAAGTAATTAAAAAAAGACCCTGCTTTGGACAAAACCTCTTAACTCCATTGGACCCTCAAACTGTCTGCCAAAGCGGCTAACTCCACCGCCTCTCTCCTTCTCATGCAAGTAATCGACAATATCTAAAGTCACAACACCAACTTTGATGATGAAAATATACGTTTTTCTTCATTTCCATAAAACTGTATATTCTTTCCCAAAACATTGTGTTTTATTGTCATGATTTGTCACGACAAGAGTTGGCTTTGTCCGCGCCGTAAACGTCTTTAAATAAATACTTTCTGAAAAGTCTACGAGTAAAATGAACGGGGATGTATTTTCCGGGTCTCTCGAGGGGGGCGGGACTGCAACGCTCTATACACTTCCTTCGATGAGCGCATATTTATGAGGCACACATGACGACATTGTGGTGCATTGTGATTGGTTCGGGGTAATTGTAATGCAGACCTGCCAATCTGTGTGCCCTGTACCGTACGTATATGTGCTCATTTTGATTGATTGATTGATTGATTGATTGATTGAAAACAGTACAGCAGTATAGTAAAAAAGAGTCTATGCAAAAGGGACATATAGGCTAAAAGGTGTTGCAAGCGTTTCCGTGAATGTTGTCCTGTCGCGTATACAAGTGGAGATATTTCATTCAACACACGTTTTCTGAAATAACTTGGATCAAATAGATATGAACGTGGTACCAGTTCTAACTAGTATCCAACTCCCAAGTTGCAGCGGTTGGTTCGTCATCGGGTGAGTTGCGCACAGATTTATTCTTCTTCTTCTTACAAATTAGAAGGCCATGAGATAGTCTCCGCATGAAAGAGCATTGAATGGCTGTATGGAATACATGCAATGATGGGTACCTATAGGTTTTAGCCTGGTATAGACGAAGGGGACACCACTGTACATCAGCATTTCTAGGGCTAGTGTTTTGTGTGTGCGTGTGTGCGTGCGTGCGTGCGTGCGCTTGTAAACGTGTGTATAGACTCACTGTCTTTGGACTCGTGAGATTGGGTCTTGACAGAAGGGGTGGGGTCACTCCAGGAGCGGCTGAAACTCTTCGATCTAAGCTCAGCGAATGCTATAAGTGCAGTTGAAGGGGAGAGACAATCACGCACGGGCGGCGCCCAGCTGCTCGCCGCCCGCCGCCTCCTCTCGACCATAATTGCAAACACCCACCGCCGCCGCCACCACCGCCGCCGTTGCACATGCTAATGTGAATTGCAAATGCAAATACGTGGGCACATAAACACGCCAAAACCCCCCAACCTCCCAACACATACACATCACACGCACGGCAAACAAATGCTTGTATGCACACATGTTCGAAATATACACATGCATAGTTACACACACACACACACACACACACACCGCATGACAAACAGTGGGCCACCCACAAGGCCATTAAAGCGACTGCTGTTGAGATCACAAGCCATCGATTGCCACACTTTCATTACTGTATGCTCTCACACAAAAATACATATAATCGCCTAAGGAGCTCCACATCATATCAAGCTAATACATATAAAACCACCTTCTTGCACACACTCGAGCAAACGCACGGACATAGCCTATACTGTAGCCTACATATATCACTTGCAGACACTCCAGTGGGCATATCTTCAAATGTGCAAGTGTTTATTGGGAAGCAGAACAAACGATATTTTGTAAAATGAATAACACAGCGGCGGGTCATCACCTGCATGCAATCCAACGGGAATATCACAAGAATACTGATGATGGCAGATGGTGTTATACGACACAATCATTTAGAGCAAGCAAGAATACAAATGAGCACAGTCATTCACGCATGTGTACTGTGCACGCACATACACACGCACTCATGCACACACAGACAGAGTCAGACACACAAGCGCAAATCCTTGACTCACTCTGTGCTTTCATTCGCCGGCTGCCCACCATCCGAAGATGCTTCCGGAAGTTCCTGTGGAAAGGCGAAACAAAGCGAAAGGAGGGAGGGAGGGGACAGAGGAAGGAACGGAAAAGGATCAGTCACAGAAATGGGTATAGGTGGGAAAGAAGAACAAAGCCAAGCAACGCACGCAGAGACATGTTAAAGAAGGGCATATAGATACAGTAAAGTGACAAGACAAGTACACACACAGTACAGTTAAGTCATGTCAGCGTAACGGTGTGTACTAAAATGTACCCGTAATTCGTTCGTATGGAACCAATAATGGCCCTCTGGGTTTTACCGCACAAGGTCATAAACCGGAATAAAGAATTCAGAATCATACTCAAACGTATCATATTCATTAAAAAAAACGTATGATTTGTGATGTTTGAATGAAATACTTATTTAAAAAAAAAATAGCAGTCTGTGCTATATAGTCTGGTGTCATGATTTGACTGCAGAGGCATCATTTAAAAAAAAAAAAACCATTCCGTTACTTGGTTGTTTGTGTGGACAGAATATATGGAATGGGCATATAGGAATAATTGTACATGGGTGTATATATACACAGTAGATGAGTTGATTTTATGATGATGTGTACCGATTTGTGAGTTTTAATGAGTAGCGCCTTCCTCAGGTTACTATCTGACACTGAACTGTGAGATTAGCCGGCCCGTGATTTGCTTAGAGTATAACTAATATACTAATAGAGGCGGCACCGGATTTCTCCTCCCATCCACTTGCATTAACGCATTCTGACCTGAGATCAGATTCATACAAGGTTTCCACTGGACACACACTGGTCTGATTAAGTTCAGGTCAGGTCACGGGGGCAACAGCTCCGCCAGAGAGCTCCAGACTTCCCTCCCCAGAGCAACATTAGTGACTTCCTCCTGGGAGGTTGATCCCGAGACGTTCCAAGGCCATCTGCGCCATTGGTCTGCCCCGGGGTCTCCTCCCAGTGGGACGTGCATCGAGGACCTCCCTAAGGAGACGCCCCAGAGGCATCCTAACCAGATATACCCGAACCACCTAAGCTGTCTCCTTTCCAGGCAAAGAAGCAGCGGCTCTACTCCGAGTCTCTCCTGCGTGACTGAACTTCTCACCCTATCTCTCTAAGGGAGATGCCAGCCACCCGTCGGAGAAAACTCATTTCGGCCGCTTGTATTCGCGACCTTATTCTTTCGGTCATGACCGGACCCACACTTCATGACCTTATAGCGAAGATCACCCCACTGAGACAAATAGATGCCTATACAGACAGAATTTTCTTCATTTTACATGAGGATATGACTTTATAGATAACGCAAATGCCAATGCACATGATAATGACGTCGCTATACTGGTGATCCATCTTTCTGTGACCTTCTCCTCTCTTGTGTGTAGTTGGTTGGTCTACCCAAAACCTTCCTTTTTCATCTCAGCACTTTTCTTACCTCATACTCTCAGGCCCCTTTTCCACCGGTTCAGTTCTTTGTGGTTCTTAACCCGTTTTGGTGTTAGCATTATGTCATGCTTTAGCTATTGAAAAATAGCAGATCTACAAGCTCATAGCTCGCCACCGAGTGTAGGTCTGCTATTTTTGAAAAATCGAAGAACGACTGACATTTTTAGAATCTGATCTCAGGTCAGAATGGGTTGATCAGACCAGTGTGTGTCCAGTGGAAACCTCGTATGAATCTGATCTCAGGTCAGAATGGTTTAAGTCCATGAGCCAGAGCTCCAACATTGGAACGTTAATTAATTATGAATAGAGTGGGCAGAACCGCATACCTATATTAGATCGTTATCGCCATGAAACTTCCACCAATTGAGTACTTACACAAAGACAATGATTTATTGTATTACAAATTTTACATTTTTAAATTGGCAAATGAGGCATTATGTAGGGACATGTGGAAAATAATCGAAAATATGAAGAAGCTACTACTGAGGAAAGGTTATCATTTACTTGTATTGATCCTATAAACAATGTAAGCTCTGGCTCATGGACTATATCAAGAACCAAAAATAACTGAACCGCGGTTCCCATCGGGAACCAACCGGTGTCGCCGCCCCTTTCATAATCTTCTCTTTTCTCGGATCTTTGCGCCCCAAGATTCACCACCACCTTTTACTGTACGTACATCAACCCTAATATATCTCTCTGGTTTTTCCCACAGCCACATGTCCGATCCGGTCTAGATTCTAGAATATAACGTGTGTGCGCCCACATGGAAAACTCTGCACTGCTGCTCCTCACATTAATCAGTCAGCACAGAAGTGTCATCGATGACCTTCCGCTGTCTGCAGCCGCCGGGCATTCTGGGATACGTCCCGTGCGAGTTCTATATAAGCTCTCTTCACAGGTTGGTCCTGTGAGTCACTGTGTTGCATATCTGCCTCTGCACGCAGCCGTGAACGGAGGTGCAAAGAGCCGTTTACTGGACCCCCTTTTGGTGTTTTAAGCATTATGTTATGCTTTTCGCTGTTGAAAAATAGCAGATCTACAAGGCACAAGCTCATGAGCTTTATTATAGGTCTGCATGCTATTTTTGAAAAATAGTAGAAATGTGGCGCAAATCTTTGAATATATATTCTTTCAGAGCGAACATTTTTAACTCAAATATGTGCTTCTGGGGAGGTCCCTGGAACAACATATTTTCGGCCGAATACATATTTGAATGAAAATGTTTGAGAACCACTCATAGAGAAACATGGGTTTTTTCAGAAAACTGTCAGGATTTAGAAGACATTTGTAGAATCGTCCTCAGGTTTAAATGGGTTAAGTAACACTGAGGATTTCTTTTTTTTTTACTGTGTGAAGGGCTGGTATCGTCTTTTCTTGTGTGCTAGTGTCGATTTTGACAGCAAATTCAGATTTCATTTCAGTCATATTTGAATAAAAATGTGTCTAATATTTTGAAAGGGGCGCTGTTTCTCCTTTATATTTCGACGATGGTTTCTCAGATTGAGTTTTGGTAGGCCTATAGACTAAATACCATAAGATGTGGGTCGACTAAAATGTATTTTCGCGGGTCGTGATGGCGTTGAAAAGCGTGATTCATATCCACACTTTTTCCTGCTCCAGTTCCTGTCGATTTGATCCAATTGGGGACCTCATCTTTTTGTATTGTCTTGGTGTTATGTGTAAAATAAAATAAAATATATAAAATAAAATAAAATAATAATAAAATAAATAAGAAATAATAAAAATAAATTCATTATCATTATGTGTTGTTTTGATGTGGGTGTTTGAACAGACTGTGAAGACAAATGTGACCAGATTTGACTGATAGCCTGCATGCCTCTACCTCTTTTTTTCCCAAAATGAGTTAAATTAAACTCTCAGCGCCACCTGGTGGTCACCATTTTAGGCTCCGAGTGCCAATTCTCCCATTATAAAGAAATACATAATTTGTAATACTATCACCTGTACACCAGATTAGAGGAATTTTCAAAATATGGATGAAAAAAAAAATATAATAATAATAATAATAATAATAATAATAATAATAATAATAATAATAATAATATATATTTTTTTTAATTCCCAAGGGAGAGACGTCTTGACGCCCGTGGCATCCATTACTTAATAGGCAATTAGATGTCTTGACGTTTATGGCTACTAAACAGGGCAGACTCTTCACAATACTAGAGCATGTCTAAAATAAGTGTCAAAATCGACATGTAAATGTGAAATAAATGCTTAAACATGTAGCTATAGGTCTAATGTTAGAGACCACAGAAGTGAAACCTTTCAAGCCTGTTTTCTCAACTCGTTGTTTTCTGCGAGACATTACTCTATATAAGCCATATCTCCAGGTGGGTCAAACAACTGAACAACCCATATGTCAATTTGAAGCTATATGATTCCCTGCTTTAATTCATATGACATGAAAAAAAACGAAATTAAAAGAAATCCAGTCAAATTTGGACACAAATATCCTTCGGGACAATAAAGATTATTATTATGAAATGACTTGTTTAGTTTTACTGGATATCCTCATCTAGTTTGAATTTGTTGGCGATAAATTGTCAATATATTTAGTCTCATGCTTTAGTCATCATAACTTCGTTTTTTCATTTCATGGTAGGGGTTCAATGCCTTGTCCAAGGGCACTTCAGCGGTGGTCATTTTAACGTGCCGGTCCGGGGATACGAACTATAGCGACCTTCCGATATCAAGACCGCTCCGCAAACCGTTCGGCCACCGCTGCCTCGAATGACACCCAGCCCTGGAAGACACCCTAGATGCAGACACGTAAGGTTCCTGCACACAGAGCGCGTTTTTCTGAGTTTTAGAACAGTCTGAGCCCCTCAGTGGAATAAGAGGAATTCTGCAACAAAAAAACAAAATGACACTGCCCTGCATTTGTCCTGCGGCTATTGAATGCCTCCCGCTCCCACAGCCCTGGCGTTTCTGTCGGCCTCCACTGAGTTCCGTCCAACACATTTAAAAAAGGGGCTTAACCCATTCTGACCTGAGATCAGATTCTAAAAATGTCTATTACATCCTGACAGTTTCATTATTAATATAAAAGGTAGGTAGCTAGCGCACATCCAGTTCTTGTCTGGTGCTGGACTAAAGTAAATACAATGAAGAGAGGAGAGTCCGCACACAGATTTGCTCCAAGGTGTTTGCTTTTTATTCAAAACACCATAATTAATACACAACGTTTCGGCCGTGAACGGCCTTCATCAGGTGAGGTTTCATTATTAACCCATTCTGACCTGAGATCAGATTCTAAAAGTGTCTTCGATTTAAAAAAGCACGACAATGATGCTAACACCAAAATGGGTGCCCGCCCAAAATGGGTTAAATAGAACCATGCTAATTAATTAAAAGTGACAAATAATAAAGGTCAGCTCAGTTCCTGTAGTTGGCCAATGGATGGGGCATGTCTTGTCTAGGAACCAATGTAGAACTATAGCCTATTCTTACAACAGGAATGGAAACAATTAATGTTTTACCTTCCAGTAATTATTTCCGTTATTTCATTCTTAATAGGTTATTGACCCTATTCCATCAAAACATGCTAATGTGGGGCATCTAGGTTAAGTATAACTGCCCACCATTACATCATTGGCAACAACATAATGATCAGATATCAACATGTTACGGTACATCCAACAAAAAGTTAAGTAAATTCATGGCAGATAAACCCAGCAATGGTTAATGTTTGTGCCCATGGCATATTATTATTTTTATTTTGTATTAATATTTTTATTTTTCATAAAATACATAGAAATAGAAATATATATATATATATAGAAAATAAATTAACAAAAAAATGAAAGACAAAATCCCCAGGCATTATCTGGACTGGATCAGTGTTGTTTTTGGCAGCAAATTGTAGTTTTAGTCATAGTCTCTTGAATAGTTTAGTCACATTTTAGTCACCTGGAATGTCTTAGTGTTAGTCTAGTTTTAGTCGACTAAATATCATAAGATTTTAGTAGACTAAATCTACAGTGGATTTAGTCGACTAAAATGTTTTTACACCTGCTGAAAATAGCCGATCTACAAGCTCACAACGTGTCGCAGCTGGATCACTTGTCCCTTCCTAACATTTTAGTCTAGTTTTTATTTGTTGACGAAATTGTCAGTATATTTAGTCTTAGTTTTAGTCATCATATAGCTTAGTTTTCATTTAGTTTCCATGTAGTTTTCGTCAGTGGAAAAAGGCAGTCGACGGACATTTCTCGCCTTTGTCTCAGTCGGCGAAAACAAACCCTGGACTGGATCTTTTCCTTTGTGTCACAGAGCGGCCATGCATGGAGAAGAGACTGACATCATTGGCCCCTCACAATGCTAATGTATTATAACTCATTAAAAAGCTCAATGGCTTTCAAACTTTTCCCATAATGACCCACATTCTCAACAGTCCTCGACAGGCTTCCGCTGGCGAGATCAGTCGATATGCTGTAGCTCCGTGTTTTATGAGCAGAATGTTAAACATCATTCCTCGGTACAGTAGGTTATGCAGCCTCTCTGTTCACATCACTCTGCGTCTTCACAGCCTGACTCTTCATAAAAAATACATATAAAGGGGGTCTAGTCGAGTCCGTCGAGCTGATAGATTTAACCCATTTAGACCTGAGGACGATTCTACAAAATGTCTTTCTAAATCCTGACAGTTTTCTGAAAAAACCCTACGTTTCTATATGTCAGTGGTTCTCAAACATTTTCATGTCAATGTGTCAATACACATTCATTGTTGCGTTTCATTTTTAACTAAGGGACTGCAATGGAAATAAGCCGTTAATTGGCTTTCTTGTATTCATCCTTTTGATGGTGATGTATAACTATATGTGCATTTTTCTGTACATGTAAACGTCGGTCAATCAAAAAAAAAAAGGACCCCCAAAGTTATTATGTAATTGGCCGCCGACCCCCATCAGAAAATATGTCGTTCAATGGGACCTCTCCAGAAGCAAAGATTTGAGTTAATCAGACCAGTGTGTGTCCAGTGGAAACCTCGTATGAATCTGATCTCAGGTCAGAATGGGTCAAAAACGTGAACGCTCTGAGATTCAAAGATTTGTTTTCAACAGCTAAAGTATATGACATAATGCTTAAGACACGTACAAAAGGGGGTTCCCGACCAAAATGGATTATGTTTGACGTCTCTCTAGAATTATTCAAGGTTCTTTCATGCGCTTTCCTTAGACATTATGAGAATGGTATAAAAACACTGAAAAGGACTGCACTGAGACTATGTCGTTTAGTCAGTAATGAAACAAGAGTGTGAATATGTTATATTACTTAAACCACGAGTGACTGTCAGTCCACATTTGGCTCATATATAGCAGCCCTGTCTAACAGTGCAACCAAAGGCATAGCAGGGCGGAATGCAAAGAAAAGAATACTGATAATAATCTGTGCCAAAGGATCTTAGTTTTTACTCTGGCTTAGTTAAATTAGTCAAAGGTTTAACCCATTCTGGGCGGGAACCCCTTTTGGTGTTATAAGCATAATGTCATGCTTCAGCTGTTGAAAAATAGCAGATCTACAAGCTCATAGCGCTCTATGAACTTGTAGGTCTGCTATTTTTGAAAAATCGTGAAAATGTGCCTCAAATCTTTGAATATATATTACAGAGTGAACATTTTAACTCAAATCTTTGCTTCTGGGGAGGGGGCGGAGGCATATTACATATAATTTTTGGGGTCCATTGACATGAAATATTGAGCACCACTGACATATAGCAACATGAGGTTTTTCCAGAAAACTGTCAGGATTTAGAAGACTTTTTTTTTTTTCAACATCAGCCCTAAATGTTTAAAGGACAACTTTCGTTTTTTTTTTTCCAACCAAGGTTCATGTTTTAGGTTGTTATTATTTATAGCGATTTAAATCCCTAAAACGAAAGAAAGCGCAGCAAATAACACTCGTATTTTACTCTCTCTAATAACAACCTAAAACATGAACCTTGGTTGAAAAAAACTAAAGTTGTCCTTTAAACCCATTTTGGTGTTAGCATTACGTTATGCTTTAGCTATTAAAAAAATAGCAGATCTACAAGCTCATAGCGCGCTACGAGCTTGTAGGTCTGCTATTTTTTTGAAAAATAGAAGAGCGACTGACATATAGAAGACATTTATTTTAGAATCTGATCTCAGGTCAGAATGAAAACGGTCAGGATGTAGAAGAATTTTTTTTAGAATCTGATCTCAGGTCAGCGCTCTCTGGGCATGGCGACACACCACCATCGTACCTCTGGATGACTCCTGATGTATCCTGCTCCCTCTCTCCAGCTCTCTTTCTCTCCATAAATCGCCGGAAAGTCCTGCCAGGACGTATACGTGCGTGGCACAGTATTAACCCATTCTGACCTGAGATCAGATTCATACGAGGTTTCCACTGGACACACACTGGTCTGATCAACCCATTCTGACCTGAGATCAGATTCTAAAAAATGTCAGTCGCTCTTCGATTTTTTCAAAAAATAGCAGACCTACAAGCGCGTATCGCGCCACTCGGTGGCGCGATACGAGCTTGT
>NC_139713.1:13478676-13691816 GCF_964188405.1 Protomyctophum parallelum
ACACATCATCCATTATACATGAGAGGAAACTAGTCAACTAGTACCTACAAGGTCGACTAGTGGATCTACTAGTCGACTAGTTGCTTAATGCCCTAGTGTATATTGTAGCATCTCTACCGTTTCGGTCCATCATCTGACCTTTGTAGGTTTATTTTCTCCCCTACGTACCATTTTCCACCCCTGTGTCAATCATCTAATGTGATCCTGGGCTCTACACACCCTCCGCCAACCTAGTCCCCCATATATGGGGGACAAGGGGAGAGCAACAGACTTGAACTCATGCTTCCAAAATACATTTTAGTCGACTAAATCAACTGTAAATCTAGTCGACTAAAATCTTGTGCAATTTAGCCGACTGAAACTAGACTTAACACTAAAACATTCCAGGTGACTAAAATGTGACTAAAACTAAATGGAAGCCAATCAAGAGAATACAACTAAAACCGAAATCTCCTGCCAAAAACAACACTGCACATCTATCCATTAACCCATTTTGCATCATGTTATGCTTTAGCTATTGAAAAATAGCAGATCTACAAGCTCATAGAGCTTGTAGATCTGCTATTTTTGAAAAATCGAAGAGCGACTGACATAGAAGACATTTTTTTAATCTGATCTCAGGTCAGAATGGAAAACTGTCAGGATGTAGAAGACATTTTTAGAATCTGATCTCAGGTCAGAATGAGAATGATCAGCATCTTTATATTATTTTTATGTAACCGTGGACTAATGATGATAGTGCCGTGGAGCCATCTTTTCTTTCCTCTACCAGTTGAGATGTAAATAAACTCTTGCCGAATCCTATAATGTCATTTGTTTCCACATCTCTTTATTGCGAACGCAGTGATTGCGAATACAGTGAGCACTAACTATGAGACCCTGCAGATCATGTCTGTGTGTCTGTCTGTGTGTCTGTCTGTCCCGCTGTGACACCACCCGCCCGCCACCAGAGGGCGCAGCTGTAGCACACACACACACACACACACACACACACACACACACACACACACACACACACACACACACACACACACACACACACACACACACACACACACACACACACACACACACACACAGTAGAAAACTTAAAAAAATTACTAACTAAAAAGAAAAAAAAAGTATGTAATTTATTTTAATTGTTGTTATTGCAATTTAGGAGCTGCGTTCGCTTCCCGCGTTTGCGCGTCTTACTTGTATATATATACACATCAGTCAGGCTGAAAATAATGACACTGACCAACCTTTGTGGTCTTCCAGTTTGTATATAATCCATTTCACTGGGAAACAAAGATACAATAAGTTATCAAGAGATTTATAGAGAGATATTAGTAAAGGAGCAACTTGGACACTCAGGCATGAAGGAAGCGTGAGTTCAAGTCCGTTGCTCTCCCCTTGTCCCCCATATATGGGGACTAGGTTGGCGGAGGGTGTGTAGAGCCCAGGATCACATTAGATAATTGACACAGGGGTGAAAAATGGGTTACAAAATCGTGGGATAAAATAAAATATATATATATATATAAAAAAAGAGAGATAACAAAAAAATATCTTAAAAAAAAAGAAAAAAAAAAAAAAAAAAAAAGAGAGATATTAGATTAGCCAGAAATGTATCAGAAAGCATCAGAAATGTGGACCGCTATGCTCATGGGGACCAACAGTACCACAGGGTCACGGACAAAGTCAGAGAGAGAAGGATGAGGATGACAGGGCACTGCGTCAGGCACCCAGAACTTGAGGCAAGTAAATTGACCCTAGGGAGCCAAACCCAGGGCAAAACCAGGAGGGGAAAGAAGCGTATACCAACTAATGTAGACGTGCTGCGGCGCGACAGGGGCAGCGGTGGCCGAACGGTTTGCGGAGCGGTCTTGATATCGGAAAGGTCGCTATAGTTCGTATCCCCGGACCGGAACGTTGAAGTGCCCTTGGACAAGGCATTGAACCCCTACCATGAAATGTTCTATGAGCAGGGCCTGGCTGTAAACAAGTTATTGAGTTTATAATCCAGTTACCCTGGGTAAAAATAGTACCTTTCCTTTGACAACACTGCTGAGCTCAAAAACCTGAATGTTGGATAGGAAATTGCGGAGGGCAGAGAACCCGGGAATCCCGAGTTGGTGTTGGGCTAGACCTCACTCTCGCAGCAACTACAGTACTTAGATAGCCAATTAAGTACGAAGAAGATGTGAAGAAGTATGAAGTATGAAGAAGTTTTGCCTGTAATTGGCTTCGACAGAGGGGCGTATTTCTTACGAGGAAGGTCATGAGCTCCGGCACCTAATCATTTACAAATTAAGCACTGACACACATTTTGTAGTCACTCAGAGGCACTAGGGTTTAAATGCAGCCCAACCATACACGTCAAAAAAGTCTATGGTATACGTCGCTGACAGATTGCAAACAATATAAATCACACAAGAGCATCAACTGTCTGACCAATCACACATGATGTTCTCATGTCGGAGCTGTTTTCAGTTCAAAAATCTTCTATAGGTGTAAGAACTACCGAGCAAAAGTTCTAAAAGGCACTGATCTTAACCCCTTTTGGTGTTTTAAGCATTATTATGTTATGCTTTAGCTATTGACAAATAGCAGATCTACAAGCTCATAGTGCGGCACTGAGTGCATGGGAGTATGCTGCAGCCCATGGGGTGTCAGAGGGGGCCTGGCACACCCTAAATGTATCTTTTATGTACGTAGTGTTTAACTATAACAGTTTCCGTGCCGGGAATGGATTACTCCAGGTTAATGTCGCTGCCGTATCGGACATACCCGCCTTTTGTTTTATGTGTTTAATCCGCCGTAATGTAATGAATCAAAAGAAAATCCGTCTTCGTCGCGGAGTATGAGACTGGATGCCTTCGCTGTGATGACGAAACCGGAAATCGTCACATGCTGTGGGCTTCTGGGAAATTGAGGCCAATGGAAATGCATTGGGTGCAACGCCTCATTGAAACCAATCTTGTGTGCGTCTTCCGGGTGCACCAAGATGGTGGATGCTACACACAGATCATAACAAACCACGGGAGCTTTTTTTGATGGATTTTCGCGGATTAAAAGCCCAAATAATTCAGCGTATGCTCTAAAGGTAATACAACAATCTCGGCAGTGAAGGGGGGTTGATTAAAATGCGGGTTAATCGTAAAAAACAGTCAAACTGATAATGACCAGACAGTGAGTGGCCTTGTGGTTAGAGTGTCCGCCCTGAAACTGGGAGGTCGGGGGTTCGGGGGTTCGGGTCATACCAAAGACTGTAAAAATGGGACCCAATCAGTGTTGATTGGTTCGTCGACTAAAACTAAGGCGAAAAATGTTCATCCACTGAGGAAAACTAAATGGAAACTAAATAAAACCTAAGCTAGGACATGACTAAGACTAAATATATTGACAATTTCGTCAACAAATAAAAACTAGATAAAAAATGGACTAGTGGACAAGAGATCCAGTATAAGTCATTTTACACCCGGTTACATGCTGAAAATAGCCGATCTACAAGCTACCGTAACAAGTGAGCTTGGCCCTCCAAAACACATTTTAGTCGACTAAATCAACTGTAGATTTGCTCTTCACCGTGGCTTGTGACGTCATGTTGTAGTTCGGTGGTCACCCCACCACCGAAAATCCAGACTATATGTGATGTGCGCCACCCCTCGACATTTTCTACTGCCTCCGCTCAATCATTTCATCCCGGAGCTGACGAGCCTGCAGCTGCTGCAGCCCTGGCAGAGATATGAAAGGAGTGTACTTTTGTAGAATGTATAAGAATGTTTTAAATTTGTTTATCGTATAGTGTGGTGTTCTGTTCTGTACAATAGCTGACATAACCAGTTTTTTCCCACACAGTCAAACTAGTCTAGTCTACTGAGAATGGAATTCTTGACAATCTGTATTTATGTCTGTATAAAGAACAGTTAATTAGGCCACGGGCTTTCATCATGATCATGACACAATCCAAAATAGCAGATCTACAAGCTCACAGTGCGTGAACACTATTTTAAAAATGTAAAATAATAATTAAAATAAATGTTTTTGGCCAACATTTCCACCGGACAGCAAATATATATATATATATATATATATATATATATATAGGCCTATATATATTATTATTAATTTTTTTAACCTTTATTTACCCAGGGAGCACAGGTGCTCATTTTCAGCAACGACCTGGACATAGAAACCAACACCGACAGACACACTCACACACACACACACACACACACACACACACACACACACACTCACACACACACACACACACACACACACACACACACACACACACACACACACACACACACACACACACACACACACACACACACACACACACACACACACACACACACACACACACACACACACACACACACACACACACACACACACACACACACACACACACACACACACACACACACACACACACACACACACACACACACACACACACACACACACACACACACACACACACACACACACACACACACACACACACACACACACACACTAAAACCTGGGAGCTGACCAGTACAACCACAGTCTTATACTGTTGGCCACTAAGCAGCTCCAGGGGGAGCAGTTGGGGGTCCAGTGCCTTGCTCAAGGGCACTTCAGCGGTCTTGGGTGAGTGATGACAATCACTTCCACACTCAGATCTTTCCTGCCCGTCCGGGGGAATCGAACCTCCAACCTTTCGGCTACAAGGGCGCCCGAAAGGCCGCTGCTCTAACCCTTAGGCCACCGCTGACCCAAAGATAAGCACTCCTTGTTGTGGATGTGTTCAGTCACCACGAAGAGGAAGCAAATGAAGTTGTTTTTGTCGACTAGAACTATGACGAAAAATGTTCGTCGACTACCTTTTTCCACTGACTGGAAACGAAATGGAAACGGTCATTAACGACGGCATCAAGGCCCGCCAAAATATACATTTTAGTCAGCTAAATCAACTGTAGATTTAGTCGACTGAAACTAGACTGAAATTATAACATTCCAGGTGACTAAAATGTGACACTAAATGAGAACTATCCAACAGACTATATGGCTAAAGCTAAAATCTAAATGCCAAAAACAACACTGGTTGGCAAGCTATGTAGGTACGTACAGTACGGGTAAATGCCTCCTCACAGACGGTGTGTCAGATTGTCCATGATGTGACAATAAGCGGCCTATTTTAAATGCCAAGCTCTCTCTAAACACTCTCACTCTATAGAGATGCTCGGCTGTTTATACCTGCTGCAGCATGATTGCTTTTGCCCTCGCGGGTCATCGCTCTGTTTTGTTGAACCCTTTGTGGTTCGCCTGCACTGTGCTTATCGCATTTTGGGGGGCGGGAACCCCTTTTGGCTATGCTTTAGCTATTGAAAAATAGCAGATCGACAAGCTTGTAGGCCTGCTATTTTTGAAAAATCGAAGAACGACTGACATAGAAACATGGCTATTTCAGGAAATCGTCAGGATGTATAAGACATTTTTAGAATCTGATCTCAGGTCAGAATGGGCTAACAGCAGCGAGCGATGCGAAACCGCCGTTACCGACACTCGAATTACAGTAGGTGCACCTCCCACGACACTGTACCGCATACTGTACCGTATACCCATCAATCAGATATTCGCTCACACTGTATTGGAGCATGCAAATTCATACATGTAATTGACATTTAATTAACGATGAAATACTGATGAGCCCCCAGCCCACACATTAATTCATCATGAATTTGCCATCCACTCATCATTAATTCATCATGAATTTGCCATCCACTCATCATTAATTCATCATGAATTTGCCATCCACTCATCATTCATTCTAATGGTGACTAATGGTGGACCATTTAGACCTGAGGACGATTCTACAAATGCCTTCTAAAATCCTGACAGTTTTATGAAAATCCCTGTGTTTCTGTGTCAGTGGTTCTCAAACATTTACATGCCAAAAGTTACATGTATTTGGCCGCCAACCCCCATCTGAAAGTATGTTGTTCCAGCCAGGGACCCCCCCCCCCCCCACACACACCCCGCTCCCAGAAGCAAAGATTTGAGTTAAAAAACGTTGGCTCTGAAAGACTATATATTCAAAGATTTGCGGCACATTTTCACGATTAAAATTTTATAAATAGCAGATCTACAAGCACGTATCGCGGCACGCTTTTAATCCGTTTTTTTAAGTCATATACGGACAATCCACCGGACAGAATGAGATAGGAGACGCGTTTTGATGACGTCATCACAAAAAGGTCCGTCACTATAACTATATGCCAACAATACCCACAAGAAGTGAATTTTCATATTGGAACTATAGGATATAGTAGCGCGGCACTCTACAAGTGAGCTTGTAGTTCTGCTATTTTTGAAAAATCATGAAAATGTGGCACAATTAAACCTTGGAATATTCTTTCCAAAGAGCGACCCATTTTATCATAAAGCTTTGCTTCTGGTGAGGTCCCTGGAACAACATATTTTGAGATGGGGGTCGGCGGCCAATTACATATAATTTTTGGAGTCCTTGAGATGAAATATTGAGTGATGTAGGCCTAGAAACATAGGTATTTCAGAAAACTGTCAGGATTTAGAAGACTTTTTTCACTTATTTCAACGTCAGGCCTAAATTGGTTAGCCCATTCTGTACGGGAACCCCTTTTGGTGTTTCAAGCATTATGTTATACTTTAGCTATTGAAAAATAGCAGATCTACAAGCTCATATAACGTGTAGCAGATCTAAAAGCTCATGATCGTGTAGGTCTGCTATTTTTGAAAAACAAAACACACCTGTGTGAACTGAGTGGTGCATCTCTCTCTCTCTCTCTCTCTCTCTCTCTCTCTCTCTCTGGCACAGCGCCCCTACTGGTACTAATAGTCATATACTGGTGCTCAGATACACATAGATACACACGGACATTGCTGGTTGTAGGAGTGGTTGCACCACTCAAAAATCGTGAAAATGTGGCGCAAATGTTTGAATATATTCTTTCAGAGCGAACGATTTTAACTAAAATCTTTGCTTCTGGGAGGGGGTCCCTGGAACAACATATTTTCAGATGGGGGGGTCGGCGGTCAAATACATATATTTTTGGGGGTCCTTGACATGAAAATGTTTGAGAACCACTGATATAGAAACATAGGGTTTTTCAGAAAACTGTTTGACACACACCTGCTGTCGCTGTTTGCATTTCTGTCTGAAGTATTCATTCAATCAAACAAACAATCTAAACAAAACAATTCAAGGACTGATTCAAATGTCAGTGCACACACGCACACACACACACACACACACACACACACACACACACACACACACACACACACACACACACACACACACACACACACACACACACACACACACACACACACACACACTGCGCAAGCATAAATAAAGCCATATGAGAGACAGCGGGTAAGGAAACGCAGAAGTGCATAATTGCACAATTATCTCAAAAATGATAATCTCCTGCAGTGTAGTTAAATGAAATGTAATCATATCATTCATCATGATTATTGATGAGGATTTATGGTGGTAAACTTGTGTTTTTTTTTTGTCTTTGTTGCTCATTGTGCTTCTCAGTGCCATTATCTTTGGCTTCATGCAGTGTTTCCATTATTTAGCAAGCCTCGCAAATCCATAATTTGTGACACAATCACAATTTCAATGACTTACTTCTGTTTAATTCTCTGCAGCTGTGGTGGAATTAACCAATTTAGGCCTGACGTCGAAAACGTTCAGTTCAGTTTTCTGAAATACCTATGTTTCTATGTCAGTGGTGCTCAATATTTCATGTTAAGGACCCCGAAAACTATATGTAATTGGCCGCCGACCCCCATGTGAAAATATGTAGTTCCAGGGACCTCCCCAGAAGCAAAGATATGAGTTGAAAACGTTTGTTCTGAAAGAATACATATTCGAAGATTTGCGCCACATTTTCAAGATTTTTCGAAAAAAACATGATGCTTCAAACACCAAAAGGGGTTCCCGCCCAAAATGGATTAAGGGATGAAATCAGAGACAACACAACTGAAAAGGGGGGAGTTGTAGAGAGTTGAACATTCATTGGACAAGCAAACAATGCACCCAGCATGCTCCAAAACATGAGGAAAGAAAAGGACTGTAACAGAAAATAACACGGGAGGGATGGAGGAGGTGTGGTGGAGTGCAGTGTTGTTTTTGGCAGCAAATTTCTATTTTAGTTTTAGTCATATAGTCTCTGGAATAAAACTAGTTTTAGTCCTATTTTAGTCACCCGGAATGTTTTAGTGTTAAGACCAGTTTTAGTCGACTAAATATCATAAGATTCTAGTCGACTAAATCTACAGTCGATTTAGTCGACTACAATGTATTTTGGCGGGCCTTGATGTCGTCGTAGTGACTGTTCTTTTTCACTTTCTGAAAAATAGCCAATCTACAAGCTCACAGCGCGTCGCGCTGCGAACCTGAACTTTGAACATTCAGTGGATTTTCTGTGGTCTGGAGTTTTCTCGGGAGTTTGGAAGCCTTTTGAGCTGCAATGAAAACAGGCAAAACAGTGTAAACAGTGACATAAATATGGGATTTGCTGGCTCTTACATCACAAACAGCAGGCAAATCAGAGCACCTGTTTGAGTCAGAAAAGCCCAGACCACAGAAAATCTACTAAATGTTACAAAAATAAATTGGTGCAATTGAGCTCAGAAAACCTGGAAAAAAAAATTAAGAAAAGAAAAAAAAAAGGTTTTTCTATGTCACAATCCCTTTAAGGTTCTTTTTTGCAGTCTGTTTGTATTGGGGGCGCGACCCCACTCCCCCTCCCCACGCGAGACATGGCCAAAGCATTTCCGGGGGCTACTGTAACATATTCATGTGATTATGGGAGTGATAATAGACAAATTCAGAAACGGGTCTAATGTTTGTCGCAGCTTACGCATTTCCTGTAGGCGGAGCCGACATAACTGCGGGGTAAACCTGCCTCTTAAAAAACCTCTTCTACTACGGTGAATGGTAGAGTGACTGATGTACAGTCTGCCTCCAACGTTACTCTTTTACCTGCTTTTTACTAACACTAACATCACAAAGATGCCCAGAACATCGGGATGAACCTGTGTAGTTTATGGCTGCTCCAACAGTAGTGGCAACATTCCAAAAACAAACAAAAAAACGTCAAAATGTCAAAATATCCACGCGGTGGCTGAGAGCAGAGCCATAGAGTAATGGTTGAGACGAAGCAGTGAAAGGTCCTGAAAGTCTTACCCAATACCCAATCTTTCTGTTTTATGAACACAATGCTGCAGTACTTTATACCTCATACTAAGCATTTAAAGTATGAGGTATAAAGTACAGCAGCATTGTGGTTTTTTAAGAGGCAGGTTTACCCCGCAGTTATGCGGGGTAAATATGTAAGCTGCGACCATGAGACCCGTTTCTGAATTCGCCTATAGGTAGCATAAATATTTTACTGCAACACCAGCAGAGCAGCAGGAGTGCACTGGGCAATTGGACAGGCACGATTGAGGGCTGTGGTGGGCACTGGGCAGTGTTGTTATTGGCAGCACATTTTGATTTTAGTTTCAGTCGTATAGTCTTTTGAATAAACATTTAGTTTTAGTCACATTTTAGTCACCTGGAATGTGTTTAGTGTTAGTCTAGTTTCAGTCGACGAAATGTCATGCGATTTCAGTCGACTAAACCTACAGTTGATTTAGTCGATTCAAATCTATTTTTGCGGACCTCGATGCCGTCGTAATGACCGTTTTTCACACTTGCTGAAAATAGCCGATCTACAAGCTCACAACGACGGAGGGGCGCCGTCTCTGGCCAACTTGAGCCACGAGAGACGCCACCGAGCTGCATAGTCTTCCATCACAAATCAGACAGGCAACAAGTAGATCAGATTTGAAAAATAAGTTAAAGAAATATCTCATGTCACTTGCTTTTGATGATGGTCATTGAACACCGTTTAAAATCTTTCATAGTGTAACGGTGTAGGCTACTCAAACTGAAATTGTATTCGTGGTTGCGATGTTATATTTATTAATCACTCGTTTTATATTTAGTTGTAATTTATTTTTTTAACTGTTTTTCTCACAGTCTTGTAAAATGTATTTCATATGATGTAATTGTAATGTATTTTATGTGTGGACCCCAGGAAGAGTATAGCTGCTACTAAGGTAGTAGTTAATGGGGATCCAAATAAACAAATAAACCTAGTTGCCGTGTCGGAACGTTGCAAAGTTTGCTATAGAGAGTTGCAACCCGATATGGAAAGAGTAGTAAATTATTACCTATTATAAGCCTGTAATTAGGAATTCCGAGCACAGAGAAGTTTAAAGACACTACACATCGAACCCCGACCCAAACAAAACCCCTTATAATCTGACAGATCGGATTTAAAATTTACATTTTCTTTCGGTCATATTTGCTGTGTCATTTCGGCTGCAGTTGCGGCATTCTTATAACCCATTTAGACCTGAGGCCGGTTTTCTGGAAGAAAAAATATATATTTCTATATCAGTGGTTCTTATCTCAAGGACCCCAAACATTGTATGTAATTGGCCCGCCGACCCCAATCTGAAAATATGTTGTTCCAGGGACCCCCCTGGTGCAGAATGCTTATGTTAAGAAAACTAGAAAATACTGTTCCTGAAGAAACAGTGTGGGCTCAGTGTGGGAGTATAGCTCGATGATGACGTATTAATGATAATGATAGTGAATTTATTTATATAGCACATTTCAAGACATAGTCACAAAGTGCATTACATAACAGGGTAAAAAACAACAACAACGTAGTCACAGCTACAACAAGATATCAATGAATGACAGCAAAGGACAACATTGACCCACATCATGGTGTCACAAATCTTCCTATCGGTCAACCCACATGACCTATACAGGTTCCATGACCTGAGTGGAGAGCAGAAGAAGAGACATGAAAAAGAAAAATGAAGAAAAATAAGGGAGGAGAGAGGAGAGGAAAGCAGAAGGAAGAAAGAATCTAGGATTCACGTGTGTGCGTGTGCGTGTGCGTGCGCGCGCGTGCGTGTGTGAGCCACACGCACTAATGGTTTTCTGTCATAAGAAAGCCCTGCTGAAAACATACTAGTCTGAAAACTGCAGCATCTGCCATGTGTGTGTGTGTGTGTAGTGTACACACACACACACACACACACACACACACACATACACGTGCATGTGTGCTCGTGCATGTGTGCTCGTCTGTGTACACTAGCGTAGCATCTTGTTAATTCATGAAAATTATACCCTCGCAGGTCCAATTGGTTGCATTTTCTCAGAGTTACACAAGTCGATAAATGAACCGAGAATTGCACTCCCGCGTGTACAGTGAAGCGAAACACCCTTGAAATGTGCGCTCATGCATGTGGCAAGGCGAGGTATGGATGCGGGTTAGAATAGCGATGGAGATTCAATCAATGTGGTTCCGGCTGCAGCAATTTTCCATCAATGCTCCTCAAGGTTCATATACTGGCGTGAAGTGAGCATTACTGACAGGTTATGACTGACACAAATCGATGAGCATTCACCTTGCATTTCTTCTGCTGTACAATGACTGTAAAGTATAGGATATATTCCGGTGTTGTTTTAGGCAGCACATTTTGATTTAGATTTTTAGTCATATAGTCTCTTCAATAGTTTGAATTTAGTCACATTTTAGTCACCTGGAATGTTTTAGTGTTAGTCTAGTTTTAGTCGATTAAATGTCATTGATTTGACTGTTGATTTAGTCGAACAAAATGTATTTTGGCGGGCCTTGATGCAGTCGTTTCACTTGCTGAAAATAGCAGATCTACAAGCCCACAACGCGTCGCAGCTTGTAGATCTGCTATTTCCAGCATGCAACCAAGTGTAAAATGACTGGATCTCTTGTCCACTATAGTCCCTTCCTAACATTTTAGACATTAAGTTGACAAAATTGTCAGTAAGTTTAGTCTTGGTTTTAGTCGTCATAGCTTAGTTTTCATTCAGTTTCCATTTCGTTTTCATCAGTGGAAAAAGGTAGTTGACGAACACATCATCAGGAATAGAGATCCTTGATGTCATCAATATTGGCCAGCAAGTCTACATCTGACCTCAAACCCTTAGATCTCCATATATGGAGCTCACCTCATTGCATATGTTGATACTTCCCCATCCATCGTTCCTCTTCGATGTCTCCCTTTTGACTGATACCTGTCCATTTAAACTCTAGACGCGCCCGCCCCAAAGTTATTAGTGCAACCGCCGCGCCCGGCAAGTTCTCAACAGGTCCGAAAATGAAGGCCCGGCCCGATACCTGGACCCTCATCAAACCCTGTACACTCAAGACACCGCCCCCGCTGCCACCCTTAGATCTCCATATACAGTATGGAGCCCACCTGTTCTGACATTCCATACGTTGATCTGACCTCATCTAACCCTGTACACTCTACACGCTCCATATATGGCCAGTACAGAATTGATTCCATATGTTGATCCGACCCCCCATGCCAAAGCGCCAGCACTCGCCCAGCAGTCTGCTGTCACCCAGGCGGATATGTTGATCTTGACCCCCCATGCCAAAGCGCCAGCGCTCACCCAGCAGTCTGCTGTCACCCAGGCCGGATGCGTGCACGCGCTTCTCGCCCTCAGGCGTCTTACTGGTTAAGGTACATGTTAAATAGCTCTACATTCTGTTAGTAGACCTACTTGCTATACGGTATAGTGTTTGTTCAGTCTCCATGTCTCTTTCCATCCACATCTCCACCGAGTGGCGCGCTACGAGCTTGTAGGTCTGCTATTTTTTTTAAATCAAAGAACGACTGACATAGAAACATAGCTTTTTCAGAATACTGTCAGGATGTAGAAGACATTATCCATTCATAAAATGTGCCCGCATCGTCAGCAAGCGCCTCTAAGCTTGCTGACGATGGATCGGTTTTCATAGCACTAATTTGGGCCCGTCAAGTTCAAGGGCACATGACCGTGCACACAGTGATTTACGTCATGGGCCCCCGATGGTGTTTTAACCACAGAAAATCACGTACCCTACCTTTAACCAACATATATATCACTTATATAGGCCTAATACGACAAGTTATCGAATTATAGGCTTTAGTTTAGTGGATGGGATGGGATTATTTGTAATGCCTAGGCAGGCTACACCAGTCTAATGCAATCCCATGCACGGCCACTCCAGGACACCGATATTGTGAATGAGTGACACTTACGCGCGCGCACAGACACACACGTGCACGCTGCACTGCATATAGGCGGCTATAGGAAGGAGATATGACCACGTACACGCTCGCCAGTGGTGTAAAGTAACTAAGTACTTTGACTTAAGTACTGTACTTAAAGGTATATTCAGTGATTTCACTTAATTCAAATATCACTTATTTTTTTGTTTTGTTGTGATAATCCTCCCTACTATAGAGTGTGCTGGCCATATAAGGAGTTCCTCCCTGTCCCCAGTTAACCCCTGGGGGTCAAAAAACCTTAGGTTTCGTTTTTGACTCTCTATCCTGATTGGACGAAAGGCTGGGTCCCACAGCCAAAAACGAAACCTAAGGTTTTTTGAGTGAAATCACTGAATATACCTTTAAGCACAATTTTGAGGTATTTGGACTTTACTTGGAGTATTTCCAATCTCCAGTACTTTTAGTAGTCCAGTACTCTACTACGTCTCAGAGCCAACATTTGTACTTTTGCTCCACTACAACCATTTGAAAAAAATAGCCGATCTACAAGCTCACAATGCGTCGCAACGCGGCGCATTGTGAGCTTGTAGATCTGCTATTTTCAATAGACTTTGTACACATTTTGAACTTGTGAAATGGCACATTCTGCACAATGAGCACTGTGTGTCCGTGAGCAGCTAATCTTGGCCACCGTTAACCCGGTCGATGCCAAATTTTGCACACACACTCCCTGGATGCCAACGATGAACCTCGGCCCCAGAATTTCCAGAACGGCCTGTTATAGCGCCACCAGGAGGCCGCTTTGTGCAAAACAAGTTTTTGCACAGTACACCTACAGATTTTGTCCAAACATCGCGCAAATTGGTACACAGTCTCTCTAGAGCCATTCAACGAAAAGCGTCTTTCAGATTTCTCAGACTCCATCCTGATTGGTTAAGATTGGCTTCCAAAGTTCACAGGAGTGCTCAGTTTCAAACAAAATGCTGCAAATCATGAACACATCGCGTGATTTCCGTGAAATTGTGCACGCACATTCCCACTAGGCCGAGGAAGAAATGCCACATGAACAATTTCAACTCAGCCTCAAGGTGGCGCTATAACTGGCCGAAAAGTGTTTTTACCTCTAATTTACTTTTGTTGCCCTTTTATCCAACCACCAGATGAAGGCAAGCTGCAATGTCCTTTGATGAATTGAACAATGTGGACCCTGTTGTAAACAAGTGTAATGCTTAATTGGGTCGTCCACTCACAGTTGACAGTCTTTGTATTGAGTTCGTGCTTAAAATGTACTGTAAATTCTACAAACTGTTAATAAAGATTTCAATCAATCAATCAATCCTACATTCCTATCCTGGTGGAGACCTGTGCCCAGAAGGGCACTTTTTCTAGTTTAGACTAGTTTAGATGTCATTGCTTAGACATGGGTTAAGGTTAGGTTTAGGTGTGCTGCCCCGTGGGAGGTTAGGTTTAGGGTGAGCTAGGGTTTGAGATAGGTTGTAGTTGTAGCACTAATGACTGGTCTAAACCAAAAACTGTCTGAACTAAGTACTGCACCCCTTACGACATGCAAATTTCCGGGTGCAGTACTTAGTTTAGACAGTTTTTGGTTCAGACTAGTCATTGGTTAGACCAGTCATTAGTCCTACAACTACAACCTATATCTCAAACCCTCACCCTAAACCTTAACCTCCCACGGGGCAGCACAACTAAACCTAACCTTAACCCATGTCTAACCAATGACTAGTCTAAACTAAGTATGCACCCCGAATTTCCACATGTAAACCTGTAAGGCAAGGTCATTCCCTCGACCTCCAAAAGGGAGAGCAGGCGGAATCAAATTAAACACCACCCTCCCTAACTAGCCGACTGGATAATGATCACCACTAGTTAAATCCTATGTTTCACCTGGATGTGGGTTGTGTCAGCACTAATGTGCTGCAGCTTGGTAGCCTATAGGCTACCGTTGACGCTGGGCAGCAGCTACACTAGGGCAGACACATTCATTCAGCCAGATTCAAGCATATGCAGTTCCATTTCACACCAAGATTAGCAATCGGATTTCTCCAGGTATATGCCTATATATATATATATATGGCTACATCCAATCTGGGCAGCAGGGGATGGGATGAGGCAGGGGCTCCCCGTCATGGGGAGGGGAGGGGAGGGGGGGGGGGGCTACAAACAACAATTCATGTTTACAACGGCTTTTACTACAGCAATATAGTATTGGTAAAAAGCTGTTTAAAACTGCACGTGTGTCACTCCACTGTGTGGACATCAGCCAAAAAAAACGCACACTTGTGAATTTCCATAAACAGGCAGCGTGCCAACTGCCAATAACGAAGCTTATAGCTGGTGATCCAATAAACACACTTGACGGCTGATAGGCCGATCACCGCAAGCGACCCAAACAATCAATTCCGTTGATTGACTAATTGACGTTTTGCCCAATTGCCTGCGAGAACAAATAGGCAATATCAATCAGGCCTGTACGGCGCGCTGCCAGACAAGTTAATGTAGCTTGTCGGTTAATTATTAATGGACGTTTTCCTTATAACGAAACAAAAAAAAAGTCTATAAAGCACACACAGTGAATTATAATTAAGTGATGCGGATTGCGGACGTATATATACGCATGCAGGCGCCTTTGGCAGCAGGCAGGCTCCACTGATGTAGTGTCTGTCTTTGGCTGCATGACTTTCATTACGCAATATGGTTCCCTCCACAGTTTCAATCAAACATCAGACGCAACAAAACGAGATTTAAACGTATAGTTTTTTTTTTTTGCCATCCAATCCAAAACATGTGAGGTGTGACCTCCATAGAATGTATATGCACTATAGCCTATGTTATGTCCCATTGTTGCACACGTTGTTGTCAACTATAAAGCAACATTAATATTGGCAATATTTGTGGACAGTCTGTTAACCTTCAATGCAAATCACGCACGTCATGCCAGTGCTGGCTGCCAGACGGTCAGTCGGTATGTGATCTGATGTCCGCACTGAATGCAAATAATGCAGCCTATATAACACACCGTTTACCTTTAATTTAAATATCATACATGATGAGTAGCAAACATGCGCCTCCACATAGCCCGTATAGGTTTATTTGAGCACAGTGCAGACTCAAGAGTGTACATAAACTTGTGTGTGTGCGCCACAAAGAAACATGGATTTGTGATACTGTAAAGTCACTTCATTTGGGTCGTTTTATTTAGACCCCATCACGGTCTGCAATCTATTCTACAGTATAGGCTGGTTACTGATGGACACATGCAGGCTCAGAGACGTGCACTCACTCACCTAACTTTTGCTGCCACGGAAGATATCGCATCGTTTCTCAGATTTTTCCTTTTGGACGCGGCAGTTCCCATGCTGCTGGCATGGAAACGAAGGAGCTCATTCCCACATGAAGAGACCCCCCCCCCCCCACTACCAACAAAAACAAACGACGGAAGGAAGGAATGCGACAAGAAATTCGTTAAAAAAAAAGAAAGACAAAAAAATGGCTGAAGGAAATCCAAGGAAGGAAGGACGGACGGACGTATACTAGGAAAGATTCTGTGCCGCGTAACGTGCGGTGGTTGGAATTGTAATTATATATTTTCACGCGCCCATGCAGTGCCAAGCCAGAGACACAAAGAGCAGTGGGAAGGAAGCCTAGTACAGGCTTTCTGCACACGCAGTGAGCACTCACTGTCAACGTGCACTGAGAGAATATACAGATTCTCTCTCTCTCTCGTCTCTCCCTCTCCCTCTCTCTCTCTGATCTGAGATGGCAGTAGCGTGCACAGATAGACACTAGGGGGTGCTAGAGCACCCCCTGTCCTTTTGGCAATGTGCTCTTAAAAAAAAAAAAAGGGTTAATTTTTTTTCTTAATTTGTAGTGTGTGGACCATGGTGACATTGATCAAATCTTTGATAAAAAAAATAGCAGACCTACAAGCTCGTAGCGCGCTTGTAGATCTGCTATTTTTCAATAGCTAAAGCACCAAAATGGGTTCCCGCCCCAAAATGTGCTGCACAAGGTGCCCTTTTTTTCACTTGAGCACCTGCCCCTCTAAATGTCTGTGCACGCCACTGTGAGATGGGGTGGGAGGAGGGCAGTGGACCAGTGGAGCTATAGCATCATTGTGTGTTGTGTGTGTGTGTGTGTGTGTGCGCGCGTGTGTGTGTGTGTGTGGACACGCAGCATCATTAGGAGACAGGGAACCCACTAGTGCCATATATGGTGCCACATACAAACGCCCCCAGTCCGTTTCATCTCAGACACGTCTTTTAAGAGCGAGCATGCTGCGGGGTATTACACGGTGGCACATATGTGGGCTTTCCAATAATTATGTCTTATTGGTTCCTTGTCTCTTTGAACTTCACGCGTATGCAGTCTGTAATTCACATGAGGCAGGGGGAAAAAAATGTAGCCTATATACAGTAGCAGCATCAGGGCTAGTATAGTGGGAATCAACACGATATGGATCGGATATCGAATGCAATACGATTGGGTTTAATGATGATACCGTGTGTTGTGTGATATCACAATATGATTCATAATTGTCATCACAGCCTGCACTATACCCAGCATGTGTAAGCTTGCACGCACGCACACACGCACGTTCACATTAGAGTGGCTAGACTTTCAGCCACTGGCAAGGGCATAGTAGGAGGCGGGGGCACTGCAGTCCGTGCATGCAACAATACCTTCATTAAACAAATAAATTAGTGACTTAATTGTTATACGGTCACATGGTGGAAACAATGATTTTTGTCGTGTATAGCATCTGAAACCAAATGGACCCCAACGGGTATATATACAGATGGTTCCATTTGTACACTCTCAGAGTTAAATCAACTTTTTTGATTTTACAATATAAATTGGGGGTCTCAGAGATAGAAATGCCATTAAATGGGGGTCCATATACTAATGCAGGTCAAACTTGGCGAGTCCTTGAAATTAAACGGGTTGAGAATCACTGCTAGAGCCGTCAAAATCTTCTCTTATGGGGGGGGGGGGGGTCCCTGCCAAATGGGGGTCCGCGGGGCTAAGTATAGTGTCAATTTTGGGGGTCCCAGTTGACATGAAAAGGTTTGGGAAACCACTGCTCTGAGAAGGCCAGGGGAGTTTTTGCCGCATTGAAGATCATAAAAGATCAGCAGTGAGGATTTCGGGAGCTGCAACGCTCTCCTCTCCGTGTTATATGGGGCAGAGTCATGGGAGGTATACCACAGGCCACCTGTCACAAGACTGGCCCCTCGGAGCACAGGTCTTCACCAGGGTATATAGGTCTAGCCTGGTTAATAAACCAGACTAATATCGCAATAATATTTTTGCCAACGGCTGATTCGGTCTGGTTTATTCGTCTGGGGCGGGACTGCGACGCTCTATAATATATAGGCCAATGTGAAAAGGGTGCCATTTCTTCTTATACGCCTTGGATGGCAATTGGATGATTTGAGGCATTGTGTTGCAAAAAATGTGTTTTGGAAAAACTCCACCTGTTGGTGGCACTATAACAGGCCAAGGTGAAAAGGGTGGGATATATTTCTCAGCCTAGTAGGAAAGTCGATTTTCCCGACGGACGGACTGACGCACACACTTCACGGACTCAAACACACACACACACACACACACACACACACACACACACACACACACACACACACACGGAAGGAGTGCAAAACATATTCTCTCCCCATGCCTTCGGCCTGGTGGAGACAATGAAGACCTTTACAGCAGTGGTTCCCAAAGTGGGTCCTTGAGGGAGTTCCAGGGGGTCCCCATACTCCCCAGCGAAATCATAGTTGTTAGGAACCAAATGGACCTGGTGGTCTGTAGCTCAGAGAGTGCACAAATGGAACCAAATGGACCCGTTTCATTTGTACACTCTCAGAGGGCTGTATTTTGCGTGTCTTAAGTACCAGGTCTTATTACCTAACTTGAGTAAACTAAAGACCTGGAGGCGTGGTCAATGCTCTTTGGCCACTCAGAATAGCCAAATGGCATTGGTCACGCCTCCAGGTCTTTAGTTTACTCAAGTTAGGTAATAAAGTCCTGGTACTTAAAGGACCACTTCACCACTTTTCAACCTATCTTCATATAATAGGTCCTCACTAATAATCATTAAAAAAAGGCATGATTTTTTTTCTACTCAGTCTGTCTGTGTCTCATAGGACGGCTGTGGGCAGTTTAGAAACCGTCTTCCAGTGACATCATCATTAGGCAGATTTTTATTTTTTTAAAGATTTCTTTACAAATATATTTAGATTTTCATTATCGTGAGAACGATGGCTTCCATTTTTGCATTGCAACTTTTCAGGACTAGAAAGCCTGCAGTTTCTATTAGCTTGTATTCCCCATCGATGATGTCACTGGAAGACGGTTTCTGAACTGCCCACAGCCCTCCTATGAGACACCGACCGAGTAGAAAAGAATTGCACAATTTTTTCATGATTATTAGTGAGGACCTATTATATGAAGATAGGTTGAAAAGTGGTGAAGTGGTCCTTTAAGACACGCAAAAATGTTAAATCAACTTTGATTTTACAATATAAATTGGGGGTCCCAGAGATAGAAATGCCATGGGGGTCTGTAGACTAATGCACGTCAAACTGAGGGTCCTTGAAATTAAACGGGTTGAGAATCACTGCTATAGAGCCTTCAAAACCTTCTCTTAGGCCCAGGCCGTAGCGTAACGGTCTGGGCACCGGACTGGTGATCCAGTCACGGTGTGCCGCGGGTTCGACTCCCGGACCCGACACGGCCTTTACCGCATGTCTTCCCCCCATCTCTCTCCCGTTTCCTGTCAGCCTACTTTCTATCCCTTAAAAAATCAATAAAGGTGTAAGCCACAAAAAAATATCGAAAAAAAAAAAAAGAAAAAAACCTTCTCTTATGGAGGGGTCCCTGGCATATATATATTTTTTTAATGGGAGGTCCGCGGGCTGATTAGTGTCAATTTGGGGGTCCTCGACATGAAAAAGTTTGGGAACCGCTGCTTTGCAGGAGAACCAGCCTGACCCCACCCCACGGTCAAGTGTGATCAAGTTCAGAAGGTGTGAAGTGCAGAATGGGTAGCCATGATGAGACGCACACCACCAGGGAAGAGAAGAAGATGGAAATCTATGGAAAATACAGGATCAACCTCAAACTAATTGCAAAAAACCCCAAAGTCAGCTGATTTTGTATCTTCAATATATCCATCAAACTAGAGGGTTTTGCATTAAAAAAAATAGCCCAGTTTTTATGCAAAACTAATGCTTGGAATGGATTCAGCATCATGAAAACACCCTAGTTTGACATGTCACATTGCTACTTAAAGCGAAAGGAAACTTGGAAGATATTTGCCTTATATAGGATGTCTATGGTGGCCATACTGTAAAGGCCATTTTCAACGCTTTCCCCTCAGACAATTCCAGGCAACTTTTTTTCTGTCATTTAGGATATATTGAAGATACAAAATCAGCTGAGTTTGTGGGGGGGGTTTGCAATTACCGGTAGGTCAAATTACATAATTACTGCACTAAGAGGCCGATCCAAAGAAGAGACATAAGAAGAATTGTGGAATAGGAAACTAAAGACCGTGGATGGACCTGGCGCCAAAAGTGCAGCGTTTGGCATGTAGACAGACAGCATGGACATGACTTATGTGCTATATCCAGCACGAATATAGAGGATTAATTAAGTAAGTAAGTACAGTAACACAGTTACATTCAGTATATTACAAATTAACAGATCTACCTGAAAGCTTTGGAAGAGTTGCTTCTCAAAATCTTGTCGGGTCAAGGACCCCCCCAAATTATGTATTTGGCCACGGACCCCCATCTGAAAATATGTTATTGTATACCAGGGGGGACCATGATCTATACAATCTCACATTGTGAGCTATATTGCAGTGAGCTATATTCTGTCAGCTACACTGTATTTTTCCGACGTATTAACCCATTCAGGACAGGAACCCCGTTTGGTCTATGTTTGAAGCATTTTATAATACTTTAGCTATCGAAAAATATAGCAGATCTACAAATTCATAGCGCGGCACCGCGCTACGAGCTTTAACTCAAATATTTGCTCCTGAGGCTATATCCAAATTAATCACTAAAGCCTCATGCTGTCAGTACAAATATAGCTCAATCAATTGTACAAAGGCCTTGCATATACTTTAATGATTGCTATTATATCTATCAGTTGTTAATTGTTGGTACACAATAGATACAGTCACACTACTCTGAACAACTTCAGAAAAATAATTCCTTCCTACGTCGATGACTCATCTTATCACGCACATGCACGCATGCACGCACACACGTGCGCGCACATGTACACACACACCTTCTCATGAAATTACCAAGTGGTGCTGTGGGACACACATCTGGCTGTGTGTGTGTGTGTGTGTGTGTGTGTGTGTGTGTGTGTGTGTGTGTGTGTGTGCGACTGTGCGCAGGCGCAAACAATGGCTCATCTGCCTTCAAACATCAAATAACTGGACATTCCCTCATGGTATATCCCCATACGTCGGTATGTCTTGACATCAACAAATGTGCACGAACGCATGCACGTGCTCACATCACACACACACACACACACACACACGCATGCACCCACGCACACGCCAGGGCTATAGTGTGAGCAGCTGTAGGCCATTAAGCAGTAAATATTCCGGGCGGGTTTGTAGAGACAGCGTGTGCATGTTGTGTGCAGACTATAGATGAGGGAGAGGAGAGGAGGGGAGGCAGGGAGGGAAGACAAATGGACAGGACAGGATGCCAGGGCTCTACATACTAAGCAGAGGAGAGCGTAGTAGTCGAATGCAGATGAAGGAGGCCCGAGAGGGAAGAATGAATGAAAGAGGAAATGCAAGGTGCAGCCTATATATATCCTTAAGCCATTTCGACCTGAGGACGATTCTACAAAATGTCTTCGAAAATCCTGACAGTTTTCTCGAAAAACCCTATGTTTCTATAATATGTCAGTCGTTCTCAAACAATTTCATGTCAAGGACTCCCAAAAATATATGAAAATTGGCCGCCGAGCCCCATCTCAACATATCTTGTTTCAGGGACCCCCTCAGAAGCAAGGATTTGAGTTAAAAACATTTGCTGTGAAAGAATATATTCAAACATGTGGGCCACATTTTCACGATTTTTCAAAAATAGTAGACCTACACGTTCGTAAAAATAGCAGATCCATAAGCTCATATGAGCTTGTAGATCTGCTATTTTCCAATAGCTAAAGTAAAACGTAATGCTATGAACGCCAAAAGGGGTTCCCGTCCCAAAATGGGATAAATATACGGTGTATAAGTAAGACAAAAATGGTTTTTAGGCAAAAAACAAAACAAAACAAAGAGAGAGATGGTATATAGAGGATGAATGGACGAGCTCAGTACGAGAGGGAAGAGGAAGAGAAGATAAAGAACTTCAGCGAAAATAGGACATGAAAGCACTGACAGCGTCATAAATCCACATGTCTGACCCTGAGAGGCACTCGGCGTGTGATTGACGAGACGGGAGATCGATAGGCGGGTCTGCATTCGTTATACGACGGCGGCGGCAGCAGCCGACAAACCCTGGTGTCACTGCGTGAAGTGTTGCTCTGTGTGTAATATGAATTTATGTATACATAAACGTTGTTGTTGTGTTCTTTTTTACAAATACATTTTGGGGGCGGGAATTCACCCCTTTTGGTGTTTTAAGCATTATGTTGTATACTTTAGCTGTTGAAAAATAGCAGATCTACAAGCTCATAGCGCAAGCTTGTAGGTCTGCTGTTTTTGAATAATCACACCCGTGTGAACTGAGTGGTGCAACTACCCTCTCCCCCTAGCAGGCAACAGTGCGCAGCACTGTATCTCTCTCTCTCTGTTTCTGGCACAACAGCGCCACTTTTGCCCCTACTGGTACTCATAGTAACATAGTGGTTGCACCACTCAAGAATCATAAAAATGTATAGTGCGCGAATCTTCGGATATATATATTCTTTCAGAACGTTTTTAACTCAAATGTTTGCTTCTGTGGGGAGGGGTCCTTGGAACAACATGTTTTCAGATTAGGGGGGTCGGCTGCAGCCAATTCATCTAAGGGATCCTTGACATGAAAATGTTTGAGAACGACTGACATACAGTAGAGACATATGGGTTTTTCAGAAAACTGTCAGGACTTATAAAATAAGTAATTTTTTTAGAATCGTCCTCAGGTCCAAATGGTTTAAGGAGCAATGCAAACTGCACAGTGAAATTGAGCGGTCCGTGCATTATGTTTGGCATAAGGAAGTATAGATATATGAACCGTCGACCCGAAATACTTCTTGTATGCATGCGCGATCTATTTCAAGCTATTTCAAGCAGAATCTACTTTGCCACATAAATTTAAAAGTAGCTTTCGCAGCTCTTTGAAGTGTATGACTTTGTAGGCCTATACTGTACATACTGTACATTGACTTCTGTACAGTATATATACAACATGCATGACTTAAACGTTCAGGGACCTCCTACTGTTTATGCATGCAGGCCCATTCATGCATGCCGATCAGGCAGATGTGTGAATTTAAAGTATGACATTGTGAGTGTCATCCCGTTCTATTTTAATCTCTAAAGTCAATGTCTCTTCTCTTCTATGCATGCGACTTACACATCGAGACACTGGAACAGTATAGGTCGAGCAGATATGACATCCCGCCGCATGGCATATACTCTCTCTCTAAAGTGTGTGTGCGTGTGCGTGCGTGCGTGCGTGCGTGCGTGTGACCCGTGCGTGCGTGCGCTGAGCATGGCACTTATTTGAAAGATGTCTGAGGGAGAAATAGATTACATAAAAGCACGGATGAGGAATGGAAGAACAGTATAGTCAGCAGTGAGCAGATGATAATCATCTTCCTTTTAGCAGTGTTTCCACTTGAATGGCAGTACGTTGCCGGGTAAAGAAATGGACATAAATCGGAGGCATGGGGGAGAGTCAGTGTGGAACTGTATCCATATTAGATTTATTAACCCATTTAGACCCGAGGACCATTCTACCAAAATGTCTTCTAAAATCCTGACAGTTTTCTGAAATACCTATATATGTTTCTGTATCAGTGGTGCTCAATATTTTATGTCAAGGACCCCCAAAAATGATATGAAATTCGCCGCCAACCCCCATCTGAAAATATGTTGTTCCAAGGACCGCCCAGAAGCAAAGATTTGAGCTATGAAAACGTTGGCTCTGAAAGAATATATATATATATATATATATATATATATATATATATATATATATATATATATACACACACACACAGATTTGCACCACATTTTCACGAATTTTCAAAAATTGCAGACCTACGAGCTCGAGCTTGTAGATCTGCTATTTAACAGCTAAAGCATAACATGATGCTTAAAACACCAAAAGGGGGTACTGCTACTCCATTTAAGGGTAAGTAAAGTATATTAAAAAAAAGAAATCACACCAGTGTGAAGTGAGTGGTGCAACTCCGTTTGTGGGTCGGAATGACGAGCCCAGGTTTCGCGGCGAGCCGCCCCACGTCCGAAACGGTGGAGAAATGACAGAGTTAAGGCTCATACATAGTCTGGATTTACGGTGGTTAGGTGACCACCGAACTACAATATGACGTCACGAGCCACGGTGAAGAGCAAACCACCGCCACCGCTCCAGCCCATCTCTCTGTTTTTACTCACCACCGCTCAATGTTATTTCAGCTCCGGTGATCAGCTCACCACCGGAGCGGTGGTCACCTCATCACCGAAAATCCAGACTATGAATAGGCCTTTAGCGTGTGGGGGGTCCCCGGGGGGGGGGGGGGGGGGGGGTCCCCGAAACATCCAGACCCCCAGGAACGTGCCCAGGGGGGGTCGGCTTGGTTCCGGCGAGCCGCCCCGCGTCCGAAACGGACGAGAAATGACAGAGTTACTGCAGATTTCCGTGCTCGGACAGACATGGACAAACATAGCTCCGTAGCTTGTAGATCCGCTATTTTCAGCAAGTGTAAAATCAGTCGTTACGCGACGGCATCGAGGCCCGCCAAAATGCATCGCAGTCGACTAAATCAACCGTAGATGTAGTCGACTAAAACCGCCTGACATTTAGTCGACTAAAACGAGACTAAAATAAAACTATTCAAAAGACTATATGTCATGACTAAAACTGAAATCAAATGTCGCTGCCAGAAACGACACCGTTGTGTATGCTATAGTGAACAACAACACCCTGTGAGCAGATGAAGCAGGGGAAAGTACTTGAACTTGAACTTGAGAGAGTGAGAGACAGAGAGAGAGAGAGAGAGAGAGTTAACATTGCGTGTAGGCCTGTAGGGTTCATCTGAAAGTATGTACACATGCAGTACATGTGGTTTTTCGCTATACACAAGAGTGCATGCACGAAACACACACACACACACACACACACACACACACACGGAACATGGCCATAACGTCGTCGTCTTGGGAGTAGGAATAGACGCTTTACTGTAAACGGAGCTATACAGTAGTAGTCGCCGGCCTATTGTCTTCAGGTCCTATATCTCCTGTAAACACAGGCCAACACTCACTGTATAACTGCCATCCCCTCGGCGGCGTCCTATACACCATGTGCCAGAGAGCCACCGGAGGGTGGCGGTGGAAAAGAAATAAACCCACTGAAACAAGGTCAGCCATTGCAGCCCATTCATCCCTCTGCGCTCCACATGCATGGTGTGTGTGTGTGTGTGTAAGCCAACACATCAATCTCACTGCAAGAGGGCGGGATATAATTACAGCCGGGGCCAGCTCTATACAGTAGCTGATAAACGAACCATGAGCACACAAGGGTATACTATACTGTAACTATACGGCACGGAATAAGGTGCGGTAGCAAGCAGATCTCAATCTGAAGACGTGTAAACTGAAGTGTGCCGTATATATATATATATTCCCTGACACTGATGTATATAACGGTATATACGCGCCTCTTTGTTGTCTGCAAGCAAAACAAACAGAGCGGACACAAGCTGCCAATTACGGCTTTCCAAGAAGGGACTAATTGATCTCTATGATCTATAGTCGTTGGCAATTATGTTAATGTGGCGCAGGTGACACAACATCTTTGATCCCAACCGACAATGTAGTTTAGGCACAAATTCCTTATCGTGTATACTATAGACGCATTGACAAGAAATGTCATTTGAAATAGTAACTAGAAATACCACGTCACAGTGGTATACGCCGATCTGCCAAACACTTGCAGTTCATATCCATATTCATATTTTAAGATTTTTACTGTTGACCTTTAAAGCCCTTAACGGCCTGGCACCCGAACACATATCGGACCTCCTGGTACCCAGTGATGGGCAAGCTACTTGGAAAATGTAGTAAGCTACACTACCAGTAGCCTGGAACTCACCTATGCTTTCTATGGCATAGGCAGCTCCCGGCAGGATCCGCCGGCAGAAACTGTGCGCAGCTGCTGGACATGAGACTAATTAATTAGAGCGAGAGAGAGGAGTGTGTGTGTGTGTGTGTACGGGTGTGCGTGTGTGTGTCAATTTTTCAAAGGTGCAGACGATCAGAAATCAGCAGAGAGTGAGCGATGTTTGCGCTACTCTATGCCGTATTGAAGTGGACTCGGACCCAGACTATTTTTTCCTCCCTGGAAATAAAAACGTCTGGGTTTCCGAGGCTACACTACCAGTTACTCTCTATTAAATATAGCTCAACTACAACGAAGCTATCCCCAGATAATTGTAGCAAGCTACACTATAAGCTACATGGCAAAAGTAGCTAGCTACATGGACACTACTTTTTTTTTTAATATTTTTTATCAACTTAATGATCAAGTTTCCACCGAACAAATAGCCTATAGGCAGGCAAAAATGCTGAGTTTGATTTTTTATTAAAAAACAAACAGGAAACAAGCCCTCTGTCTGGCTTTTGGTGTCAACTTTTTCACATTTACTTGTATTAATGTACCTTGCGGTGTCAGGAGCCGGCTGATTCATGTGTTCAGTGTTGGGAAAGTTCTTTTTTGTATTAACTATAGTTCAGTTCACAGTTAATTTTTTTTAAAGGAACTAATTCAGTTCATAATTCAACATTTTGAACTAAAGTTCATGGTTCCAAAGAATTAACGATTTTAGTTATTTTTTGTTATTTTATTTTAATTATTATTATTGCCACAGCCTAGCCATTTGCACACCAGCTGAGAGACATAATTTAGACTAGAGAATGCTAGTCTCTCAAGACAGACTGTTGCCTCGATAGGCACTGTTTTACCGAATATTTGAAGATGGGATATTCAGATTGAGAGAATGCTGACAGGCACTTAAATGAGATGTTAATGTCCTGTAGGTAGACTTAGAAATAAAACTAGTGTTGACTAATCAATACAAGTGGCTCTTATTTTGATGGGGCAGTTTCTGCACAAGAAGTCCGTTTGACTTGTAAACAAGCTACGATGAATGAGCTGTCAAAGTACTATAGTCACTAAACCACGTTAGCGATCAAATTTACAATATGAAAACTTTCACTTAGACAATAATGTAGGTTACACACGCTGGAATTAAACATGGAACCTGCAGGCAGCATTAGGTGAGTAATTAATTGTGTTGTGCTAGAGATAAAAGGACAGCTGCTGCGTGGGATCCTCTTGCTGCTTAACAACATAACTGTGTCAGACTCTTCTTATCTAAACCAACCAATCATGGATTTTTTTCCAGGGATTTTTTTCCCCCACAACTTTATTTAACAGTCAATTTGTAACGTATAGCTTTTGTTGAAAGCTACGTCACTACTTGGGTCTAAAAATAGCTACACTACAAAAAACGCTACTTGGTTCAAAAGGAGTGAAGCTACCATCAAGCTACTGATAAATGTAGTTAAGCTATGTAGCTTCGCTACTTGTAGCTAGCTACTGCCCAACACTGCTGGTACCACATGTGGCTTGAGGTCCTCCAACGTATCCCTTCTAGAGGTCCCTAAAACCAATTTGGTGACCAAGGGGCGACAGGGCATTTGTAGCCAGCAACCACTCCAAGGAACAGCAATGTCCGTGTTCACCTATGTGTACGTTAATGAGCACGTATAATGAGAACCAGTAGGGGCGCTGTTGTGTGTGTGTGGGGGGGGGGGGGGGGGGGGTTGCACCACTCAGTTCACACGGGTGTGATTTTTTTAAACAAAACTTAAGACACATTTCTACAGAGAGGCCCTTTTTTTAACCCCCAGAACTTGACACCTTAATTTAATCCCCCTGATAATGTTGTTGTATTTTTGGTTGTAATTGTTGTGATGTTTGTGATTATGTTAAGCACTTTAGAACACTGTTCAAAAAGGTGCTATATAAATATTATATTAATTATTATTTATTATATCCAAACATGTCGCATGTAGTTCCACACGACTCCAGGTTAGAATCTTCAGGCAAAGAAGAAAAGTATCCTTTTAGGATACAGTACTTCTACAATACAATAGGGTACTGCTAAAAAAATATATATATATATATATATATAAATATATATATATATATATATATATATATATTCAACACACTTCTCTTGCAGCCCTGCACTCTTTTTTTCCAAGTCTGAAATGTCATGGTCATAAAAGCAACCAAATCATGCACACAGTATAGTTATTATTTCATGTAATAAGACCTATACAAAACAAACCTCCTGGGCAGGTGCCATGACATGAAGAAAAGCAATTATGAAGAACAGAGAACAGGGAAGTTTGAAGCTTCCACTTGCAGATTTCATTGAAGCATGGAACTGCCTCCCCCTGGCCAGCCTGAAGGAGGGGAAAGGAACTGGTTGGAATAACGTGTTCCTTCCACGCACGTGTTATACGTCCAACCAGGGAAACTTCCCCCCTGTCAGGTGTAAAGGAGCGACTTGGACACTGAGGCATGAAGGAAGCATGAGTTCAAGTCCGTTGCTCTCCCCAGGTTGGCGGAGGGTGTGTAGTACCCAGGATCAAATTAGATAATTGACACAGGGTTGAAAAATGGGTTACAGAATTGTGGGATAAAAATGTATTTTAAAAAAAATGGTTTTGAGGATGGTTTTTCAGGATTTAGAATATTTTTTTTTAGACTCTGATCTAGCAAAGGGTAACTACAGTGTGCAGACCATTCCATGTTCTGTTCATATAATATTAGCTAATATGGCATAATGGCAGCAACCCCTGGTTCTCTGTCACATGGTGCAATGAGAAAGGTAAGGTAAAATGAGTGCTCCTCGGAATACTAATGCTATGAATGACCTAGAATTTGCAGAAAGAAAGCTTGGCAGGAAAGACCAGAGAAGACCTCCCCCCCCCCCCCCCCCCCCCCACGGCCCCACCACGACACAAAGGTGTCGGGAAGGTAATTGTCATTCTCTCTAGTTAACGGGGGAATCCCCGCAGTCATCATGGCCGCCTTCCCTTCGCACAATTTTCACGATTTTTCAAAAACAGCAGACCTACAAGCTCGTAGATCTGCTATTTTCCAATAGCTAAAGTATAACATAATGCTATAAAACACCAAAAGGGGTTCCCGCCCCAAAAAATGTACAAACTGTACATACTGTACATTACTACAGTAATACTGTACATTACTACAGTAATACTGTACATTACTACAGTAATACTGGGTACTGCTATTTTTCAATAGCTAAAGCATAACATGATGCAAACACCCAAAGGGAACTACCCATATATCCGAAGTCCCGTTAGTCCGAACATGCACTGCTCCCGTGCTTGCGGTTAGGTTTAGGTGGCACCCACCCAAAAGGGGTTCCCGTCCCAAAATGGGTTAAACTAATTTAGCTGCAGCTAAAGTGACTTCCGCCCGGACGCGCCCAGTGAAATGACTTCATCGACATTGCGAGCATGCACTGCAGGCCCTGCTGCAGCTCGGCAGGGCTCCGACAGTGATGAGACGGGCCCTTGCTCTACAGAGACAGATATCACTGGGTATGTCTGCGTGTTGCCTATATAAACAAAGGGGATGCTCCCTTTTCTACTAACAAAGCAAACTGAACTTAATCTACAGACATTAGCCCATTAAGGCCAGATTGTTAACCACATTAAGCAGTATAAGCATAAAGTAGAAGTAGAATAAAACAGTAGAATAAGTAGAAAATAACCGACCATTGGCGTCTTCGGGGGTAGTAGACAGGGACAAATTAGCCATTGGGCCAGTGGGGCCGTGGCCCAGGGGCCCTTGGCTCTCAGGGGCCCATCGGGGAAAGTGGACCATGTACTAGGTTTGACGCGCTGAGAAGGGCTCCAGGGGCCCTTCATTGGCTGTTGATTTAGTTCAATTTAGGTTAAAAATATGATAAAAACACAAAAATTTCACACGCACGTGCGCCATGGGGGCCCTGCAAATATTACCGGCCCAGGGGCCCTCGTGGGGGTTAATCTGTCCCTGGTAGTAGAGCTCTTGGGGTAGACCTTCAGCTTGCTTGTTTGTTAGTTGTTTGAGTGTCACCACCACCAGCCTTTAACAGGTGTTCAATCAGCCAAATGAGCACCACCAGCAGCCATCTTGCAGCTGATGCACTCTGGGAGATGTAGTTATGTCTGAGGTCTGAGGTGTCTTGTAGAAGATCCATGCTCCATTTATGAGTTTTAACTCAGCAGCTATACTGTATAGCAGGCAGCGCTGCAGGCTCCTTTAGCCCACTAAGACCCATTCAAAAAAAGAAAATCACACCTGTGTGAACCGAGTGGTGCAACTCCCCTCTCTCTCTCTCTCTCTCTCTCTCTCTCTCTTTCTCTCGCAGGCACAGCACTACCCCTCTCTCTGTTTCTGGCACCCCCTACTGGTATTAACAAATGCACGCACGCAGCATTACCCTGTGTTCCAATTTCACGCATGCGCACACCACTCGTGCTCATGGCCACTGATACAAACAGGTAGGTACACGGACATTGCTGGTTGTGGGAGTGGTTGCACCACTCAAAAAAAAGAGTATTCTAAATTCTGAGTCGTTCTTCAGTACATCCACATGTGTGTAGTGTGGGACGCTCCTCGTGACCGGTGCCCATGCATGTGTTGGTTCCCACAGAACTATACAGTTTGCAGCTCCTGGTTGTCTTTGGCAGTGTCCTGCTATATAGTCTCATTCTCCTGGCATGCTATTTTCTGGCCAGACATATAAGATTCTTGTTGGAAACATGTACGATGTTAAGTACTGCAACATGCAGCATTCTGCATGGTGTATAGCAGGAGTCTGCAACCTTTTTTTTCTAGATCGTCAGCGTGCCATATCAACATTCATTAATTTTAATGACGCAACATATTTTGCTTGTCCACAAATATAACGTTTTTTCCTTCTTTTTAAATATTTTCTTTCACGTTGTTATAATGATCATTATACTCAGGGCAATAACAGAGTTCAGTTTTACTGAATGTGGAATGCAGGATGTAATTTACACACAAAATGTGAGGGATCTCTCACACACTTGCCAGTGTGCCAGTGATCACCCTCCTTTGTGCCAATGTTGGCACTGGTCCCTAAGGTTGCCTACCCTTGGTAGCACGCATCCAGAGACTTCTGCAGGGTTGGCTTCAGGGCCCAGCATTCACTGCCGTATAGGAGAACAGACTCCACCGTCGCATATAGAACTTAAGCGATTTCACTTAATTCAAATATCACGTCTTTCTTTTTGCTTTGTTGTGATAATCCTTCCTACTATAGTGTGTTGACCATATAAGGAGTTCCCTCCTGTCCCCAGTTAACCCCTGGGGTAAAAAAAACAAACTGTTTTTTGGCTAGGTGGCCCAGCCCTCATCCAATCAGGATATAAGAGGCCGTGGCCTTCTGCCAATGATCGAGCGGGGCGGCCTTGGTGGCTTGGTGCTGTGTGCTGTCGCATTGCCCCGCCCCATGCCCCGCAGCCCCCCCCCCCCCCCCCCCCCCCCCCCGCCCCCCACACACACACACACACGTGCACATCTTGTTACCGGGGCAGACCTTTAAGAATCTGAGAAGCTCATACTTTCACACCCACACACGCACACACACACGCACACGCTTTCCCGGTTTTAATGGGTTAGTTAAGGTCAAATAACTAGCTTCCCTCTCTGCATTTCTCCTTGAGAATCAAGCCGCCGACACGCAGACATGATCTGCTTCGTTACGGCACGTGTAATTGTGTGTGTGTGCAGCGCACGTGTCCACACATTGTTGTGGGCCCATGGAAACACACATTACGTTTGCATAACAGGTGGTTATGAAATATATATATGCTGTATTCAATTGGTTGTTTACCAGTAATAAAACAGCTGCTATAATAAGTGAACCTCCTCATGATTTTTGTTCCACTCTGTTGCTGTGTGTAGAGCTTGAGCTTGTTTAGATAAACTGCAAAACAAGATGAATATAATATTATACTCAATTTCACAAAGACACTGATGGCTCATGGGATACCTTGGAATACCTGACCAGATGATGATTTACTGTTTTTGAGTGGTGCAACCACTCCTACAACCAGCTTGCAATGTCCTCGTACCTGTTTGTGTGTGTGTCTGTTTGTGTGTGTGTCTGTGTAAGCACGAGTATGTGACTTAATAATAGCAGTAGGGGGCGCCAGAAACAGTGAGAGGGGTAGTGACTCTAATGAGAGAGAGTGAGAGAGAGAGAGAGAGAGAGAGAGAGAGAGAGAGAGAGAGGGGGGGGGGGGATTGCACCACTCAGTTCACACGTGTGTGATTTTGTTTTAAGTGGTGCAAACCACTTCCTTAAGTGTGTGTGTGTGTGTGTGTGTGTGTGTGTGTGTGTGTGTGTGTGTGTGTGTGTGTGTGTGTGTGTGTGTGTGTGTGTGTGTGTGTGTGTGTGTGTGTGTGCCTGCCTGCCTGCCTGGCTGCCTGGGTATAGAGTACCAGTAGGGGCAAAAGTGGCGCTGTTGTGCCAGAAACAGAGAGAGAGAGAGAGAGAGAGAGAGAGAGAGAGAGAGAGATAGTGTTGAACTGTTGCCTGCTAATGAGAGAGAGAGGGGAGTTGCACCACTCCCCCCCCCCCCCCCCCCCCGGGACCCCCACAAGGAGTTGCACCAACTACTTCACATGGGTGTGATTTCTTTTATATAGAAGTGTATATTTGTACGTCTCTAAATGTTCTGATGAATGGAAAATGGTGGACCCCGTTGTAAACAAGTGCAATGCTTTATGGTGTCGTGCACAGTCACAGTTCATGTATCGAGTTGTGCTTTCCTTTGAAATGTACCCATTCTGCATACTGTTAAATCATATTATAATTCAATCAATGTCTGTGTGTGTGTCACTGTGACCGCCGTAGCTCCACACTGCCTGCACCAATCACTCTTTCACACAGGCATTGACCATAATAATATGGAGGTCTTCACAAAGCCCTTTTTTCGATTTGACACATTAATGATTAATAATGAATTTATTAGTGAATTAAAACGCAGTACCCCCCGCAGTACCCCCCGCGGCCACAAGGGGGGGGCTATCTCACAACGGGTAAGGGCTAGTACTAATAATCAATCAATCCTGGTGTATACAAAAGCAGCTTTTGATTCCCATCATTACAAAAACGGTCAACACGACATTGACAAACATTCTACAGGGAATTAAAAAAAAAACGTATCCCCGGCCCGGTGTTCTTCTGGATCTCTGGACTATAGTGAAGAAACACAGGGAAGGTTGACGTATATTATATATTAGTCGATGGGTGGCTCTTCCAAGACAAGATTAATTATATACATCATGCAATGTGATTCGCACGTATTAATGTTTTTGAGTGGTGCAACCACTCCTACAACCAGCAATGTCCGTATAGGCCTACCTGTGTGTAACAGCAATGTCCGTGTACCTGTGTGTAACAGCAATGTCCGTGTACCTGTGTGTAACAGCAATGTCCGTGTACCTGTGTGTAGTCATGAGCACGAGTATGTGACTTATTAATACCAGTAGGGGGCGCCAGAAACAGAGAGGGGTAGTGCTGTGCCTGCTAATGAGAGAGAGAGAGAGAGAGAGAGAGAGGGGGGGGGGGGGGGGGGGGGGGGGGGGGGGGGGGGATTGCACCACTCAGTTCACACGGGTGTGATTTAAAAAAAAATGTAAAACATGAGTGACCACGCTTGCACGATGGGAAGAAAAAAATTCATGTTTCTGGGCTTTATTACCTCACATATAGCCGTGCATGCACGCAAGCCTCCAATAAGTATATGGGCATAACGCAGATGTGCCGTGACCGTGGAATGAGGTGTTGCGTTGTGTGAAATAACATAATAAACAATATGTGTTCATTGGGGCATATACGCAGATTAATGATGTTTTATGCGCCGTGTATACTCGAGACAACCGAGACTCCACCAGAATCAGCTACAGTTCTGAGATTAATTGCATTCTGGACAGCCTTGTATACAGTATAGCCTATAGGTTCAAGCACTTTGTGCGCGTGTGAGTGAGCGTGTGTGTGTGTGTGTGCGTGCGTGTGCGCGCGCACGCTTGAGTGCACTGAATGGGAGTCTGTGAGGAGGAGAGATAGAGAGGGAGATAAAAAGAGAGAGGAGGAGGGAGAGGGTGGAGGAGGAGAGATATAGGGAGAGAATGGGAGTCTCTCTCATACTGTATACGTGACGCCCATGTCTATCCCCACCTTGTCTCACCTTGGCTTTGCAGTGCGTCCCTTCCGTCCATATCCCTCTTCTTCTGGCCACTAAATTGCTCCCATAACGTCGCGTCCCCAGTGACGAATCCCTGCTCCTGCGGCTATCGGATTCTCCTGCATGCTTGCTCACACACACACACACACACACACACACACACACACACACACACACACCGGTTGTCTACAGATGTATAGCAATGGTCTGATCCCCAGAGGTAAAACACAGAGAGAGTGATTGTGTGTGCGTGCACACGCGTGCGTGTGCACGCGTGTGTGAGAGAGAGAGAGAGACTGGAAGAGGAGAAGAAAGAAATGAAGGTGGATGCCGGGACAAGGAGGAGGATGAATGGGGGGGAAAGTGTTGTGATGGTGGACAGTGTGATAGAGCGAGATAGAGATGAAGGTCAGAGGAGGAGATCAGCAGAAATAAACAGTATATCATGCTTGGGTGGCCATATACCATCATACCATGCAGGAAATGAATTAGCAGCAGCACTTCCAAAGTTCCTTTTCACTCGTGAAAAGGGCAAGGGCAAACAACACGGCGCGCGTTTCGGCGTTGTGTGACACACGCTGTGATCTTGCAGATTTGGTCTGTTTCTTGGCAAAGGGATTTGGTGCAGAAGGAACAAAGTGGTTGCAGCTGTAGCTCATTTCCTTGAATGAGGTCATTCAAGGAATCAGCCAGCGAGACAAAACCTCTCGAGTGTTTCGCTTCCAACTATGCGAAGCAAGACGTATGTCAAAAATCGAGTGACACCGTCGGGTCGGAAATGTTATCTGCTCTGATTAATGGGATTAGCTAACGTTGCTGCATAAAAAGGGAGCTGAGGAAGTGTGTGTCGGAAGTGGATTGATAAGATAAGCCACGTATATTACTGTATATGCCCGCTAAACTTGAGGTTTGCGGGCAAAATACAGTGCCCATAATTGCCCGTTAACTCCTCTTTGCAGGGTGTATTTCTTCAAAAGAAATATATCAGACCTACAACAAGCGTTTCCGTGAATGGAGCTTTACTACAGTGTGGCCCGTTACATAGTGGAACTGTGTGTGAATGAAAGTCTGGAGAGAGCAACACGCACGCACTGTCCTCCCAGAGGCTGACTGATGAATTATGGAGGCCTCGACGTGCTCCTAGATCTCTGTTTACCCAGACAAACGTGCCCTTGCTCAATTCATTCAAGATTCGTCGTGTGTGTGTGTGTGTGTGTGTGTGTGTGTGTGTGTGTGTGTGTGCGTGTGTGTGTGTGTGTGTGTGTGTGTGTGTGTGTGTGTGGGAGAGAAGAGACAGAAAGCCAAGGCTGACAAATGCAGCTCAATGATGTCACCAGACATCAGCGCAGTATTGATTTTCTCCCTGTGCAAACACATACATACACGCACACGCATGCACGCGCACACGCACACGCACACACGCACGCACACACACACACACACACACACACACACACACACACCCCTTAAATAAACTGTGTGTATGTGTGTGCGTGCGTGCACACATTGCACGCACACACATTTTTGCTCAATGTGTCTTGTCCACAACCATTCCCGTCAGATTTGAAACAAATATACTCTGTACCTGTAAACATCTCTGATTGACAGCTGGAACCGACACGCAGAGAGGACACAGGTGTGATAATCTCACGATAGACATGTATCATAGAGGCCACGATACCATATACAGTATATATATATATATATATATATATATATATATATATACATATATCGATGTATTGCAGAGTTAGTTCAGTCAGATATACTCGAGGGGGTTCATGCCGTGCACAAGGCCGCATAACTAAAAATACATTGCATGCAGCTGGGATGTATCCTCAGTGATCAGGTCAACGGGGTTTCGGGTCTACCAACATCATTTAAAGAAATGTCTAAACATCCTAACAAGGGGTCTGGGAAGGGAGTGCATTGCAACTTGCAAGGGGGGGCTTTGTTAAACATACGTTTGTCAACACTGCGTCACCCAGATCATTTATGCCGATTCGATACAGCAGCCTCTCGATCGATTCACCTATCGTCCAGATTTTCGATCGATATATTGCCATGTTGATTAATTGAATGCACCACTATGTGATACGCATGTAGGCTACTTATTCATGACTACATTTTAGTTCCTGTGTAGGGTATAAAATATACATGTCCTTTAACAGTGCATGTTCATTCTGAATATACGCATTGACTGAATCCTTCAAAGATACATTTTTGTCAGGTCAAAACCTGACTATAGTGTTTACTGTTTACTATAAAATAAAAACAATCAGTGTTTCTACTCGCCTGAACAGTTAGTCTTGACACCATAACTGTCTCTGCATGAAAATTGTTAAGAACTATGCTCCACTTGATATTGCATATGAGTGCGGGTTGGAAAACTAGGGCAAAATGCAAAAATCCAGGACAAGTATACCTGTTTTGCATTTGTTTTCTCTTCATATTCATTCTGCTTCTCTCTCAAATTTGTCCGCATTCACTGTGACAGCCGACCTTTTGGCAGTAATGTGTTTAGCCTGAAATGGCTTTACAATGTATTTCACATTCATCCATTTACACACTGATGCAATGTTGATTTTGACTGCAAATTTGTTGTACGTTTTTGTCAGTCTTTTGAAATAAATAAATAATCCATAATAGTTTTAGTCATATTTGAGTCATCAGAAATGTTTTAGTTTTAGTCGACTGAATATCATAAGATTCTAGTTGACTAAATCTACAGTTGATTTTGTTGACAAAAAGGTGTACTATTTTGACGGTGCCTCGATGGCTGATTTTACCCGTGGTAGCCGATCTACAAGCTCTCAACGTGTCGTGTTTTGTGAGCGCGTCACAGAATGCAACCAATCATAAAATGACTTAGTACAAGTAAGTTAGTATGGTCTACTTTTTATTTGTTGACATATAGTTAGTTTTAGTCATCATATTTTTTGTCACTGAAAAAAAATTTCACCCATACTTTCAGTCGACAAAATCAACACGTGCACATGGATGGTGGAGGAAACCATGCAAGGCACTAACCTATCCGTCGGAAGCAGCTAAAGGGTTCAGTCAGTGTCTTGCACAAGGACACTTCGACACGCAGCCAAGGAGGAGCCGGGAATCGAACCTGGAACCTTCTACTTCCACAATGGTGTTGCATATACTATAGCTAGGTAGGCCTACTAGTGTTATTACATAACATATCATGTCCACCGTCTATCGTCCGTCCACAAGGCAAGTATAATTAAGGATATAAAATATTTTTAGAAAGTAGGCCGCCACACAGGGACTTCAGGGAAATGGTTTGCATCTCCGCAACCAGTCGGTGAGTTAGTTATGGTGGAGGCAACCGACCGGGGAAAACTTCATTTCCAAGCCACATCTCTCTTGTCTTGCCGGGGGCTTGGAGGGCTGGAGTGAGAGCACTTCTCTGTCTGGTCCAACTCCAAGTTAGCCGTGTTGCGAAATTGATCAAATTCTCTTAAAAACACAACGGCAAACATAATCTGCCATGTTTATTTATAAAGTTAGTCATTTTTGAATGATGAGTGTAGAATACTGTAATTCCCATGACAATAGATTCAAATAATGCATTGTCCTAAAAAAATGTTTTCCTCCTTTCTTAAAACAGGAATACATTGGGAAATCTTTTCAAGCCATCATACAATTCGTGTATTCAACAATCGTGATAAAGCAGAGGTCAGGTGCTTGTCCTTTAAGAAATAAATCACACCTGTGTGAACTGAGTGTTGCAACTCCCCTCTCCCCCCCACCCCCATCTATCTCTCTCATTAGCAGGCAACAGTGCAGCACTATCTCTCTCTCTGTTTCTGGCACAACAGCGCCCCTACTGGTACTAATAGTCATTCTGGTGCTCATAGTCACATAGGTGGGTTAACATACTGTAGGCACATAGGTGAACACGGACATTGCTGTGAATTAATTGTTACTTGTTATTCTGAGTAACACATTATCTCTTAACAGTTAACACATGCCTTATTGTGTCTCAGTTTTCTCACTACAGAGTGTTGCACTGTTGTCTTGTAAGTTGTTACTCAGGGTATTTTAATGTATTTTTGTAGTTTATTTATGCTGCGATCTCAAAACAAACATTAAACCTGTATAAAACTCAATCTAATGCATTGAGAAACAGAACTGTAATTGTGACTTAATAAATAAGAGTGACGACATACCTGCTGTTTTCTGGGAGTTCTTCCAAATGTGGTGCATAAAAACAGCTGGTTTATAATAAACCTTAAAAATCAGTATAGAGTATAGTAGTTCATCCTAAAATTACTTATTTTCTACCAAACACTCTCCATTGGGACTCCTACTGGAGACTGGTGTTATCAAACTATATGGTATGGATATTATGTAGTACATACATACACTGAGTATCTGGATAAATATGTACAATCTAACTATTGCATAAGTGGATATGAATTAATTGTTACTGCAGCAGAGCCATTCAGCTTGAGGATTTCTCCACATTCTTTCAGTAACATCAGAACCAAGTAGAACCAGCTCTGGTGAAGAAACAACTGCTCATACTGTGATTTACATCCCAGTGTCTTCATTTATCTTTTTGTTTGTTATTTTATAGTTTTTCTCTCTCAACTGACTTTTCATGTGTTTATTTTATACATGTTTTATAAACATTAATAATAAGTATTCATGTCAAATTCAGAACAGTCATGTGTCCATTGAACAGCAGAGTATAACAACTGAACAATAAGCAACATTAATGTTCATTTAAATATGGAAACCTTACAGACCTTCGTTCAGGTTGTGGTGTGTTGTGAAGGAACGTGGAACGTTCATTCAAAGTAATTTGAATGCAAATAATGAAGTACATCTGCATTCTTTTACCTGGTTGAAGTGTACATAGGGTTAATAATAGGCTACATGTGAATATGATGATGGCCGATGCTTCATTCACTATAAACAATGCCTTCAAATGCAGAGATTAAGCGTGTTAATGGTCACTGGTTGTCTGGCATTGGATAGATCGCCTGTTAATGAGTGACGAGTTTCACCAAAACTACAGAAATAAGTCTATCACATGGAACTGTCTACAGTTCCCAACATAAAGACCACCCACCCACAACCACCGCAGTTAGTTATATTATCAGGATACTTTACCATACGCATTGGTTAAATCTGTATAACATTTTATTTCTAAAAAGTTGCAGCTTTACATAGTACACAAGCCTTCACATCTTATATTTTACAAGTATATACCGCCCCCTGTACTTTTAATATTGTATGTGTTAAGTTGTAATGTAAGTTAAATTTGTTTCCACTTTAGTATAGAAGACAGTTTCTGTACAGGACTGGTCAGAACTGGTCATGGCCTAACAACAAATAAATATACCCCCATATATTGGGGGGGGGGGTGGTATTGGGCCCCTATTAGCCTACATGAAAAAGCTTATAGTTCTCCCCTGTTGTTGTTCTATTAGTTTTGGTTTTGTGTATTGTTATTTTTTGTTAGAAACATTTTCTTTGGCACAACTGACTATTTTCTACCAAACACTCTCCAATTAATTGGGACTCCTACTGGAGACTGATGTTATCAAACTATGTGGTATGGATTATGTACATACACTATATATATGTATGGATGAATAACTATTAAATAAGTGGATATTAATTAATTGTTACTGCAGCATTAAGAGTATTTCTCCACATTATTTCAGTAACATCAGAACCAAGTAGAACCAGCTCCTCAATAGAATCATCAGCCACCAATCACAACCTAACAAACTGCTGCATGTGCTCCACCCCTCTCTGACTCCTCCCCCATGTCCCATGAAACATTCTAGAAAGAAACTGCTAACTGTGAGATTGCTTTGTTTGTAAGCTTCATATTTAATATATGGAAATCTATCTAGATCCAATATAGTATCTGACTATGATGATTGAAATTCTGGAGTTTGGAATACCCCTTGAGATCTCGTTTTCGACTATCTGGATAATATGTGTAGCCTACAGTCTAATAATATTGAATAATTGGATATTACCACTGAGCACAAGGGAACAGTTTAAACCCAGTGTGTACAACCTGTGGACTTCTAAATGAATATAATTACTAAAAGCTTTTCCTCACATATCACAATAATTTGGGTTTCTCTACAGTGTGAATCCTCTGGTGTCTTTTAAGAGTTCCCATTCGAGAGAAATGTTGTCCACACTGATCACATCCATAGGGTTTCTCTCCAGTGTGAATTCTCTGGTGTATTTTAAGGCTTGGCATTTGAGAGAAGTGTTGTCCACACTGATCACAACCATAGGGTTTCTCACCAGTGTGAATTCTCTGATGTGTTTTAAGGTGAGTCAAATGAGAGAAGTGTTTCCCACAATGATCACATCCATAGGGTTTCTCTCCAGTGTGAATCCTCTGGTGTGATTTAAGGCTGTCCATTCGAGAGAAATGTTGTCCACACTGATCACATCCATAGGGTTTCTCTCCAGTGTGGGTTTTCTGGTGTATTTTAAGGTGTGCCATTTTAGAGAAGTGTTGTCCACACTCATCACATCCATATGGTTTCTCTCCAGTGTGAATCCTCTGGTGTGATTTAAGATTTCCCATTGTAGAGAAGCGTTGTCCACATTGATCACATCCATAGGGTTTGTCTCCAGTGTGAATCCTCTGGTGGCTTTTCAGGTTGGACTTGTCAGAGAAGTGTTGTCCGCACTGATCACATCCATAGGGTTTCTCTCCAGTGTGAATTCTCTGGTGTGTTTTAAGGGTATTAATTTGAGAGAAGCGTTGTCCACATTGATCACATCCATAGGGTTTCTCTCCAGTGTGAATCCTCTGGTGGCTTTTAAGTCTGGGCATTGTAGGGAAGTGTTTACCACATTGATCACAGCAGTGGTATTTTTGCTTAGCCAAGCTTCTTTGTCCATTCACCTCTGGTAGAACGGGGAAAACAGACTGATCATGCAACACTGAATTGGAAACAAAAACAAAGGCAATGTTGTTTAGAGGCATTCCTAGACTTAAAATAGCAAAACTAATACATGAAGTACCCAATTATCAATTTAGCATCCATTTATAATTCGATTCTACAATCGTTTTATATTTTAGAAAATACATAAAAAACAGGTAGTAAATGCTAAAATAAATAAAAACAAATGACTAGATAAAAAAATCCATGCTAATCCATATAGACACAGTAAGTAACTTACAGATGTCTTGATGATCCTTGGGTGTGTTGAGAGAGTTCATCTTCAGCTGAAGTCTGGAGTCCACAGTCAGATGAGATCAGAAATTATAGATATCCTGGAGGAGTTGTGGAGAACTGACAACTACAAACTCTTCTTATACTGGAGAGCCTGAGGTGGAACCACTAACTGCTTGGTGTTGATTGGCCAAAGAGTGGAACAATAGTGTCATCAGCCACCAATCACAACCTAACAAACTGCTGCATGTCTCCACACCTCTCTGACTCCTCCCCCAGGTTATGCTCTATGCAACATTATAGAAATAAACTTCTAACTGTGAGATTGCTTTGTAAGCTTCATATTTAATAATATTCATATATATATATATCCAATATATCTGGATAATATATATATAGTCTAACAATATTGTGAATATTAATACTGGTTACTGCAGCAGATCCATATACGAGGATTGCTCCATTCTTTCAGTAACATAGAACCAACAAGAAAAACAGGTTTCCAAAACACTATTTGTCTACAGTGGTGGGGTTTCTGTACAGGACTGGTCAAGGCCTAACAACAAATTCGTATATTGTCAAATAATCAAAGTCTCATAGCCAATTATGCTCTATTGTTCTCATTTAATCGCTTATCTATATTTACAGTGAAATCCCATTGTGTAATGTGTGTAGGCCTGTGTCCAAAGTGTAATAAGGCATTATTAATTCATGACCAGGATAAGTCAGGATAAATCAGGATAAGTCATTATCTGTGTAATACTTATATCCTATATCCATCATTGCATTGTTATTAACAACAGAGACACAATAACAGCAACAACTGTATTGTCTAAACCTGGACAACTTTATGTCTTTAAGTCATTGTTCAGGTTGTGTTGCTTTGAGGGAATGAGGAGCACTCAGGTGTGTGGAATTAGTTTCAATAGGGTTGTGATGACTGCAATTCAATGTTTATTCAAATGCTAAATCATGAACAAACCCTACTAGATTATATTATATTTAGTCGGCTAAAACTAGACTAACACTAAAACATTGCAGGTGACTAAAATGTGAGTATTGAAAACTATTCAAAGAGACTATAACAAAAACTCTATATTTGCTGTCAAAATAAACACTGGCATTGTGCGTACTGTGTGTGTGAAAAGGCCTTCAGTTTAACCATCTCATGCCGTGTGCATTGCAACATGTGTAGGCCTGTGTGCAGAAACATGTGCCAGTAGTGTAATAAGGCATTATTAATTCATGACCAGGATAAGTCAGGATAAGTCATTATCCGTGTAATAATTATATCCTATATCCATCATTACATTGTTATTAACAACAGAGACACAATAACAGCAACAACTTTATTGTCTAAATCTGGGAAACCTGGACAACTTTATGTCTTTAAGTCATTGTTCAGGTTGTGTTGCTTTGAGGGAATGAGGAGCACTCAGGTGTGTGGAATTAGTTTCAATAGGGTTGTGATGACTGCAATTCAATGTTTATTCAAATGCTAAATAATGAACAAACCCCACATTCTTTCCCCAGGTTAAAATGTAAATGAGGGAATGAGGAGCACTCATGGAATTAGTTTCAATAGGCTTGTGTCTGCACTTTAATTATCAGATTAACTAAGACTAAATATACTGACAATTTCATCAACAAATAAAAACTAGACTAAAATGTTAGGAAGGGACTAGTGGACAAGAGATCCAGTATAAGTCATTTTACACTTGGTTGCATGCTTTTCAGCAAGGGTAAAATCAGTCATTACGACGGCATCGAGGCCCGCCAAAATACATTTTCAGTCGACTAAATCAACCGTAGACTTAGTCGACGGAAATCGTATTATATTTAGTTGGCTAAAACTAGACTAACACTAAATCATTCCAGGTGACTAAAATGTGACTGAAACTAAATGAAAACTATTCTTAGAGACTATAACAAAAACTAAAATCTATATTTGCTGTCAAAATAAACACTGACATTGTGCGTACTGTGTTTGTGAAAAGGCCTTCAGTTTAACCATCTAATGCCGTGTGCATTGCAACATAATTATCAAAAAACATAATGCTTAGGTTTGCGCCACATGCTAAAGCTATACAGTCTCTGAACTTATTTGAATGAATAAAATGTTAATTTAAGCCGTCTGTATGGTAGAGTATGTTAATACAATACTAGCACATCTGCAGTGGTTGGTGGTGGTCTCCATTCTCTTCCGTTGTGACATTCTGGTTACAAAGGGGGTTTGTACCTTTTAGAAATAGTATACAGTAGCCTACTGTATGTAGCAGTGTTGTTTTCGTCGACTAAAACTAATACGAAAAATGTCCGTCGACTGTCTTTTTCCAGTGTCGAAAACTAAATGGAAACTAAATTAAAACTAAGCTATGAGGACTAAAACTAAGACTAAATATACTGACAATTGTCAACAAATAAAAACTAGACTAAAATGTTAGGAAGGGACTAGTGGACAAGTATAAGTCATTTTACACTCGGCTGCACGCTGAAACAGCCGATCATCAGAGCCTATAGTTTTCATGTAGTTTCCATTTATTTTTCGTCAGTGAAAAAAGGTAGTCGACAAACATTTTTCGTCATAGTATTAGTCGACGAAATCAACACTGGTGTGTGAGACTTAACCCATTTTGGGTGGGAACCCCTTTTGGTGTTAGCATTACGTTATGCTTTAGCTATTGAAAAATAGCAGATCTACAGCTGAGGAGCACTCAGGTGTGTGGAATTAGTTTCAATAGGGTTGTGATGACTGCAATTCAATGTTCATTCAAATGCTAAATAATTAACAAACCCCACATTCTTTCACCAGGTTAAAATGTAAATGAGAGAATGAGGAGCACTCCTGGAATTAGTTTCAATAGGCTTGTGTCTGCACTTTATTAAAAAACAAATCTACCTGAAATGACCATGTCATTAATCCTACCTTTATTAGTACTACCTACTTTAGTAGTACCTAGCTGCTGGATTTCATAGTGAGTAATTCTGAGTAACACATTATCTCTTTATTTATTTTTTTGCCATTTTGCTTCCTAAACATGTTTTCTTTCAAACTAAAGCAAAATACACATAAAAATACAGATTTAGATTTTTATTTTGATAGTTTATTTTAGCCAATGACAGCTCGTTTTTCTGGGTGAAAATCCACCATCTCTATTTTCATGATTGGTTGTTGGTACAAAGGAAGTGACCATATTTGGATCAGACCACAGTCAGCTCGAGGTCCAGACCTTTCCAATGATATATGCCATATGTTGTTGCCTTGGTTTGGATGAGATATTTTGTCTCAAAGTGTCTACAAATATGACAAACAAAATGAGTTTTCCTCATACCAAACGTTCCAGTCTTATTCATAACTATATTCCGCAGACATTTACAGATGGATTTGTTGATATATCATTCACAGCCTGATTTACATCACATTTTATACCTAAAAACATGCCGAACATTTTCTGATTTGTGGAGTGATAATTAGAGATATCAAAAATCTGTAATTTTCTTTGTCTCTAATGTGTCAACAAAATGAAATGATCATTTTGAACCTGGCTTTATCCGATCTTCAGATTTATCGTCCCGAAATATATGCAAATTAGCACATATAATGCCTAATTTTCATATTTAAACATATAATTTCAGAAAATTTGTAATAATTTTCCCACTAGTATAGAAGACAGTTTCTGTACAGGTTTTGTGTATTATTGATATGTAAATCTCCCCACTGCAATTGTCAGGGAATGGATTTTTACTGCATGAAGTGTGGTATAGCTTGGTACATTCGAAAGGCTCGTTTCTAACCATCTAATTTAAAATAAATAAATAAGGTTTTTGCCTCCCAAAATGCTGCTATCAGATTTGGAGAATGACGCTATTTTTGATGCTGAATTGCGGTCCTTTCTGTGAACTTATGTATGTAGTTTATCAACACTGTACAGGTCCACACATTGAGTACATGGGAGCCGTCTGTTCCATTCTGTTCTGTTCTTGCATTCAGAGGGGCATTCAAACACCTGAATAGCCTGACCCACTTGTATTTAAGCCCTTTTGGGCAAGAACCCCTTTTGGTGTTCTAAACCTTATGTTATAATTTAGCTATTGAAAAATAGCAGATCTACAAGGAAAAACCTTGAAAATGTGGCACAAAACGTTTTTAACTCAAATATTTGCTTCTTGGGGTGTTCCTGGAATAGCATTCTCAGATGGGGGTCGGTGGCCAATTACATATCCTTTTTGGGGGTCCTTGACATGAAATATTGAGCCCCACTGATACAGAAACATGAGGTATTTCAGAAAACTGTCAGGATTTAGAAGACTCTTTAAAAAAAAAGAAGAAATTGACGTCAGGCCTAAATGGGTTAAGCCCTTTTTGTCCCAAATCCATGAAAACTGCCCTTAAGGACACAGCTGAGTGCTGGAAGTGCAAGGATGCATCTTCGGTGGGCACCCTGGTTCACGCTTTGTGGGACTGTCCTGTAATTGAGAGTTATTGGAAACAAATTCATAATTGTATCTTAGAAATGACAACGGTTGATTTTCCCTTCTGCCCTAGGCTTTACATACTGGGTGACCCAAAGCAGGTTGCTCACTGCGATTATGTAGATTTCATCCTCACGGCTATCATGATTGGAAGACAGGTGCTAATGAGGGGTTGGAAAGCGTCAGGGAGTCCCTCGTTTCATGACTGTGGAGTTAGGCAAGGTTGCAGCATACGAAGAAATGGCATATAGGAGGTCCGACAGACTGGACAAATATATATGGAAATGGGGAGGATACATAATGCATATTGCTGTCAATCCCATTGTGGTGTGAGCGCAACATCTGTTTTTCTTTCTTGTTTTCCATGAAAGTGTAAATTGATATTACCCAGGTGTAATGGCATTTATTTTTCCCTTTTTTATTATTAATTTGTTTTATTTTATTGTATTGTCTGTATTGTTTTATCTTTTCTGTAAAGATTTTGTTGTGTAATGTATTTATTATTTTCTTGTCTAGTTTTGTTTCGTTTGTTGTCTTAATTGTTTGTGAAACTAAATTGAAAAGGCAATAAAATTTTGCTCACCTCTGCCTTCCGTTTGGCCCCAGATCGGCTCCAGGGCCTCTCCACAAGCCTCTAGCTCTATAGAGTCAGAAGAAAATGTATATCGTCATATCTATCTACTTTACATTATACTGTGGGTTGATATGTAAATCTCCCCACTGCAATTGTCAGGGAATGGATTTTTACTGCATGAAGTGTGGTATAGCTTGGTACATTCGAAAGGCTCGTTTCTAACCATCTCATTTTAAATAAATAAATAAGGTTTTTTTTGCCTCCCAAAATGCTGCAATCAGATTTGGAGAATGATGCTATTTTTGATGCTGAATTGCAGTCCTTTCTGTGAACTTATGTATGTAGTTTATCAACACTGTACAGGTCCACACATTGAGTACATGGGAGCCGTCTGTTCCATTCTGTTCTCACATTCAGAGGGGCATTCAAACACCTGAATAGCCTGACCCACTTGTATTTAAGCCCTTTTGGGCTGGAACCCCTTTTGGTGTTCTAAACCTTATGTTATAATTTAGCTATTGAAAAATAGCAGATCTACAAGGAAAAACCTTGAAAATATGGCACAAAACATTTTTAACTCAAATATCATGCTTCTTGGGGTGTTCCTGGAATAGCATTCTCAGATGGGGGTCGGTGGCCAATTTACATATGCTTTTTGGGCGTCCTTGACATGAAATATTGAAATATTGCCCCACTGATACAGAAACATGAGGTATTTCAGAAAACTGTCAGGATTTAGAAGACTCTTTAAAAAAATATATCGACGTCAGGCCTAAATGGGTTAAGCCCTTTTTGTCCCAAATCCATGAAAGCCAGGACTCGTGGACAAGAAACACGAGAGGGTGTAAAAAACAAAAACAAGGGTAACATATAGTAGAATGAATAAAACTCTTGGTCAGATTAATTATCAGATTAACTAAGACTAAATATACTGACAATTTCATCAACAAATAAAAACTAGACTAAAATGTTAGGAAGGGACTAGTGGACAAGAGATCCAGTAGAAGTCATTTTGCACTTGGTTGCATGCTTTTCAGCAAGGGTAAAATCAGTCATTACGACGGCATCGAGGCCCGCCAAAATACATTTTCAGTCGACTAAATCAACCGACTTAGTCAACGGAAATCGTATTATATTTAGTCGGCTAAAACTAGACTAACACTAAAACATTCCAGGTGACTAAAATGTGACTATTGAAAACTATTCAAAGAGACCATAACAAAAACTAAAATCTATATTTGCTGTCAAAAAAAACACTGGCATTGTGTGTACTGTGTGTGTGAAAAGGCCTTCAGTTTAACCATCTCATGCCGTGTGCATTGCAACATGTGTAGGCCTGTGTGCAGAAACATGTGCCACTAGTGTAATAAGGCATTATTAATTCATGACCAGGATAAGTCAGGATAATTCAGGATTAGTCATTATCCGTGTAATAATTATATCCTATATCCATCATTACATTGTTATTAACAACAGAGACACAATAACAGCAACAACTGTATTGTCTAAACCTGGGAAACCTGGACAACTTTATGTCTTTAAGTCATTGTTCAGGTTGTGTTGCTCTGAGGAAATGAGGAGCACTCAGGTGTGTGGAATTAGTTTCAATAGGGTTGTGATGACTGCAATTCAATGTTTATTCAAATGCTAACTAATGAACAAACCCCACATTCTTTCCTCAGGTTAAAATGTAAATGAGGGAATGAGGAGCACTCATGGAATTAGTTTCAATAGGCTTGTGTCTGCACTTTAATTATCAGATTAACTAAGACTAAATATACTGACAATTTCATCAACAAATAAAAACTAGACTAAAATGTTAGGAAGGGACTAGTGGACAAGAGATCCAGTATAAGTCATTTTACACTTGGTTGCATGCTTTTCAGCAAGGGTAAAATCAGTCATTACGACGGCATCGAGGCCCGCCAAAATACATTTTCAGTCGACTAAATCAACCATAGACTTAGTCGACGGAAATCGTATTATATTTAGTCTGCTAAAACTAGACTAACACTAAATCATTCCAGGTGACTAAAATGTGACTGAAACTAAATGAAAACTATTCTTAGAGACTATAACAAAAACTAAAATCTATATTTGCTGTCAAAATAAACACTGACACATTGTGCGTATACTGTGTGTGTGAAAAGGCCTTCAGTTTAACCATCTCATGCCGTGTGCATTGCAACATAATTATCAAAAAACATAATGCTTAGGTTTGCGCAACATGCTAAAGCTATACAGTCTCTGAACTTATTTGAATGAATAAAATGTTAATTTAAGCCGTCTGTATGGTAGAGTATGTTAATACAATACTAGCACATCTGCAGTGGTTGGTGGTGGTCTCCATTCTCTTCCGTTGTGACATTCTGGTTACAAAGGGGGTTTGTACCTTTTATAAATAGTATACAGTAGCCTACTGTATGTAGCAGTGTTGTTTTCGTCGACTAAAACTAATACGAAAAATGTCCGTCGACTGTCTTTTTCCAGTGTCGAAAACTAAATGGAAACTAAATTAAAACTAAGCTATGAGGACTAAAACTAAGACTAAATATACTGACGATTGTCAACAAATAAAAACTAGACTAAAATGTTAGGAAGGGACTAGTGGACAAGTATAAGTCATTTTACACTCGGCTGCACGCTGAAACAGCCGATCATCAGAGCCTATAGTTTTCATGTAGTTTCCATTTATTTTTCGTCAGTGAAAAAAGGTAGTCGACAAACATTTTTCGTCAAAGTATTAGTCGACGAAATCAACACTGGTGTGTGAGACTTAACCCATTTTGGGTGGGAACCCCTTTTGGTGTTAGCATTACGTTATGCTTTAGCTATTGAAAAATAGCAGATCTACGCGCTCATAGCGCGCCACCGAGTGGCACGCTACGAGCTTGTATAGGTCTGCTATATCTGAGAGCGACTGACATAGAAACATAGCTTTTTCAGAAAACTGTCAGGGTGTAGAAGACATTTTCTAACCCTATTCATGTGTATGCCTAGGTTGTGTTGCTTTGAAGGAATGAGGAGCACTCAGGTGTGTGGAATTAGTTTCAATAGGGTTGTGATGACTGCAATTCAATGTTCATTCAAATGCTAAATAATGAACAAACCCCACATTCTTTCACCAGGTTAAATGTAAATGAGGGAATGAGGACACTCCTGGAATTAGTTTCAATAGGCTTGTGTCTGCACTTTATTAAAAAACAAATCTACCTGAAATGACCATGTCATTAATCCTACATTTATTTTAATAACTAGTAGTAGTACCTATAGCTCCTTCATAGTGAGTAATTCTGAATAACACATTGTTATCTCTTAAGAGTTAACACGTGCCTTATTGTGTCTCAGTTTTCACTACAGAGTGTTGCACGGTTGTCTTCTAAGTTGTTACTCAGGGTCTTTTAATTAATTTTTGTATTTTATGCTGCGTTTTTAAAACAAACATTAAACCTGTATAAAACTCAATCTAATGCATTGAGAAACAGAACTGTAATTGTGACTTAATAAATAAGAGTGACGACATATCTCTTAACAGTTAACACGTGCCTTATTGTGTCTCAGTTTTCTCACTACAGAGTGTTGCACTGTTGTCTTGTAAGTTGTTACTCAGTGTATAAAAACAAACATTAAACCTGTATAAAACTCAATCTAATGCATTGAGAAACAGAACTGTTAACAACATTGAGTTACAGTGTCAGTGAATGCATGACACACATATTCTACTTACTCTTGGGTGAAGAAACACCTTCCTGCAATATCATTCAAGAGTTTATACATGGATAGATACTAGAGAAGATGTGACTTAATAAATAAGAGTGATGACATACCTGCCGTTTACTGGGAGTTCTTCCACATGACATGTGGTGCATAAAAACGGCTGGTTTATAATAAACCTTAAAAATCAGTATAGTAGTGACTTATTTTCTACCAAACACACTCGATTGGGACTACTGGAGACTGGTGTTATCAAACTATATGGTATGGATATTATGTACATACACTGATATATATGTACAATCTAACTAGTGGATATGAATTAATTGTTACTGCAGCAGAGCCATTAATCTTGAGGATTTCTCCACATTCTTTCAGTAACATCAGAACCAAGTGGAACCAGCTCTGGTGAAGAAACAACTGCTCATACTGTGATTTACATCCCAGTGTCCCAGTTATTTTATAGTTTTTCTCTCTCAACTGACTTTTCATGTGTTTATTTTATACATTTGATATTAATGTTTTATAAACATTAATAATAAGTATTCATATCAAATTCAGAACAGTCATGTGTCCATTGAACAGCAGAGTGAAACAACTGAACAATAACAGCAACATTAATGTTCATTTAAATATGGAAACCTTACAGACCTTCGTTCAGGTTGTGGTGTTGTGAAGGAACGTGGAACATTCATTCAAAGTAATTTGAATGCAAATAATGAAGTACATCTGCATTCTTTCACCTGGTTGAAGTGTACATAGGGTTAATAATAGGCTACATGTGAATATGATGATGGCCGATGCTTCATTCACTATAAACAATGCCTTCAAGTTCAAATGGCAGAGATTAAGGGTGTTAATGGTCACTGGTTGTCTGGCAATGGATAGATCGCCTGTTAATGAGTGACGAGTTTCACCAAAACTACAGAAATAAGTCTATCACATGGAACTGTACAGTTCCCAACATAAAGACCACCCACCCACAACCACCACAGTTAGTTATATTACATCAGGATACCATACGCATTGGTTAAATCTGTATAACATTTTATTTCTAAAAAGTTGCAGCTTTACATAGTACACAAGCCTTCAAATCTTATATTTTACAAGTATATACCGCCCCCTGTACTTTTAATATTGTATGTGTTAAGTTGTAATGTAAGTTAAATTTGTTTCCACTTTAGTATAGAAGACAGTTTCTGTACAGGACTGGTCAAGGCCTAACAACAAATAAATATAAATATACCCCCCCCCCCCCAAATGTATTGGGGGGGGGGTATTGGGCCCCTATTAGCCTACATTAAAAAGCTTATAGTTGTCCCCTGTTGTTGTTGATGTTCTATTACTTTTGGTTTTGTGTATTGTTACACAAAACATTTTGTTAGAAACATTTTCTTTGGCACAACTGACTATTTTCTACCAAACACTCTCCATCGGGACTCCTACTGGAGACTGATGTTATCAAACTATGTGGTATGGATATTATGTACATACACTATATATATGTATGGATGAATAACTATTGAATAATTGGATATTAATTAATTGTTACTGCAGCAGAGCCATTAAGAGGATTTCTCCACATTATTTCAGTAACATCAAAACCAAGTAGAACCAGCTCCTCAATAGAATCATCAGCCACCAATCACAACCTAACAAACTGCTGCATGTGCTCCACCCCTCTCTGACTACTCCCCCATGTCCCATGCAACATTCTAGAAAGAAACTGCTAATCTATCTAGATCCAATATAGAGTATCTGACTAGGATGATTGAAATTCTGGAGTTTGGAATACCCCTTGAGATCTCGTTTTCGACTATCTGGATAATATATGTACAGTCTAATAATATTGAATAATTGGATATTACCACTGACCACAAGGGAACAGTTTAAACCCAGTGTGTACAACCTGTGGACTTCTAAATGAATATAATTACTAAAAGCTTTTCCTCACATATCACAATTATTTGGGTTTCTCTAAGTGTGAATCCTCTGATGTCTTTTAAGATGTCCCATTTGAGAGAAATGTTGTCCACACTGATCACATCCATAGGGTTTCTCTCCAGTGTGAATTCTCTGGTGTGTTTTAAGGCTTGGCATTTGAGAGAAGTGTTGTCCACACTGATCACAACCATAGGGTTTCTCACCAGTGTGAATTCTCTGATGTGTTTTAAGGCTGTCCATTCGAGAGAAATGTTGTCCACACTGATCACATCCATAGGGTTTCTCTCCAGTATGAATTTTCTGGTGGCTTTTCAGGTTGGACTTGTCAGAGAAGTGTTGTCCACACTGATCACATCCATAGGGTTTCTCACCAGTGTGAATTATCTGATGTGTTTTAAGGTGGGTCAAATGAGAGAAGTGTTTCCCACAATGATCACATCCATAGGGTTTCTCTCCAGTGTGAATCCTTTGGTGTGATTTAAGATTTCCTATTGTAGAGAAGTGTTGTCCACACTGATCACATCCATAGGGTTTCTCTCCAGTGTGGGTTTTCTGGTGTATTTTAAGGTGTGCCATTTGAGAGAAGTATTGTCCACACTGATCACACCCATAGGGTTTCTCTCCAGTGTGAATTCTCTGATGTATTTTAAGACTGTCCATTCGAGAGAAATTTTGTCCACACTGATCACATCCATAGGGTTTCTCTCCAGTGTGGGTTTTCTGGTGTATTTTAAGGCTGTCCATTCGAGAGAAATGTTGTCCACACTGATCACATCCATAGGGTTTCTCTCCAGTATGAATTTTCTGGTGGCTTTTCAGGTTGGACTTGTCAGAGAAGTGTTGTCCACACTGATCACATCCATAGGGTTTCTCACCAGTGTGAATTATCTGATGTGTTTTAAGGTGGGTCAAATGAGAGAAGTGTTTCCCACAATGATCACATCCATAGGGTTTCTCTCCAGTGTGAATCCTCTGGTGTGATTTAAGATTTCCTATTGTAGAGAAGTGTTGTCCACACTGATCACATCCATAGGGTTTCTCTCCAGTGTGGGTTTTCTGGTGTATTTTAAGGGGTGCCATTTTAGAGAAGTGTTGTCCACACTCAGCACATCCATATGGTTTTTCTCCAGTGTGAATCCTCTGGTGTGATTTAAGATTTCCCATTGTAGAGAAGCGTTGTCCACATTGATCACATCCATAGGGTTTCTCTCCAGTGTGAATCCTCTGGTGTGATTTAAGATTTCCCATTGTAGAGAAGCGTTGTCCACATTGATCACATTCATAGGGTTTCTCTCCAGTGTGAATCCTCTGGTGTATTTTAAGTCTGGTCATTGTAGGGAAGTGTTTACCACACTGATCACAGCAGTGGTATTTTTGCTTAGCCAAGCTTAATTGTCCATTCACCTCTGGTAGAACGGGGAAAACAGACTGATCATGCAACACTGAATTGGAAACAAAAACAAAGGAAATGTTGTTTAGAGGCATTCCTAGACTTAAAATAGCAAAACTAATACATGAAGTACCCAATTATCAATTTAGCATCCATTTATAATTCGATTCTACAATAGTTTTATATTTTAGAAAATACATAAAAACAGGTAGTAAATGCTAAAATAAATAAAAACAAATGACTAGATAAATGAATCCATGCTAATCCATATAGACACAGTAAGTAACTTACAGAGGTCTTGATGATCCTTGGGTGTGTTGAGAGAGTTCATCTTCAGCTGAAGTCTGGAGTCCACAGTCAGATGAGATCAGAAATTATAGATATCCTGGAGGAGTTGTGGAGAACTGACAACTACAAACTCTTCTTATACTGGAGAGCCTGAGGTGGAACCACTAACTGCTTGGTGTTGATTGGCCAAAGTGTGGAACAATAGTCATCAGCCACCAATCACAACCTAACAAACTGCTGTATGTGATCCACCCCTCTCTGACTCCTCCCCCAGGTTATGCTCTATGCAACATTCTAGAAATAAACTTTTAACTGTGAGATTTCTTTGTAAGCTTCATATTTCATATATGAATATATATATATATATCCAATATATCTGGATAATATATATAGTCTAACAATATTGAATAAGTGGATATTAATTATAATACTTGTTACTGCAGCAGATCCATAAGAGGATTGTTCCACATTCTTTCAGTAACATAGAACCAACAAGAAAAACATTTATCAAAACACTATTTTTCGACAGTGGTGGGGTTTCTGTACATGACTGGTCAAGGCCTAACAACAAATTAGTATATTGTCAAATCATCAAAGTTTCATAGCCAATTGTGCTCTATTTTTCTCATTTAATCACTTATCTATATTTACAGTGAAATCCCATTGTGTAATGTGTAGGCCTGTGTGCAGAAACATGTCCATAGTGTAATAAGGCATTATTAATTCATGACCAGGATAAGTCAGGATAAGTCCATATCCGTGTAATAATTATATCCTATATCCATCATTACATTGTCATTAACAACAATAACAGCAACAACTGCTGTCTAAAGCTGGGAAACCTGGACAACTTTATGTCTTTAAGTCATTGTTCAGGTTGTGTTGCTTTGAGGGAATGAGGAGCACTCAGGTGTGTGGAATTAGTTTCAATAGGGTTGTGATGACTGCAATTCAATGTTTATTCAAATGCTAAATAATGAACAAACCCCACATTCTTTCCCCAGGTTAAAATGTAAATGAGGGAATGAGGAGCACTCGTGGAATTAGTTTCAATAGGCTGCACTTTAGTCTGCACTTTATTAAAAAACAAATCTACCTGAAATGACCATGTCATTGATCCTACCTTTATTTTACTAGTAGTAGTACCTAGCTGCTGGATTTCATAGTGAGTAATTCTGAGTTACACATCGTTATCTCTTAACAGTTAACACGTGCCTTATTGTGTCTCAGTTTTCTCACTACAGAGTGTTGCACTGTTGTCTTGTAAGTTGTTACTCAGTGTATAAAAACAAACATTAAACCTGTATAAAACTCAATCTAATGCATTGAGAAACAGAACTGTTAATTGTGACTTAATAAATAAGAGTGATGACATACCTGCCGTTTACTGGGAGTTCTTCCACATGACATGTGGTGCATAAAAACGGCTGGTTTATAAAAAGCTTATAGTTGTCCCCTGTTGTTGTTGATGTTCTATTACTTTTGGTTTTGTGTATTGTTACACAAAACATTTTGTTAGAAACATTTTCTTTGGCACAACTGACTATTTTCTACCAAACACTCTCCATCGGGACTCCTACTGGAGACTGATGTTATCAAACTATGTGGTATGGATATTATGTACATACACTATATATATGTATGGATGAATAACTATTGAATAATTGGATATTAATTAATTGTTACTGCAGCAGAGCCATTAAGAGGATTTCTCCACATTATTTCAGTAACATCAAAACCAAGTAGAACCAGCTCCTCAATAGAATCATCAGCCACCAATCACAACCTAACAAACTGCTGCATGTGCTCCACCCCTCTCTGACTACTCCCCCATGTCCCATGCAACATTCTAGAAAGAAACTGCTAATCTATCTAGATCCAATATAGAGTATCTGACTAGGATGATTGAAATTCTGGAGTTTGGAATACCCCTTGAGATCTCGTTTTCGACTATCTGGATAATATATGTACAGTCTAATAATATTGAATAATTGGATATTACCACTGACCACAAGGGAACAGTTTAAACCCAGTGTGTACAACCTGTGGACTTCTAAATGAATATAATTACTAAAAGCTTTTCCTCACATATCACAATTATTTGGGTTTCTCTAAGTGTGAATCCTCTGATGTCTTTTAAGATGTCCCATTTGAGAGAAATGTTGTCCACACTGATCACATCCATAGGGTTTCTCTCCAGTGTGAATTCTCTGGTGTGTTTTAAGGCTTGGCATTTGAGAGAAGTGTTGTCCACACTGATCACAACCATAGGGTTTCTCACCAGTGTGAATTCTCTGATGTGTTTTAAGGCTGTCCATTCGAGAGAAATGTTGTCCACACTGATCACATCCATAGGGTTTCTCTCCAGTATGAATTTTCTGGTGGCTTTTCAGGTTGGACTTGTCAGAGAAGTGTTGTCCACACTGATCACATCCATAGGGTTTCTCACCAGTGTGAATTATCTGATGTGTTTTAAGGTGGGTCAAATGAGAGAAGTGTTTCCCACAATGATCACATCCATAGGGTTTCTCTCCAGTGTGAATCCTATGGTGTGATTTAAGATTTCCTATTGTAGAGAAGTGTTGTCCACACTGATCACATCCATAGGGTTTCTCTCCAGTGTGGGTTTTCTGGTGTATTTTAAGGTGTGCCATTTGAGAGAAGTATTGTCCACACTGATCACACCCATAGGGTTTCTCTCCAGTGTGAATTCTCTGATGTATTTTAAGACTGTCCATTCGAGAGAAATTTTGTCCACACTGATCACATCCATAGGGTTTCTCTCCAGTGTGGGTTTTCTGGTGTATTTTAAGGCTGTCCATTCGAGAGAAATGTTGTCCACACTGATCACATCCATAGGGTTTCTCTCCAGTATGAATTTTCTGGTGGCTTTTCAGGTTGGACTTGTCAGAGAAGTGTTGTCCACACTGATCACATCCATAGGGTTTCTCACCAGTGTGAATTATCTGATGTGTTTTAAGGTGGGTCAAATGAGAGAAGTGTTTCCCACAATGATCACATCCATAGGGTTTCTCTCCAGTGTGAATCCTCTGGTGTGATTTAAGATTTCCTATTGTAGAGAAGTGTTGTCCACACTGATCACATCCATAGGGTTTCTCTCCAGTGTGGGTTTTCTGGTGTATTTTAAGGGGTGCCATTTTAGAGAAGTGTTGTCCACACTCAGCACATCCATATGGTTTTTCTCCAGTGTGAATCCTCTGGTGTGATTTAAGATTTCCCATTGTAGAGAAGCGTTGTCCACATTGATCACATCCATAGGGTTTCTCTCCAGTGTGAATCCTCTGGTGTGATTTAAGATTTCCCATTGTAGAGAAGCGTTGTCCACATTGATCACATTCATAGGGTTTCTCTCCAGTGTGAATCCTCTGGTGTATTTTAAGTCTGGTCATTGTAGGGAAGTGTTTACCACACTGATCACAGCAGTGGTATTTTTGCTTAGCCAAGCTTAATTGTCCATTCACCTCTGGTAGAACGGGGAAAACAGACTGATCATGCAACACTGAATTGGAAACAAAAACAAAGGAAATGTTGTTTAGAGGCATTCCTAGACTTAAAATAGCAAAACTAATACATGAAGTACCCAATTATCAATTTAGCATCCATTTATAATTCGATTCTACAATAGTTTTATATTTTAGAAAATACATAAAAACAGGTAGTAAATGCTAAAATAAATAAAAACAAATGACTAGATAAATGAATCCATGCTAATCCATATAGACACAGTAAGTAACTTACAGAGGTCTTGATGATCCTTGGGTGTGTTGAGAGAGTTCATCTTCAGCTGAAGTCTGGAGTCCACAGTCAGATGAGATCAGAAATTATAGATATCCTGGAGGAGTTGTGGAGAACTGACAACTACAAACTCTTCTTATACTGGAGAGCCTGAGGTGGAACCACTAACTGCTTGGTGTTGATTGGCCAAAGTGTGGAACAATAGTCATCAGCCACCAATCACAACCTAACAAACTGCTGTATGTGATCCACCCCTCTCTGACTCCTCCCCCAGGTTATGCTCTATGCAACATTCTAGAAATAAACTTTTAACTGTGAGATTTCTTTGTAAGCTTCATATTTCATATATGAATATATATATATATATATCCAATATATCTGGATAATATATATAGTCTAACAATATTGAATAAGTGGATATTAATTATAATACTTGTTACTGCAGCAGATCCATAAGAGGATTGTTCCACATTCTTTCAGTAACATAGAACCAACAAGAAAAACATTTATCAAAACACTATTTTTCGACAGTGGTGGGGTTTCTGTACATGACTGGTCAAGGCCTAACAACAAATTAGTATATTGTCAAATCATCAAAGTTTCATAGCCAATTGTGCTCTATTTTTCTCATTTAATCACTTATCTATATTTACAGTGAAATCCCATTGTGTAATGTGTAGGCCTGTGTGCAGAAACATGTCCATAGTGTAATAAGGCATTATTAATTCATGACCAGGATAAGTCAGGATAAGTCCTTATCCGTGTACTAATTATATCCTATATCCATCATTACATTGTCATTAACAACAATAACAGCAACAACTGCTGTCTAAAGCTGGGAAACCTGGACAACTTTATGTCTTTAAGTCATTGTTCAGGTTGTGTTGCTTTGAGGGAATGAGGAGCACTCAGGTGTGTGGAATTAGTTTCAATAGGGTTGTGATGACTGCAATTCAATGTTTATTCAAATGCTAAATAATGAACAAACCCCACATTCTTTCCCCAGGTTAAAATGTAAATGAGGGAATGAGGAGCACTCGTGGAATTAGTTTCAATAGGCTGCACTTTAGTCTGCACTTTATTAAAAAACAAATCTACCTGAAATGACCATGTCATTGATCCTACCTTTATTTTACTAGTAGTAGTACCTAGCTGCTGGATTTCATAGTGAGTAATTCTGAGTTACACATCGTTATCTCTTAACAGTTAACACATGCCTTATTGTGTCTCAGTTTTCTCACTACAGAGTGTTGCACTGTTGTCTTGTAAGTTGTTACTCAGTGTATAAAAACAAACATTAAACCTGTATAAAACTCAATCTAATGCATTGAGAAACAGAACTGTTAATTGTGACTTAATAAATAAGAGTGATGACATACCTGCCGTTTACTGGGAGTTCTTCCACATGACATGTGGTGCATAAAAACGGCTGGTTTATAATAAACCTTAAAAATCAGTATAGTAGTGACTTATTTTCTACCAAACACTCTCGATTGGGACTACTGGAGACTGGTGTTATCAAACTATATGGTATGGATATTATGTACATACACTGATATATATGTACAATCTAACTAGTGGATATGAATTAATTGTTACTGCAGCAGAGCCATTAATCTTGAGGATTTCTCCACATTCTTTCAGTAACATCAGAACCAAGTAGAACCAGCTCTGGTGAAGAAACAACTGCTCATACTGTGATTTACATCCCAGTGTCCCAGTTATTTTATAGTTTTTCTCTCTCAACTGACTTTTCATGTGTTTATTTTATACATTTGATATTAATGTTTTATAAACATTAATAATAAGTATTCATATCAAATTCAGAACAGTCATGTGTCCATTGAACAGCAGAGTGAAACAACTGAACAATAACAGCAACATTAATGTTCATTTAAATATGGAAACCTTACAGACCTTCGTTCAGGTTGTGGTGTTGTGAAGGAACGTGGAACATTCATTCAAAGTAATTTGAATGCAAATAATGAAGTACATCTGCATTATTTCACCTGGTTGAAGTGTACATAGGGTTAATAATAGGCTACATGTGAATATGATGATGGCCGATGCTTCATTCACTATAAACAATGCCTTCAAGTTCAAATGCAGAGATTAAGGGTGTTAATGGTCACTGGTTGTCTGGCAATGGATAGATCGCCTGTTAATGAGTGACGAGTTTCACCAAAACTACATAAATAAGTCTATCACATGGAACTGTCTACAGTTCCCAACATAAAGACCACCCACCCACAACCACCGCAGTTAGTTATATTATATCAGGATACCATACGCATTGGTTAAATCTGTATAACATTTTCTATTTCTAAAAAGTTGCAGCTTTACATAGTAGGCTACACAAGCCTTCACATCTTATATTTTACAAGTATATACTGCCCCCTGTACTTTTAATATTGTATGTGTTAAGTTGTAATGTACGTTAAATTTGCTTCCACTTTAGTAGGCTATAGAAGACAGTTTCTGTACAGGACTGGTCAGAACTGGTCAAGGCCTAACAACAAATAAATATAACCCCCCCCCCCCCCCCCTGGACTTCCCCTTTTGGCAGAAGACTTCAAAAACTTTTAAAAACGTATTTATTTATTTTAAATTAGATGATTAGAAACGAGCCTTTCGAATGTACCAAGCTATACCACACTTCATGCTCAGTAAAAATCCATTCCCTGACAATTGCAGTGGGGAGATTTACATTATATTATATTTAGTCGGCTAAAACTAGACTAACACTAAAACATTCCAGGTGACTAAAATGTGACTATTGAAAACTATTCAAAGAGACTATAACAAAAACTAAAATCTATATTTGCTGTCAAAATAAACACTGGCATTGTGCGTACTGTGTGTGTGAAAAGGCCTTCAGTTTAACCATCTCATGCGGTGTGCATTGCAACATGTGTAGGCCTGTGTGCAGAAACATGTGCCACTAGTGTAATAAGGCATTATTAATTCATGACCAGGATAAGTCAGGATTAGTCATTATCCGTGTAATAATTATATCCTATATCCATCATTACATTGTTATTAACAACAGAGACACAATAACAGCAACAACTGTATTGTCTAAACCTGGGAAACCTGGACAACTTTATGTCTTTAAGTCATTGTTCAGGTTGTGTTGCTCTGAGGAAATGAGGAGCACTCAGGTGTGTGGAATTAGTTTCAATAGGGTTGTGATGACTGCAATTCAATGTTTATTCAAATGCTAACTAATGAACAAACCCCACATTCTTTCCTCAGGTTAAAATGTAAATGAGGGAATGAGGAGCACGCATGGAATTAGTTTCAATAGGCTTGTGTCTGCACTTTAATTATCAGATTAACTAAGACTAAATATACTGACAATTTCATCAACAAATAAAAACTAGACTAAAATGTTAGGAAGGGACTAGTGGACAAGAGATCCAGTATAAGTCATTTTACACTTGGTTGCATGCTTTTCAGCAAGGGTAAAATCAGTCATTACGACGGCATCGAGGCCCGCCAAAATACATTTTCAGTCGACTAAATCAACCATAGACTTAGTCGACGGAAATCGTATTATATTTAGTCTGCTGAAACTAGACTAACACTAAATCATTCCAGGTGACTAAAATGTGACTGAAACTAAATGAAAACTATTCTTAGAGACTATAACAAAAACTAAAATCTATATTTGCTGTCAAAATAAACACTGACATTGTGCGTATACTGTGTGTGTGAAAAGGCCTTCAGTTTAACCATCTCATGCCGTGTGCATTGCAACATAATTATAAAAAAACATAATGCTTAGGTTTGCGCAACATGCTAAAGCTATACAGTCTCTGAATTTATTTGAATGAATAAAATGTTAATTTAAGCCGTCTGTATGGTAGAGTATGTTAATACAATACTAGCACATCTCTTCCGTTGTGACATTCTGGTTACAAAGGGGGTTTGTACCTTTTATAAATAGTATACAGTAACCTACTGTATGTAGCAGTGTTGTTTTCGTCGACTAAAACTAATACGAAAAATGTCCGTCGACTGTCTTTTTCCAGTGTCGAAAACTAAATGGAAACTAAATTAAAACTAAGCTATGAGGACTAAAACTAAGACTAAATATACTGACAATTGTCAACAAATAAAAACTAGACTAAAATGTTAGGAAGGGACTAGTGGACAAGTATAAGTCATTTTACACTCGGCTGCACGCTGAAACAGCCGATCATCAGAGCCTATAGTTTTCATGTAGTTTCCATTTATTTTTCGTCAGTGAAAAAAGGTAGTCGACAAACATTTTTCGTCATAGTATTAGTCGACGAAATCAACACTGGTGTGTGAGACTTAACCCATTTTGGGTGGGAACCCCTTTTGGTGTTAGCATTACGTTATGCTTTAGCTATTGAAAAATAGCAGATCTACAAGCTCGTAGCGCGCCACCGAGTGGCGCGCTACGAGCTTGTATAGGTCTGCTATTTCTGAGAGCGACTGACATAGAAACATAGCTTTTTCAGAAAACTGTCAGGGTGTAGAAGACATTTTCTAACCCTATTCATGTGTATGCCTAGGTTGTGTTGCTTTGAAGGAATGAGGAGCACTCAGGTGTGTGGAATTAGTTTCAATAGGGTTGTGATGACTGCAATTCAATGTTCATTCAAATGCTAAATAATGAACAAACCCCACATTATTTCACCAGGTTAAATGTAAATGAGGGAATGAGGACACTCCTGGAATTAGTTTCAATAGGCTTGTGTCTGCACTTTATTAAAAAACAAATCTACCTGAAATGACCATGTCATTAATCCTACATTTATTTTAATAACTAGTAGTAGTACCTATAGCTCCTTCATAGTGAGTAATTCTGAATAACACATTGTTATCTCTTAAGAGTTAACACGTGCCTTATTGTGTCTCAGTTTTCACTACAGAGTGTTGCACGGTTGTCTTCTAAGTTGTTACTCAGGGTCTTTTAATTAATTTTTGTATTTTATGCTGCGTTTTTAAAACAAACATTAAACCTGTATAAAACTCAATCTAATGCATTGAGAAACAGAACTGTAATTGTGACTTAATAAATAAGAGTGACAACATAACTGCTGTTTTCTGGGAGTTCTTCCACATGTGGTGCATAAAAACTGCTGGTTTATAATAAACCTTAAAAATCAGTATAGTAGTTCATCCAAAAATGACTTATTTTCTACCAAACACTCTCCATTGGGACTCCTACTGGAGACTGGTGTTATCAAACTATATGGTATGGATATTATGTACATACACTGAGAATCTGGATAAATATGATAAGTGGATATGAATTAATTGTTACTGCAGCAGAGCCATTAATCTTGAGGATTCTTACTGCTCATATTGTGATTTACATCCCAGTGTCTTAATTTCTTGTTTTCTGTTATTTTATGTTTTTCTCTCTCAACTGACTTTTCATGTGTTTATTTTATACATTTGATATTAATGTGTTATAATAATAAGTATTCATAACATTTTTTTTGTTGCTATTTTGCTTCCTAAACATGTTTTCTTTCAAACTAAAGCAAAATACACATTAAAAAGACAGATTTAGACTTTTATCTTGATAGTTTGTTTTAGCCAATGACAGCTCGTTTTTCTGGGTGAAAATCCACCATCTCTCTATTTTCATGATTGGTTGTTGGTACAAACGACTGACATAGAAACATAGCTTTTTCAGAAAACTGTCAGGGTGTAGAAGACATTTTCTAACCCTATTCATGTGTATGCCTAGGTTGTGTTGCTTTGAAGGAATGAGGAGCACTCAGGTGTGTGGAATTAGTTTCAATAGGGTTGTGATGACTGCAATTCAATGTTCATTCAAATGCTAAATAATTAACAAACCCCACATTCTTTCACCAGGTTAAAATGTAAATGAGAGAATGAGGAGCACTCCTGGAATTAGTTTCAATAGGCTTGTGTCTGCACTTTATTAAAAAACAAATCTACCTGAAATGACCATGTCATTAATCCTACATTTATTTTAATAACTAGTAGTAGTACCTATAGCTCCTTCATAGTGAGTAATTCTGAATAACACATTGTTATCTCTTAAGAGTTAACACGTGCCTTATTGTGTCTCAGTTTTCACTACAGAGTGTTGCACGGTTGTCTTCTAAGTTGTTACTCAGGGTCTTTTAATTAATTTTTGTATTTTATGCTGCGTTTTTAAAACAAACATTAAACCTGTATAAAACTCAATCTAATGCATTGAGAAACAGAACTGTAATTGTGACTTAATAAATAAGAGTGACAACATAACTGCTGTTTTCTGGGAGTTCTTCCACATGTGGTGCATAAAAACTGCTGGTTTATAATAAACCTTAAAAATCAGTATAGTAGTTCATCCAAAAATGACTTATTTTCTACCAAACACTCTCCATTGGGACTCCTACTGGAGACTGGTGTTATCAAACTATATGGTATGGATATTATGTACATACACTGAGAATCTGGATAAATATGATAAGTGGATATGAATTAATTGTTACTGCAGCAGAGCCATTAATCTTGAGGATTCTTACTGCTCATATTGTGATTTACATCCCAGTGTCTTAATTTCTTGTTTTCTGTTATTTTATGTTTTTCTCTCTCAACTGACTTTTCATGTGTTTATTTTATACATTTGATATTAATGTGTTATAATAATAAGTATTCATAACATTTTTTTTGTTGCTATTTTGCTTCCTAAACATGTTTTCTTTCAAACTAAAGCAAAATACACATTAAAAAGACAGATTTAGACTTTTATCTTGATAGTTTGTTTTAGCCAATGACAGCTCGTTTTTCTGGGTGAAAATCCACCATCTCTCTATTTTCATGATTGGTTGTTGGTACAAACGAGTGACATAGAAACATAGCTTTTTCAGAAAACTGTCAGGGTGTAGAAGACATTTTCTAACCCTATTCATGTGTATGCCTAGGTTGTGTTGCTTTGAAGGAATGAGGAGCACTCAGGTGTGTGGAATTAGTTTCAATAGGGTTGTGATGACTGCAATTCAATGTTCATTCAAATGCTAAATAATTAACAAACCCCACATTCTTTCACCAGGTTAAAATGTAAATGAGAGAATGAGGAGCACTCCTGGAATTAGTTTCACTAGGCTTGTGTCTGCACTTTATTAAAAAACAAATCTACCTGAAATGACCATGTCATTAATCCTACCTTTATTAGTACTACCTACTTTAGTAGTACCTAGCTGCTGGATTTCATAGTGAGTAATTCTGAGTAACACATTATCTCTTTATTTATTTTTTTGCCATTTTGCTTCCTAAACATGTTTTCTTTCAAACTAAAGCAAAATACACATAAAAAATACAGATTTAGATTTTTATTTTGATAGTTTATTTTAGCCAATGACAGCTCGTTTTTCTGGGTGAAAATCCACCATCTCTATTTTCATGATTGGTTGTTGGTACAAAGGAAGTGACCATATTTGGATCAGACCACAGTCAGCTCGAGGCCCAGACCTTTCCAATGATATATGCCATTATATGTTGTTGCCAAGGTTTGGATGAGATATTTTGTCTCAAAGTAGTGGCTACAAATATGACAAACAAAATGAGTTTTCCTCATACCTGGGACAAAGAATCTCCACTTCAGTTGAACTCACATACACCAAACGTTCCAGTCTTATTCATAACTATATTCCGCAGACATTTACAGATGGATTTGTTGATATATCATTCACAGCCTGATTTACATCACATTTTATACCTAAAAACATGCCGAACCTCTTCTGATTTGTGGAGTGATAATTAGAGATATCAAAAATCCCATCTGTAATTTTCTTTGACTCTAATGTGTCAACAAAATGAAATGATTATTTTGAACCTGGCTTTATTCGATATTCAGATTTATCGTCCCGAAATATATGCAAATTAGCACATGTAATGCCTAATTTTCATATTTAAACATATAATTTCAGAAAACTTGTAATAATTTTTCCACTAGTATAGAAGACAGTTTCTGTACAGGACTGGTCAAGGCCTATTGGGGGGGGGGGTGTATTGGGCCCCTATTAGCCTACATTAAATAGCTTATAGTTGTCCCCTGTTGTTGGTGATGTTCTATTCTTTTTGGTTTTGTGTATTATTATTTTTTGGCACAACTGAGATCTGGTTTTCGACTATCTGGATAATATATGTACAGTCTAATAATATTGGATAATTGGATATTACCACTGACCACAAGGGAACAGTTTAAATCCAGTGTGTACAACCTGTGAACTTCTAAATTAGTATAAAAACGCTTTTCCTCACATATCACAATTATTTGGGTTTATCTACAGTGTGAATCCTCTGGTGTGATTTAAGATTTCCCATTGTGGAGAAGTGTTGTCCACACTGATCACACCCATAGGGTTTCTCACCAGTGTGAATTCTCTGGTGTGTTTTAAGGCTGGTCAAATGAGAGAAGTGTTTTCCACAATGATCACATCCATAGGGTTTCTCTCCAGTGTGAATCATCTGGTGGGATTTAAGATTTCCCATTGTGGAGAAGTGTTGTCCACACTGATCACACCCATAGGGTTTCTCACCAGTGTGAATTCTCTGGTGTGTTTTAAGGCTGGTCAAATGAGAGAAGTGTTGCCCACACTGATCACACCCATAGGGTTTCTCTCCAGTGTGAATTATCTGATGTGTTTTAAGGCCGCCCATTCGAGAGAAGTGTTGTCCACACTGATCACATCCATAGGGTTTCTCACCAGTGTGAATTCTCTGGTGTGTTTTAAGGCTGGTCAAATGAGAGAAGTGTTGCCCACACTGATCACACCCATAGGGTTTCTCTCCAGTGTGAATTATCTGATGTGTTTTAAGGCCGCCCATTCGAGAGAAGTGTTGTCCACACTCATCACATCCATATGGTTTCTCTCCAGTATGAATTATCTGGTGGCTTCTAAGGCTGTCCATCCGAGAGAAATGTTGTCCACACTCATCACATCCATAGGGTCTTTCTCCAGTGTGAATCCTCTGGTGTGATTTAAGATTTCCCATTGTAGAGAAATGTTGTCCACACTGATCACATCCATAGGGTTTCTCTCCAGTGTGAATTCTCTGGTGTGTTTTAAGGGTTTTCATTTGAGAGAAGCGTTGTCCACATTGATCACATCCATAGGGTTTCTCTCCAGTGTGAATCCTCTGGTGGCTTTTCAGCTTGGACTTGTCAGAGAAGTGTTGTCCACACTGATCACATCCATAGGGTTTCTCTCCAGTGTGAATTCTCTGGTGTGTTTTAAGGGTGTTCATTTGAGAGAAGCGTTGTCCACATTGATCACATCCATAGGGTTTTTCTACAGTGTGAATCCTCTGGTGTGATTTAAGATTTCCCATTGTAGGGAAGTGTAGTCCACACTGATCACATCCATAGGGTTTGTCTCCAGTGTGAATCCTCTGGTGGCTTTTAAGGGTGTTCATTTGAGAGAAGCGTTGTCCGCACTGATCACATCCATAGGGTTTCTCTCCAGTGTGAATCCTCTGGTGTATTTTAAGTCTGGTCATTGTAGGGAAGTGTTTACCACACTGATCACAGCAGTGGTATTTTTGCTTAGCCAAGCTTCTTTGTCCATTCACCTCTGGTAGAACGGGGAAAACAGACTGATCATGCAACACTGAATTGGAAACAAAAACAAAGGAAATGTTGTTTAGAGGCATTCCTGGACTTAAAATAGCAAAAACTAGTGTGAAGTTAATGTACCCAATTCTCAATTTAGCATCCATTTATAATTCGATTCTACAATCGTTTTATATTTTAGAAAATACATAATGCTAAAAATGCTAAACAAAATGAAAACAAACAAATTACTAGATAAAAAAATCCTTATGGCATGCTGTATATCCATATAGACACAGTAAGTAACTTACAGAGGTCTTGATGATCATTGGGTGTGTTGAGAGAGTTCATCTTCAGCTGAAGTCTGGAGTCCACAGTCAGATGAGATCAGAAATGATAGATATCCTGGAGGAGTTGTGGAGAACTGACAACTACAAACTCTTCTTATACTGGAGAGCCTGAGGTGGAACCACTAACTGCTTGGTGTTGATTGGCCAAAGAGTGGAAGAATAGAGTCATCAGCCACCAATCACAACCTAACAAACTACTGCATGTGCTCCACACCTCTCTGACTCCTCCCCCAGGTTATGCTCTATGCAACATTCTAGAAATAAACTTCTAACTGTGAGATTGCTTTGTAAGCTTCATATTTAATAATATGAATATATATATCCAATGTATCTGGATAATATATATATATAGTCTAACAATATTGTGAATATATTATATATAAATAATCAAAGTCTCATAGCCAATTGTGCTCTATTGTTCTCATTTAATCGCTTATCTATATTTACAGTGAAATCCCATTGTGTAATGTGTAGGCCTGTGTGCAGAAACATGTGTCCAAAGTGTAATAAGGCATTATTAATTCATGACTAGGATAAGTCAGGATAAATCAGGATAAGTCATTATCCGTGTAATAATTATATCCTATATCCATCATTACATTGTTATTAACAACAGAGACACAATAACAGCAACAACTGTATTGTCTAAACCTGGACAACTTTATGTCTTTAAGTCATTGTTCAGGTTGTGTTGCTCTGAGGGAATGAGGAGCACTCAGGTGTGTGGAATTAGTTTCAATAGGGTTGTGATGACTGCAATTCAATGTTTATTCAAATGCTAAATCATGAACAAACCCCACATTCTTTCCCCTGGTTAAAATGTAAATCAGGGAATGAGCACTCGTGGAATTAGTTTAAATAGGCGTCGTGTCTGCCCTTTAAAAAAACAAATCTACCTGAAATGACCATGTCATTAATCCTACCTTTATTTTACTACCTAGTAGTAGTACCTAGCTACTGGATTTCATAATGAGTAATTCTGAGTAACACATTGTTATCTCTTAACAGTTAACACGTGCCTTATTGTGTCTCAGTTTTCCCACTACATTGTTATCTCTTAAAGCTTATTGTTGTTGTCCCCTGTTGTTGTTGATGTTCTATTAGTTTTGGTTTTGTGTATTATTATTATTTTCCCACACTGATCACATCCATATGGTTTCTCTCCAGTATGAATTATATACAAAGAAGAGACTTTAAAATCGTTTGATGACCTTGTTACAGAATTTGACCTTCCCAGATCTACATTCTGGCAATATTTGCAATTAAGGCACTTACTATGTGGAATATTTGGTTCACCCAGAACTCCGCCTCAGCATGAAATCTGCAGAAATTCAACAAAAATGTCTAAAGATACTAGAATCAATTTAAAATTCTCAACCGCTTCTATTGGACACCCTCACGGTTGCACAGACTGGGTCTTAAGGACACAGCTGAGTGCTGGAAGTGCAAGGATCCATCTTCGGTGGGCACCCTGGTTCACGCTTTGTGGGACTGTCCTGTAATTGAGAGTTATTGGAAACAAATTCATAATTGTATCTTAGAAATGTCAACGGTTGATTTTCCCTTCTGCCCTAGGCTTTACATACTGGGTGAGCCAAAGCAGGTTGCTCACTGCGATTATGTAGATTTCATCCTCACGGCTATCATGATTGGTAGACAGGTGCTAATGAGGGGTTGGAAAGCGTCAGGGAGTCCCTCGTTTCATGACTGGTTTGTGGAGTTAGGCAAGGTTGCAGCATACGAAGAAATGGCATATAGGAGTTCCGACAGACTGGACAAATATATACGGAAATGGGGAGGATTAGGTATAGATAATGCATATTGCTGTCAATCGCATTGTGGTGTGAGCGCAACGTCTGTTTTTCTTTCTTGTTTTCCGTGAAAGTGTAAATTGATATTACCCAGGTATAATGGCATTTATTTTTCCCTTTTTTATTATTAATTTTTTTTAATTATTATTTTATTGTATTGTATTGTCTGTATTGTTTTATCTTTTCTGTAAAGATTTTGTTGTGTAATGTATTTATTATTTTCTTGTCTTCTTGTTTCGTTTGTTGTCTTAATTGTTTGTGAAACTAAATTGAAAAAGCAATACAATTTTGAATCATAAAAAAAAAAAGTTGCTCTTGTGAGAGAAGTGTTGTCCACACTGATCACATCCATAAATGGTTTCTCTCCAGTAGCATATGCATTTTATGGTGGCTTTTAAGATGTTCACTTTGAGAGAAGTGTTGTCCATTTGATGGACAGCCTTAGTTTCCTGATTTGCACAAATCAGGAAAGATAGGCTATATAATCACACGCATGTGAAGTGGGGGCGCTAATATATTAAAGTCTAACTCCTTTTGATATGGTGATGTTATGGTGATGTAAAACAAACGGTGACAACACAAACATTAAATGTCATTAACAATAAAGAGACAATATGACGTAATGAGGAACAATATGACGTAATGAGGAACACGGATGAACCACACATTTGTACGTTTGACATTCTCTTTTGCTCACCTCTGCCTTCCGTTTGGCCCCAGATGGGCTCCAGGGCCTCTCCACAAGCCTCTAGCTCTATAGAGTCAGAGGTCCAGAAAGTCCAGATGGCCGGCCACTGGCCCAGGCCTCACACCGGCCAAAGCAATCCCCACAAGCCCCTTCCTTCCCCTGCCGCACCTTCAATAACCAATTTAGGTTATACTGACGGAGGAATACAAATGATAGAGGACAGATACCGGACCCTCCTTCAGAAAAGTACTCACAAAGTAAAAATGTATATCGTCATATCTATCTACTTTACATTATACTGTGGGTTGATATGTAAATCTCCCCACTGCAATTGTCAGGGAATGGATTTTTACTGCATGAAGTGTGGTATAGCTTGGTACATTCGAAAGGCTCGTTTCTAACCATCTCATTTAAAATAAATAAATAAGGTTTTTTTGCCTCCCAAAATGCAAATGCAGTCCTTTCTGTGAACTTATGTATGTAGTTTATCAACACTGTACAGGTCCACACATTGAGTACATGGGAGCCGTCTGTTCCATTCTGTTCTGTTCTCGCATTCAGAGGGCCATTCAAACACCTGAATAGCCTGACCCACTTGTATTTACGCCCTTTTGGTGTTTTAAACATTATGTTATAATTTAGCTGTTGAAAAATAGCAGATCTACAAGCTCATAGCTACGAGCTACAAGCTACGAGCTTGTAAATCTGCTATTTTTGAAAAATCGTGAAAATGTGGCACAAAACGTTTTTAACTCAAATATTTGCTTCTTGGGGGGTTCCTGGAATAACATTCTCAGATGGGGGTCGGTGGCCAATTACATATCCTTTTTGGGGGTCCTTGACATGAAATATTGAGCCCCACTGACACAGAAACATGAGGTATTTCAGGAAACTGTCAGGATTTAGAATACTTTTTTTTTTAATTTCGACGTCAGGCCTAAATGGGTTAAGCCCTTTTTGTCCCAAATCCATGAAAGCCAGGAGACTCGTGGACAAGAAAGGGTAACTTATAGTAGAACGAATCAAACTCTTGGTCAGATTAATTATCAGATTAACTAAGACTAAATATACTGACAATTTCATCAACAAATAAAAACTAGACTAAAACGTTAGGAAGGGACTAGTGGACAAGTATAAGTCATTTTACACTCGCTTGCACGCTGAAAACAGGTATAGTCGTTGTACATCAAGTTCAATAATATGACAGACATTGAAAAATAAGAGAAATTCACATGGAAGATTTACTTTACAAAAAAAGAAAAACTCCAATCTCATTACAGTACACATTCACATCAAAATCAACATAATTAATAATGCTACACTCATGACTGCACATCTGGGAATGAAAGTGATTAAAAAAAATTCCAGATATCCTATATATCACACAGGCAGCCCACAGACGTGGACATAAGTCGAGACAACTGCCCAATAGAAAAGATTTGGGCAAAAGTCCTATAGTCATGGTGTATGGTATAGTTTCAATGTACAGACTGGATATCTCTGGATATTCAAGTGTTAAGAGTCAGACTGATAGGTTTGTGGTTTACTTATACTATTTCTCTATGCACTTTGATGTATTGCCTTGTGCCGTCCTTGCTTACTCCGCTAAATGTGTTGATGTATTGCCTTGTGCTGTCCTTGCTTACTCTGCTATAAATGCCTACATTGTAAATTGTATATTCCGACTTTGACTGCATGGATATCGGAGAAGTCGCCAGTTTAACGACTCGTCGCGGCTTAGTGCATTTCAGTTTGACTTCACCTTCATTTAAATTGCATTGAATTGAGAGAGAGAGAGAGAGAGAGAGAGAGAGAGGATAGTTGTTTAGAGTTTACGATGAAGTAGGAATGCTAAAGTTTAAACACCAAAGTACTGAAACGATTTTGTAACCAATTTTTTCACCCAGTGTCAATTATCGAATGTAATCCTGGGCACTACACTTCCTCTGCCAACCTGGGGAGGGCAGCGGACTGACCTCATGCTTCCTTCTATGCATGAGGAGTCCAAGCTGCTTCTTTTCACCTGATAGGGGGATTTTAGATCGCCTCATATAATAATAGAAAAATAAACAAATCATCCAGGCCATTTCACTCATAATATGGATATGAAGAATCAACTGACTGTGAGAAAACGCTATTGTTACTGCTACTGAATTAGTTACATTTTTGCTAGAAGCAGACTGTATCATATATGAGTGACTGACGGTCGCAAACGATACAGAGACACCTCCCTGACAATAACGCAGAGACAGCTTGTTTATTTTTGGACCACAACCCCTATATGAAACGATTTTAAGATGAGCCCATGTTATATTCTCCATAGAGAAACTACTTCCGTGAACCCGGGGAATCGAGGGGACGAGCGAGTGACGTCAGGACTTCGGCGGTCTATAAGGAAAGGCTTTAGTCAAATCACAGATACAGCTATCCGTTTGTGCAACCACTCCCTTACGGAGCTGTGTGTGGGTGGGTGGGTGCGTGCGTCCGAGAACAAAAACAGCATGGTTGTTTTTCACCACCTAACACACACGCACACATTAACTGTATATATGGTGATTTAAAATGGTAAATGGTAAATGGTGCATTTATATAGCGCCTTTATCCAAGGCGCTTTACAGAGATTGTGCATTACATTCACCCATTCATACACCGATGGCAGCGGAAACCATGCAAGGCACCAACTAGCACATCGGGAGCAATTAGGGGTTCAGTGTCTTGCTCAAGGACACTTCGACAGTAACTCTGGGGGAGCCCGGGTTTGAACTGGCAACCTTACGGTTGCCATCCAGGCACTCTACCCCTGAGCCACCGCCGCCCCATTTAGTACAGATTTAGTACAGTAGAGGTTACAGTAGAGGGACCCCCACATGGTAACTGTCATTTCTCAACCGTTTCGGACGCGGGCGGCTCGCCTGGGTGTAACATCATAACTAAAAGTAAATGCATTTGAAAATCAATAAAGGTTACTTTTCTGGATAAAAAAAAAAAAAAAAAAAAAAGCAGAAAATAATTCAGTTAAAGTTTCAATTCAAATATAGCAAAAAATAGCTGATCAGCATTGTGCCTGTGCATAAATGCAATGCCAACTGCATGGGGGCTTAGATTGGATTTACATTGCTGGCTCAAATATGATTTGTGTATGTATTTTCTTTTTCTTGTGCATCATATGTATGCATCAAAGCATATGCTTTTAACCGAATGGTAAAGAAAACATTTTTTTCCCTCCCCCATTTGGATTAAATGTATCCAGCCAAAAGTATCCCATCTGTGCCACATACAGTACATGAGAGAAATCCGATTTGAGCCTTGTTGATTGATTACGCAAATTGAGTATGCTAAGCTAGAAAGACAGATGGGGGGGGGGGGGGGGGAGAGAATTATCTTCCACCAAAAGAGAAACCAGGGAAGAAACCAGAGGAGAAACCAGGGGCTCCGCGTGCTGCATCTCCGACACTCTGGTGCGTGACGGCAGCGTGTCAATATAGCCATTACCGTTATAGCGGACTGTATAATCTCGTATAGGCCAGATGGCTCAGGGGTTGAACTGTGATTCTGTCAACTATATACCCTTCATCTTCATACCTCAAAACGAAGACCGAAGCTACTATAGGGTAAATAAATCAAGTTGAATCATCGATATAGCCGTTCGTCCATGGATAATATATCTGGTGAAGTGGAAAATCACAATTAACCCGTTCTGGGGGCGGGAACCCCTTTTGGTGCTTAAAGCATTGCGTTATGCTTTAGCTATTGAACAATAGCAGATCTACGAGCTCGTAGCGCTGCACTCTGTCTGCTATTTTTGAGAAATCGTGGAAACGTGCCTCAAATCTTAGAATATACAATATATTCTTTCAGAGCAAATGTTTTTAACTGGGGGGGGGGGGGGGGGGGGGGTTCAGTCTATAAAGAATATTTTCAGATGGGAGGGGCAAAATTACATATAATTTTTGGGGTCCTTGACATGAAATATGGAGCACCACTGATACAGAAACATGAGGTATTTCAGAAAACTGTCACTGCCCAAATGGCTTAAAAAGCATGTAACAGATGCTTTTTTTTGTCTTATACAGATGGACTGAAAAAAGGAAATGATTTTAAAGCATGTAACAGATGCTTTTTTTTGGTCTTATACAGATGGACTGGAAAAAGGAAATGATTGTGTGCACTTAAGTGTATATGAGGTATTTCTAACACCCTAATAACCCTCCATTTCTCTCCCACTCCTCTCTCCCTGCATGTATTTGAATGCGTTCACAGTCAGCTGAACAGGTATAAGACTATAGGAATGCATTTACAGGACTGGCCCTTGGAGCGGCAGTAGACTGGAACTCACCTATGCTTTTTATGGCATATAGGCTGCCTATATGAAACTAGGCCCAGCTGCTGGACATGAAACTAATTAATTAGAGCGACAGAGAGAGAGAGAGAGAGAGAGAGAGAGAGAGAGAGAGAGGAGTATTTGTGAGTACATGTGTTGCATGTCAATTTAACAAAGGTGCAGACGATCAGAAATCAGCAGAGAGTGAGCGACGTTTGCGCTACTCTATTGAAGTGGACTCGATCGGGCCCCAGACGTTTTTTTCTCTTTCTCCCTGGAAATAAAAACGTCTGGGTTTCCGAGGCTATAGGGCGGCAGTGGCTCGGGAGGTGGAGTATATGCCTGGGAACGGGAAGGTTCCCAGTTCGATCCGGGCTGCCTCAGAGAGTTAAAAGTGTCCTTGAGCAAAACATTGAACTATGCAAATTGCTCCCGGTGTGTGTGAAATGGGTAAATGTAACGCACAGAATGAGATAGTGTAACGCACATCCTCCGGTCTTGGTGCTGAAACAAACTGTTAATCAGATAACAGACAAAAGTAGGGGCTCACAACTCAACTTTGTATGCTCCAGACATTTTTTTATTCACAAACACAACACAGCAGGCAGGACATGTCCATGCCTGCTGTGTTGTCCTGCCCGCTGTGTTTGTGGAAAAAAAAAGAAAAGCGTTCACAGGCAGTATTCACGAACACAGCGAGGCAGGACATATGGCCTGCACTGCTGCATGTGTTCATAAATACAAATTGTCTGGAGCATACATTACAAAGTGAGTTGCGAGCCCCCTACTTTTGTAAACGTATTGCACACTCATTGTAAAGTGCATCGGATAAAGGCGCTATAATAGATGCCGATGCCACCTTTTACCATTTACCGTGGCTGACTGTATTTTCCTCATGATGGAAGGCATTTTACTTGTGTTAACTCGACAGGCTAAAAATGGTGGGATGAAAACGGCACTGGTGTGTTTGTCAACCTGGACAGGCTGAGCTGAGACAGCACAATTTGGTGGAAATCTTCGGTTCGGCTTTTAGTTTCAAATCGCAGAGAGAGAGAGAGAGGTGTGGATCCGTCACTCGTTTTCCTGGACTTGGGGTGAGGGAGAGGCCAGGTTCAAGCGAGCACGAGGGGCACTGCCGCCCGAGGAGGAGGCGAAGGGGTTGCTCCCCCCATCGCTGCTGCTCGGAGAAGGAAGGTGCTGCTCCCCCGCTCCTCTCATCTCCAGCTCTTCATCCTGTGAGAGTGTGAGAGGCAGGGCAGGGCAAACATTGAGGAAGAGTTGCAATGTTTTGCGGTTGGTGCAAACAATGCACGATACATCGTTTACGACTGAAGGGCATGCATGGGTATTAATAGCAACGTATATTTAATGCCTTGTTGTCAGGTTCAACGATAGGCCTAACTTTTTCTGTGCCATTAGGAGATAATCTACAGGCACCCCGGTTGACCAGGGGGAGGTAGTTTAGATTAGTGACCAGGATTACTGCATGTTTTTTGTGAGGGTATACCTACCCTAGGGGGACATGGGGAGAACATGCAAACTCCACACAGAAAGGCCCTTTCGCCAACCCCGCCTCGGGTATGTATGGGCACTGATGACGCGGAGGAGGGAACACGCCGCCAGCGGGAATCGAACCCCGGACCTTCTGGCTGTGACTCGGCGACAGCAGTTCTTAAAGGGTAAGACCACTTTTTTTGAGGTTTGGATTGTTTTCTTACCTTATTATGGGCAAACTATTACATGAGTTATTTCACTCCGTTGTGTCGTTTATTAGCAATTTAAGAAATAAAAAATAGGGTCTGCATTGACTTCCATTGTAACAGCTCTCAAAGTCACTCTTTTAGCACATAAACGAACGCAACAAAAGCTGATTCTGACAGTTTATGACATCAGGAAAACTCATGCGGTTTTACTTTGTCTTGTTTTGACTAATTTGTGTAGAAAGAAGATCCGGTAGGTATGCCTACGCCGACCGAATCACTGCTGTTTGGTCCGATCTGATTGGACCAAAACTGTACACAGTACACCAGACTTCTGTTTACAAACGAAACCTCGCAAGACGGCCCGCGAGAGTTGGGAACGCTGTAGTACTGCTGCAGTCTATCTCCGACTGAAATAGTAACTTTATAAATCTATCTTAAAAGACGAAAATAAAACCGCATGAGTTTTCCTGATGTCATAAACTGTTGTGTTGGTTTATGTGCTAAAAGAGTGACTTTGAGAGGTGTTTCCCCGTTACAATGGAAGTCAATGAGCGACTATTCTTTATTTCTTAAATTGCTAATAAACAACACAACGGAGCGAAATAACTCATGGAATGGAATAGTTTGCCCATAATAAGGTAAGAAAACAACCCAAACCTCTCAAAAAGTGGTCTTAGGCCTACCCTTTACCCTGCTGTAGGCTAGGGGATATTTCTCATGTTATTTTTAACAGGCTTAAAAAACAAATCTTGCAGGAAAAGAAGGATTTACAACAGAAAGCCTTGCAGTAAGAGTTTTACAACAACAAAAAGCCAACTATTAGGACAAGCTTGTACATAACCGTGTGTTCTTAAACTTGATTCTGTAGTACAGGGGTTCTCAACCCGTGGGTCGCGACCCCTCAGGGGGTCGCCAAATTATTTTGGGGGGTCCCCAAAAACCCCCCCAAAAAACAAACCTTTTTCTTAATTTTTTTGCTGAATGGCTGGAAAATGGGAGTGCAGTACTTTCATCCGACGGAGCATTGGTCCGAACGACAACCTACCTCCTCCCTCACCCTAACCTCCCTAATACCTAAACCTAACCGCAACCCTCTCCCGACCCGCAGCGCACCTCTGTCGGATGATAGTATGCCTCCCGGAAAATGGAAATTAAGAGTTTACAAAGTAGGCCTACGCAGTACATGCATACGCCTTCCCTAATGTGGTTTCAGTATTTATTCATGGTGTATTGTCTCTATTATTACGGTTATTGTTGTAGCAGTCAATTTATATTGGGGGTCGGGTGGGAGGGGGCGGGGCGGGGGTCCAGAGACATTGCCAAAGCATTTACGGGGGGGTCCCCCGGCCAAAAACGTTGAGAACCCCTGATAGCAGATCTACAAGCTCATAGCGCGCCACCGAGTGGCGCGCTACAAGCTTGTAGGTCTGCTATTTTTGAAAAATCGTGAAAATGCCGGACAAATCTTTGAATATATATATATTCTTTCAGAAGACCTTTTTATTTATTTCGATGTCAGGTTCTAAAGTGGGTTATTCAGCTGTTGTTGCAAGCTTTGCATCTCATCTCATTAACAAAGGGTCACGTTGTTGAACTATAGCTGGCGGCCGTGCGTTCATATTAAATCTATCGTCTGTAGCCTTGCACTTGAACTATTGTTTGATAACAATGTTGGCCATCAAGGAATGTAATTACAGTCTAGTAGTAGTATATCAGATTAGCACATATAATTGATTTTAATATTATGCTTATGTTATGCTTTTAAGCAGTACCGGTAGTTGTTTTTTTAAAGTCGTTTTCATAGTCTTTTTATATGATAACTGTGTATATCTGTTTTAATATTTTTTATTAAGCTTTGTTTTCTATTGTGTTGTCTTTTACCACTGCACAAAAGAAGTTTCCGAAAAATACTTCAAGTTGAAGTTGAAGTACTAAGCCTCTGTGTTAGATATTGATACATAGCAACAGTATTTTCTTTTTAAATGTGTAAATCTTTCTATATCATTTTAGAATTTTCTCTGAAAACTTAGGTTAGGATTTGGAAGGCATTTGTAAAATTGGCCTCATATCTACTCTAAATACAAGCTCACAATGCCTCGCTTCGCGGCGCGTTATGAGCTTGTAGATCGGCTCTTTTCACTACTACTTAAACGTTTGTTTTCATGGAATTTCTTGGATTATTCTTGGATTTCTTCATGAAATTACAGGAAAAAAATTGATTGTTGTAGTTTTTTCAATTCATGAAAAGAAAATAGTTTTTCTTTGGGGGTATTCATGTTCATATTCATGTTTTAAAATGTTAATTAAAAACAAAAAGTAGAAAACAAGAAATAAAAAAGGGACCCATACAAAAATGTGTCCCTTCGACTCACAAATGTCCCCCCGAGTCGAGCCTATGTTTTGGGAACCAGTGGGTAAAGTGAAGAGAGGAGAGTCCGCACACAGGTTTGCTCCAAGGTGTTTGCTTTTTATTCAATACACCATAAATTATGGTGTATTATTATTTATGGTGTATTGAATAAAAAGCAAACACCTTGGTGTGCGGACTCTCCTCTCTTCACTGTACTTACCTTAGTCCAGCACCAGACAGGAACTGGATGTGCGCTAGCCACCTACATTTTTAAACCAGTGGGTAAAGGCATAGTTTGAGACAGTGCACCCCGTTTTAACCCATTTTGGGTCGGGAACCCCTTTTGGTGTTTTTAAACATCGTTATAATTTAGCTATTGAAAAACAGCAGATCTACAAGCTCATAGCGCGCCACCGAGTGGCGCGCTATGAGCTTGTAGGTCTGCTATTTTTTTTTTTATCGAAGAGCGACTGACATAGAAGACATTTTTTTAATCTGATCTCGGGTCAGAATGAAAACTGTCAGGATGTATAGAAGACATTTTTAGAATCTGATCTCAGGTCAGAACGGGTTGTGAGTGGACATAATATTCACCGCACCGTGTCAGCCGTGTCCTCTCCTTCAGTGTGCTCCCCATAGTGACCGTACTGCTCCATGTCGGACAGAGCGCTCTCCACCGCCTCCTCCTCATAGTCAGTGTGGTAGTCGGACTCCTCTGGGGTGATGGAGGTGGAGGGTGGAGGAGGGAGGGAGTGGAGCAGGGGGAGAGATGGGGAAGCAAGCAGTGGAGGGTGGAGAGAGAGAGAGAGAGAGAGCAGGAGAGATGAAGGAATGGCGGTAGGTAGGTATAGGTGTGCAGGTGGAGGAGTGAGCGAGTGGGTCAAATGGTGGACATGGGGTGCAAGGAAAAGTGGGAAGAAGAAGCAGAACAGGGTGATTATGCGGTGAGATATAAGCGAGGAGGAAGAAGGTAGAGAGAGAAGGATTGTTGAGTGCAACCAGTGGTGGAAAGTAACTATGTCATTTTAGTAGGGCTACTGTACTTAAGTACAATTTTGAGGAATTTGTACTCTGTATTTCGATTTAGGTCTTTCGATTTAGCATCTAGCATTTAACATTGATGCATGCTAGATGTAAGCAAGATGTAAGTGTCATGGCCGCCCCAATGCATTTCCAATGGAAGTCACATGGTTTGATACAACATTTTGGACTACAAGCTGTTGTATGGCTTTCGGCTGTGTTTCGACTGCCCCCCCACCCCCTCATACAACACAAATGTTGTGTCAAACCATGTGACTTCCATTGGAAATGCATTGGGGCAAGATGTATCACACCCTTTGTATACAACAAGCATACATCAGTCTGTTGTAAAGGTGTTGGTGAGGCCTCGGAGCCAAAAATTGTACTTTTACTCCACTACAATCGTTTGAAAACTTTATTTGCTAGTTACTTTGGAGATTTTAATTAGAGAACATACATTAACCACTTCAACCCTATACATTTCGGCCATTTGAAAATAGCAGATCTACAAGCCCACAATGCGTTGTGAGCTTGTATATCGGCTATTTCCAATAGATTTTGTACACATTTTGAACTTGTGAAATGGGACATTCTGCAATATGAGTAATTTTCCTTTTGGTATACTTTAAGTAGGCCTACATTTTGATGCCGATACTTTTGCACTTTTACTCAAGTACATTTTCAATTCCGTACTTTTACTTAAAGTATAGTTCTAAATTGCAGTATCTGTACTTTTACTTATGTAAAACAACTGAGTACTTTTTCCACCACTGAATACAACCTGCTACAAACTCACAAACACTGTAGATCCATAATATCCAAGCTTTTAAAGGTTTCCCTGACATTAATATTTCCAGAATTAATGAAAATTAACCTGAACTTTGAACATTCACAGTGGATTTTCTGTGGTCAGGCAAATAGGCCTCAACAGTGACATCTAGCTAGCAAATTGTAATGTCATATATGGGATTATTTGTGGACTCTTAGGCCTCACTCACACCTTCGCAACAGACTGATGTATGCTTGTTGTATACAAAGGGTGTGATACATCTTGCCCCAATGCATTTCCAATGGGAGTCACATGGTTTGACACAACATTTGTGTTGTATGAGGTGGAGGGGGGGGCAGTCGAAACACAGCCGAAAGCCATACAACAGCTTGTAGTCCAAAATAGTCCAAAACAATCAAACCATGTGACTTCCATTGGAAATGCATTGGGGCGGCCATGACACTTACATCTTGCTTACATCTAGCATGCGTCAATGTTGTACGCTAGATGGAAAGGTGTGAGTGAGGCCTCGCATCACAATCCACAGGGAAATCAGAGCATGTGTTTTGAGCCAGAAGACCACCGGACCACTAATCTACTAGCCTGGGGTCCACCTATGCTTTCTATGGTATATAGGCAGCTCCCGGCAGGATCCGCCGGGAGAATCTAGACACAGCTGCGCGACATGAGACTAATTAATTCGAGCGACAGAGAGAGAGGAGTGTGTGCGTCAATTTAACAAAGGTGCAGACGATCAGGAATCAGCAGAGAGTGATCGACGTTTGCGCTACTCTATGCCGAATTGAAGTGGACTCGGTACCAGACTTTTTCTCCCTGGAAATAAAAAAACGTCTGGGTTTCCGAGGCTACTAATCTACTGAATGTTAAAAGTTCAGGTTTTTCTTTGGGTGCAATTGACCTCAGAAATTGAATTGACCCGATAAAATTTAAATACGAAAAATTACAAAAACATTTTTTTATAATTATGTCACAGTCCCTTTAAATCCCCAAACCTTGAAGTGGACTAAAGATCCCATTTTCATCAAATTGTGCCCATGGACCATGGTGTTGATTCCCATTTGCATTCATTCTCATTCAAGTGATTGAAAAGCCTGGGGAACACATTTCGACAATAAGGTGGCAACTAAACACTGGCACCAAATGTAATTTTAAAATTAAATTGTTTCTGGAGCCTGGAGTTATATTTTGAGCAGGAATGAGATTCGGCAAAGGCCTCTTAATTACTTTCTATATGAGCATGTGAATGTATTTCCATGTTTCGGTGTCGGCGTCTGTCCATAACTTAAATTGGGATTTCAACCGTCAATTTATACTTACTCTCTGCGTAACATTCATTTTACAATATAGTTGGACAAATAAAAACAAGAAAACACCAACAATAAGAGTAAATAACGTATATAATTAATTTTATAAACCGCATTCAGGCCGCATACGACCCTCACAATTATGTGATTCATGTTGTCTGCCTGTTATGCTTACGCTGTAAGGCCTGTACACCAAATCGCCCTTCGGGGAACAAACAAATAAATTAACCTGAACAATTACGTCGCGCTAGCCTATGATTTACTCTCGTTGACGTATTTTAATCGATTCTGACATCTTCAACCCGTTCTGGGCGGTATTAAACCCCTTTTGGTGATTTAAGCATTCCGTTATACTTTAGCTATTGAAATACAGCAGATCTACAAGCTCTTAGCGCGGCACTCGGTGCCGCGCTAAGAGCTTGTAGGTCTGCTGTTTTTGAAAAAAAATCGTGAAAATGCGGCAGAAATCTTTGAATGTATATTCTTTCAGAGCGAACGTTTATAACTGTCAAATCTTTGTTTCAGATGGGGGGGGGGGGGGGGGGGGGGGGGTCGGCGGCCAATTACACATAATCTTGGGGGTCCTTGACATGAAAATGTTTGAGAACGACTGACTTCAGAAAAACTGATTTAGAAGGCATTTGTAGAATCGACGCCAGGCGTGCTAAGAGCTTGTAGGTCTGCTATTTTTGAAAAATCGAAGAGCGACTGACATAGAAGACATTTTTAGAATCTGATCTCAGGTCAGAATGGAAAACCGTCAGGATGTATTAGACATTTTTAGAATCTGATCTCAGGTCAGAATGGGCTGAGGTCTCACGCACCATGGGCGGGTAGAACGACACCCGCCAGCCTCCGCAGATGCTCCAAACATGTACAGAAATATAAAAGGTGCTTTACCCTGCTGCCCCCAACTGTTCCATTTCTTGGCGCAGAGCATTGGAAATCCGTAGTTTTCCCAATAAAGATTTATTTTTATTTTTAATTAATTCTGTCTCGGAATCTTTATCGCTTTTCCCTCGCTTCAACTGCGAAACGGCGCCAATGTGTCCGAGTCATATAGTGTCGAGGGGTCACAATGCGTCGCAAACCAGACGCATTGTAGAGCTTGTAGATCGGCTATTTTCAAATGGCCGAAATGTATAGGGTTGAAATGGTTAATGTACGTTTTCTAATCAAAATCGAAATCGCCAAAGTAACTAGTAACTAAAGATTTCCAAAATTGTAGTGAAGTACAAGTACAAAGTGTGGCTCTGAGATGTAGTAGAAGTAAAAGTATTGGAAATACTCAAGTAGAAATACCTCAAAATTGTACTCACATAAAAGTACTTACGCACCCTTAAAAGACACAAAGAAGTTAACTATATTATTATCTATACAATATACGTTCCGATGTTCAATGCCAAAAACACAACTAAAAGATTAATGGCAAGTATTGGTTTGACAATAATAGTCAAGTAAACGTCATGATGGGAATATGGGGCATATTGTGTTTTTTCCCCACATCTCTGTGGTCCAGTTCCTATGGGCTTCACAACACTGAACACTGTGCATTTGTCTTTGCAACAAGGGTTTTACGCACAGCAATGCTATAACATCCCTCTCGTACGTACTACAGTCACTGTTACTCTGTTTTTCCTAAGCGTATCGCACGAATGCACAAGCGGCCACATGGACATTGGACACGGTCATGCAATCATTACGGATGTTCGCCTTCGACACAATTTCCTACACTATTTGCCGATGTGATTTCCATAGATTGTCCTTTTCCAAATTATGTATTTACTTTCCCCAACCATCTAATCCTCAGGACACTTGAAATTACAAGGTGGGATGGGCAATTCCACAACGTTTGCGCGCGCGAGTGTGTGTGTGTGTGTGTGTGTGTGCGCGAGCATGTGTGTGTGTGGGAGTAGAAATGGATCCAGGTCATTTAGCTCAATATAAATATTATCTACCCCAGCTATGAGACAGAAGGAAACAGCCAGCCATTGTAACAGTTACTTCCCTATTAAGATAGATAAGATAAACCTTTATTGATCCCCAGAGGGACATTCTGGAATAAAGCGTAGCACATTGGCACACCCCAATATTAAAACTGGAGCCAATTCACATCAGTCTACTTACTTTAAATACAGTGGAACCATATTTGGCCGAAAACGAATATAGGAAACAGAAGATGATTAATATTATATGTATATATTTTTTTCCTACCATTGCTGTCCTTAAAGCTACCTGATTTATGGCAAAATAAATGGTTATGCCAAAACTCCACTTAAATACTAATCACTATTATGGGTCCATAAAACATTTACTCAGCTCTTTTGAATGCATTCATTGCATACACATAGGCCGAAAATGCATTTTTAGCCGTTCTCCGCCGAATATCTTCTGTGGCCGAATATTCGGTGCATCACTATGTGAAACTGCAGGTGCATGGATGCATTTTCAACTTCTGCGGACTATGTAACTTGCATAGACAAGAAGGAACTATATTCACCAGTGGACTCCACCAACAGCCAACGCTACCCGACGACCCCTCTAAGAACTGTGTTTCCTATACACTGACACGAAACAAGACAGGAACGCCCAAAAACGTCACATCCGGTTTTTTACCCTGGGCAGAATTTTCTATGGCTGCCAATGCAACTTTTTCCAATCCTTAATCACATACGGACAAACATCTATGCCGATAATATCTAACTTGCGGAGGTAACGTGCCTTGTCCACGGGCAACAGATCTTTCAACGTATGGCATTGCAAATACGTTTGATAATCGCTACTCTGCGCAATATTGTTTTGGAAATGCCGCAAATTGCCTTGCAGTGAACGAGAGCAAATCACAACTTACCCTGGGGGTGGTGACTCCGCCCTGAATACGCAATTTCGTGTCAGTGTATAGAGCACCGAAGTCCTGACAGTCACTGTCAGTAGAGGGCACCAGTCCACAGGTTCGTGTACTTTTTATTTGCATTGAAATCGCCATAGGGGGGATTTTAGATCTCAGGAGTTCCCTGTATTCACACGTCAAAACCTGTTCATGCTACCAACACTGCCCGTACTGCCGTTTACTTCTGACCCCTTAGTTTAAAGTCACTGTACTGTACTAGTCTCAATATGCTTGTCCTGAGAGAGTTGGGGGGGGTGGGGGAGTGGGTGGGAGAGGCTGAGCAAGCTAACTGTATCTGTACATGTCTGAATTGTCTATTGTGCACTGTCTATTTGTGTAACTGCACTGTACTGTATGTAATGTTTTCCCCTGTGTACGGGACCCCCTCTAAAATGAGATGCTGCATCTCAAGGGGCTATCCTTTCAATACAATTCTGACCATATAAGAACGGTGTTTAAAAAATAAACCGATCACCCCGGCCTTTTCACTCATATGGATATGAAGCATCGACTGACGGTGGAGATGTACAAATATACCCAAAGAGTAACACAATAAGCGTTAGAAACGAGTCAAACAACCCAGAGACTACATTTCCGGGTATAGGTGGTGGTTGCAGCTGCCCGTTCTGCACAACAGAAACTGACATGTTAATTAAGTAAAAAAATAAATAAAAATGTATTGATATTTAATGTTTTGTGGTTAGTACGAGTCGAGTCACCGCCAGCTGAGCTTACGTCAACGAGGAATCTCAGGAACGCAATGTGTTGACAGCTGGGCGTGACGTATATTAGCAGCGGCATTGCTTTCATATGTAGTTTCAAGGCTTTTGCGGCCAAAGTAATTCCATTTTCTCCAGAAACTGGCTGTATCAAATATGAACGGACATCATTGACGACGCACAGCCACCCCCCCCTGACAGAAAGGCCGGGATGATCGGTTTATGTTTCAAACACAGTTCATATATGAAGCGACCTAAAAATCGCCCTATGGTGATTTCAATGCAAATTAAAAGAATCACACCTGTGTGAACTGAGTGGTGCAACTCTCCCCCCACCCCCCCCCCCTCTCTCTCTCATTAGCAGGCAACAGTGCTGCACTGTCTCTGTCTCTGTTTCTGGCAAACAGCTACTGGTACTAATAGTCATACTCGTGCTCATAGTAACATAGGTGCATGGGTGGGTTAACGTCACATAGGCGGATAGGCGGACACGGACGTTGTTGTTCCTTGGAGTGGTTGCACCACTCAAAAATACATGAACCCGTGTACTGGCGCCCTCTACTGAAAGTGACGTCAGACTTCGGTGCTCTATGGTGATCCACCCACGGACTAGCCTGGGGTGGATCCACCGGGACACAGCTACGCGACATGAGACTAATTAATTAGAGCGACAGAGAGAGAGAGGAGTTTGTGTGTGTGCGTGTGTGTGCGTGTGCGTGCGTGTGTGCGTCAATTTAACGAAAGGTGCAGACGATCAGAAATCAGAGTGAGATCGACGTTTGCGCTACTCTATGCCTAATTGAAGTGGACTCGGTCCCAGACTTTCTTTTTCTCCCTTGGAAATAAAAACGTCTGGGTTTCCGAGGCTATACCCACGGACTGGTTGTCGGACAACTTGGGCCCAAAGACGGCTCAAAGAAGAGGCAGAAAGGCAGGGCAAAGTGTGCCATCTCTGCTGCCCTATATGGCGGAGCTGTGTGTGTGTGTGTGTGTGCACGCGTGTGTAACTTACCATCCACTAAGGTAGGTTTGGCAGGCTCAATGCGGGACACGATCTCTGCTAGATCAGTGAACGAAGCGTTGGGACATGTTATCACCTGCGCACACATTAACATGATTAAGGTATGGTGGACTTTTTTTCTTTTACAGAGGCAGCATACAGTATACTGTACATCTGATGCTGCATCAAGTCCCTGCAAAAAGGTTCAACTCCAATCTGTAGCCCCATCTCTCTTATGCAGCACTTTCCTTAACCCATTTTGGGGCGGGAAGTTCGGGAACCCCTTATGGTGTTACAAGCATTATGTTATACTCTAGCTATTGAAAAATAGCACCGAAAAATAGCACCGAAAAATAGCACCGAGTGCCACGCTCAGAAGACATTTGTAGAATCGTCCTCAGTTCTAAATGGGTTAACAGGCATTGTCTTATATCTCCACTATCATTTCCTTCACTTTGCAATTAGTGTCTTCATGTTCACTTTCTCTCTCTCTCTCTCTCTCCCCCCTCTCTCTCTCTCTATTTCCAATTGTTTCTCTGTGATTAGGGGTGTTTATATGGTCTTGGTCATGGGTATTAGCTGTCAATACTAGGAGTGGTTGCACCACTCAATAAGAAAAATAAAAATAAATATCATTGGATTGTGTAGCAGTAGATCAATATACATACGGCTCACAGCGAGGAGGAATATTTTGAAATGTAATTGGATAATGAATCGATATTAATGGAGTGGTTGCACCACTCAAAAATGATTAAAAAGAGTAGGTATATGAAGAAAAAATAATAATATATATATATATATATAATGAAAACTCTGGCTCCATCCGCTTCCACGTTATCAGATTTAGAAAAAAATACATTTACCTCTGATTCTCCCAAATTGCGGAGTTTTTTTCAAAAGGGCACATTGCTCGTCCAGAGGGCAAAGAAGGGCAGGTGCTCTATAGCGCCACCTGGTGTCTTATCTGTGCACGTGTGCCACGTACTGCCTTCCATGCTTACGTTGTTGTTGCTCTGCGTCTTGTGGAACTCCTCCTGGTGTCTGTCCTTCAACATCTTCTCCACCACACCGTTGCGACCCCACACATCAAACACGGTCTTGCCATGCTGGTAGCCCACTTCCTGGATCACACACACACACACACACATGCTGTGTCATTACAGGGCCGGATTAACACCTCTGAGGGCCCCTGAGGGCACTGAAGCTCGAAGGGCCCCCCCCCCCCTTCACATGCACACGTAAATCTTTTTTATGCCGTTCTATTGGCCTATTTCCGGTCGCCTACCGCCCCCCTAGAGTGACAGCCAATCTAGCGCATTGTTGCTGCTTTACACGCAATTGCACTTTTCAGCTGCCCTTCTCACCAACAATAAAACACTCATCTTTTTTCGGCACCATTTATTTCATTCGGATTAGCAGGGAAACTTTCTGTGGAGCTAAAAGGGCCAAGGGCCCCGTGGGCACGTGCCCAAAGTGCCTGTTAGATCCAGCCCTGTGTGTCAAGCGTAATTGTACTATATATTGGCTAACATACGCCACCAAGCTGATATGAATGGGACAGCGGTTGTTCAGAAGTCATACCGTACACTGAAATGATAATAATAATAATAATGCTTGTAAAAATCACACCCGTGTGAAGTGAGGGGCGCTCTTTTCGTCGTACATCATCAATGTCAATGGGAATTTAATTTAATTTAGGACAGAAACTGCAGATTTGCTAATCTGCATATGACATAAATTATCCATTCATTGTCAAAAAGGGAATTTAAGTTTGTGTAAGACGAAAATCTACACTAATAGCTGAATATAGGAGGGGCTAGCACCCCTCAAAAAAGAAAAGAAAGAAAGAAATCACTAGGAAGCCAAAAAAAAAAGAAAAATCCTACCCACAAGCATTTATATTAAGCAATCATGACCTTTTGAGCTCACTCAAGGTCAAAGATCATGTTGCCAAATTAACCCATTTTGACCTGAGATCAGATTCTAAAAATGTCTTCTATGTCAGTCGTTCTTCGTTTTTCAAAAATAGCAGACCTACAAGCTCTGCTATTTTCCAATAGCTAAAACATAACATGATGCTAACACCAAAAGGGGTTAAAGACTTCCTGCTTTTTATTTTAGTTTTAGTCAGAGTCTCTTGAATAGTTTTCATTTAGTCTTAGTCACATTTTAGAATAAATCTAAATCTACAGTTGATTTAGTCGACTAAAATGTATTTTTGGCGGGCCATGATGCCGTCGTAATGACTGTTTGTACACTTGCTGAAAATAGCCGATCTACAAGCTCACACAACGTCACAGCGCAGCATGCAACTAATTGTAAAATGACTTAGGCCTACTGGATCTCTTGTCCACTATAGTCACTTCCTAACATTTTAGTCCACCGGTAGTTTTTATTTGTCGACGAAATTGTCAGTATATTTAGTCTCAGTTTTAGTCATCATAGCTTAGTTTTCATTTAGTTTCCATGTAGTTTTCGTCAGTGGAAAAAGGTAGTCGACGGACATTTTTCGCCTTTTAGTTTTAGTCGACGAAAACAACACTGATTGTTAAAACTCAATGTCTGCCAAGGACTTAATTAACTTCTTTTTTAGCAACTCCCACAGCACCAACAACACCTTTAACGCCTTTTTAAAACGTGTATAACGTTGGGCAAAAAAAAAATTAAATTAAAAAAATTATTTAAACTGGCAGTCAGGGCCTTTTTGCGCCCCCTAGTGGCGATGGAAGAGTTAATGAAATGGAATTGAAAAACAAACACACAAAAAAAAATGCTAAGACCCCCATCCATCCACCAGCCACTGTGTGTGTGTGACTTACAGCGATCTCATCGAACTTGCCGAACTCCAGAGTGCGGTATCGGTCGATGGGAGGTCTGATGTATTCGCAGTAGTCGCTGCTCTTCACCGACTCCAGTTGCCGGACGCAGCACACGTAGGCCAGCCGCGTCTGGATCTCTGCCATGTTCAGCACCTAGATAGATACAGTTAGTTAGTTAGTTAGTTAGTTAGTTAGTTAGTTGCTGCGAGAGTGAGGTCTAGCCAAGACCAACTCGGGATTCCTGGATCGCTGCCCTTCCACAATTTCCTATCCAACATCAGGTTCTTTGAGCTCTCAGTGTTGTCAGCCAAGCTGTCGCGCCGCACCACGTCTACATTAGGTGGTACGCTTCTTTCCCCTCCTGGCTTTGCCCCTGGGTTTGCTCCCATAGTAAGTAGCCTTGCAGAGCCATGAGGCCCATAGGGGGCAGGAGCCTATCTCCTGTTTCTGTAGCGTGAGGCAGCTTGATGTACAAGTACACCTCACTGGACATGACGCTAGTATGTCGCAGGGACTTAACCCCCAATCCAACCCTTGATGCTGAGTGTCAAGCAGGGAGGCATTGGGTCCCATTTTTTGAGTCTTTGGTATGACCCGGCCGGGGATTGAACCCCGACCTCCCAGTCTCAGGGCGGACAATTTACAATTTAGGCATTTAGCAGACGCTCTTAATCCAGAGCGACTTACATTAAGCAAGAACACTCTAACCGCAAGACCACTGATCTGGTATGGGGGTTGGCTCCCATATAGGGTCAATTTACTTGCCTCAAGTTCTGGGTGCCTGACTCATTGTCAATACAATTATATTTAGTCTTAGTTTTAGTCATCATAGGTTCATTTTTATTTAGCTTTTATGTAGTTTTAGTCTGTGAAAAAAGGTAGTCGACGAACATTTTTCGCCTTAGTTTTAGCCGACGAAAACAACACGCAATGGTGTTCAAGATGTCCACAACCATATTCGGCTATTTGGTTTTCGGCCAACTGTTTCCTATATTCGGTATTAGGTTTTCGGCAAAGGATTTCCCATTCGGTGCATGCCTAATCAGTCAAGCTGTGATCCTAATACTAACACCCACACCCACACCCACCCACACACCCACACACACACCCACACACACACACACACACACTTCTCTTTACCTTGACTTTCTCGGCCAGGGGGTTGAGTCGTTTCCATAGCAGCCACCATCCTGAGAGGGAGTCACCGTAGTTGGTCAGGTTGGTTTCATCCTGGCTGCCCACGTCGATGGCGACCACCACCTTGGCTCCCATGGAGCGCGCTACGTCAGCTGGAAGGATCAAGGAGAACATCGGAATTGAGCCCAACTTTTATAATTTTTTATCGTGGAAGGCTTAAAGAGTGCCTGTGTGTGTGTGTGTGTCAGTGTTGTTTTCGTCGACTAAAACTATGACAAAAAATGTTCGTCGACTACCTTTTTTCACTGACGGAAACTAAATGGAAACTAAATGAAAACTAAGGTATGGTGGCTAAAACTATGACTAAATATACTGTCGATTTTGTCAACAAATAAAACTATTACTAAACTACTAACATGTCAGGAAGGGAGTAGTGGACAAGAGATCCAGCATAAGTTATTTTACACTTGGTTGCGTGCTGAAAATAGCAGATCTACAAGCTCACACAACTTTAGCTATCGCTAACAGGATGACAACAACAAGGATGGGGGCTTGCTTGGCATTTTAAACTGTCCTTTGGCTTTCCTTGTTCATCGGGTTCAAATCCAAAGGGGATAGTGTGTGACAAGGCTTCAAAGGCCTGGTGGACTGTGTACTGTTAGGAAAAACGGTTCTCTTTGAATTTCGAGTCAGCACAAAGCCTCAAGCTCCATATATGGGGATTTGCAGATTTACAGACATTTTGGACAACATCTCTGACCATACTGACTTCCCAAAGATGCGCGACAAACTATTCGTCCGAGCGTCATTAGACCGACAACCTAACCTCAGACCCTAACCTATAACCATAACCGCAAGCAGCGCCATGTACCGACCGTCATGGCCGCGGGAAGATATTTACAGTAGGAGGTGCTGAGCGTTCAGTAGGGGGTGCGCACACTTCAGCGCGTCTCGTGCACGCGCATCTTCGCGCATTTTCACGAGGAAAAGTGGCTTTTACTTTCCCTCTCCACATGCATGAGCAAACTGACACAGGCAATTAACCAGGATAAGGCGCCGGTACTGCATATTTATTAGGCCTAGTAACACATTTGTTTTTATTACAATTATTATTATTTTCCCCCTCCTGTCCGAGGGGGGGCTGTGCCTAAGGGGGGGGGGGGGGGGGGGGAACAGGGGCCCTCAGAGGTGTTAATCCGGCCCTGACCAGTGTGAAGGCATTATATGAACACACAGAACAGCCAGACCTGAGTCTGCAGGGGAGACTGGGTCGTGGTACTGGCGGTGTTCTCAACCATGGTGTCTTGGCTATTATGACCCAGGAATGTGTATATGATGTGACTAGAGTATCGCGGTTGATCTTTGCTATTATCCGCTCTAATCATATATTTCTCATATCCCTCTCTTTTTGACTAGGCTGAAGGCATTTTCACACCTTGTACAGTATATAGCAGGGCTCCCCAATAGGTGGCCCGCGGGCCATTATTTATTTTATTTTTTAGGTAACAGATATAAATGGCATTAAAGGGGGTCAGTAGCCTATGTCAAACTGGGCATCCTTCAAATTAATATGAGAATCACTGCTAAAGCCCTGGGGACGTAACAACTACAAAGAAAGGTAAGAAAGTCTTTTAGTATGGAATTCTCCTTTAAGCTTAATTCATTAATGAAAAAAATTACAAAAAACTAATTTTCGCTTAATTAATTAAGCGAGTCCGGACTCGGCCCCCAGCCTCGTACCCTAGTCAAAATATGGCAAAATATGGAAAATGTGTTGGGGAACCCTGGTATATAGGCTGAGCTGCTGTGGTCTGACGACGTCAAACACTAACCATGCACGCTGGTTTACGCAGGTGTCTTTGCAGCTCATGCGCTGTAATTTCATTTTACCCATTCAGGACGGGAACCCCTATATTGGCGTTTAAGCATTATTATGAGCTTGTAGATCTGCTATTTTTTGAAAAATCGTGAAAATGTGGGTATTCTTTCAGTGCATACGTTTTCAACTCAAATCTTTGCTTCTGGGGGGGTCCGTGGAACAACATATTTTCAGATGGGGGGGGGGGGGGTCGGCAGGCCAAATACAGATAATTCCCGGGGCTCCTTGACATGAAAAAGGTTGAGAACCACCGACACAGAAACATAAGGCTTTTCAGAAAACTAGAAGGTTAACAGCTGGCGACCTTGTACACATACACACAGACACAGACACAGACACAGACACACACACACACACACACACACACACACACACACACACACACACACACACACACACACACACACACACACACACACACAGTATTGTGTGCCTTTATTAATTAAGCAGTGGTTCGGTCGTGATGATCTCGTGCAAATACAACCAATAATGAGAAACCTGGCAAGTTGTTGATGTAGCCTCCGTCCATCAGCAGGTGTCCGTCTTTGGGGTCACAGAGGGGAGGTAGATACCCAGACAGAGACATGCTGGCACGCACATACCTCCACAGAGAACCTGGGACACAGAATATTACACTTTATACCTCCACAGAGAACCTGGGACACAGAATATTACACGTTATACCTCCACAGAGAACCTGGGACACAGAATAATAAACGTTATACCTCCACAGAGAACCTGGGACACAGAATAATACACTTTATACCTCCACAGAGAACCTGGGACACAGCATATTACACGTTATACCTCCACAGAGAACCTGGGACACAGAATATGAGACTTTATACCTCCCCAGAGAACCTGGGACACAGAATATTACACTTTATACCTCCACAGAGAACCTGGGACACACAATATTACACTTTATATTGGGATCTTTTTTTGAGGGGCGCTCCTATGCCCAGCCTTGGTGTGTGTGTGTGTGTGTGTGTGTGTGTGTGTGTTTGTTTTAGCAATGATTTGATTGACTGAGCAAAGCACTAATTGAGGATTAGTGAGGGCAGGAAATTGAAGGCGAAAATTGTGATTGGCCGGAATGTGATGATGTAAGATGATGATGATGTATGATATGATGAGCGCCACTCACGTCACACGGGTGTGATTTTTGAGGCCCGCTAGCCCCTCCTATATACAGCTTTTGTCCCCACACGTCAGAGATTACGTCAGAATTCCGCTAAATGTGACATAAATTAATCATCAAAACATTAATCGACATTAAAAGGGATTCATTTACGCCATATGTAAACGAGCAAATCGGCCAACCAATCACAGGCAACGGGCATTCTGATTGGCCAGTATGAGATGATGCTTGAAGATGTACGATGATAAGAGCGCCCCTCACTTCACACGGGTGTGATTTTTATTTTTACATCCTGTGTACATAAGAGTACAATAAGGGCCTTTCTCGGCCCCACCCCTCTCACATGTGTTTTTAGGATCCAAGATGGCCACAGCACCAGGAGGGGGTGGGGCGGAGGTGAGCGGGCGGGGTCGACATATGACCTCACTGGGCTGCATTCAAGACACTTGCCTTGTGTCTGACACCTGACTTGTGTCTGAACACAGCTTTGATGGATGTGCACAGAGTGGCGCGCTACGAGCTTGTAGGTCTGCTATTTTTGAAAAATCGAAGAGACATTTTTAGAATCTGATCTCAGGTCAAAATGGGTTAATCTAAAAACAACTAAAGTCGGCCGATACCGATGCGTTTGCAGATTAATTTCCCATCACTAATAAAAAAAATCTGTCTTGTACCTACCGTCTGTGTGTACTCTCATGTACCTACCGTCTGTGTGTACTCTCATGTACCTACCGTCTGTGTGTACTCTCATGTACCTACCGTCTGTGTGTACTCTCATGTACCTACCGTCTGTGTGTACTCTCTTGTACCTACCGTCTGTGTGTACTCTCTTGTACCTACCGTCTGTGTGTACTCTCTTGTACCTACCGTCTGTGTGTACTCTCATGTACCTACCGTCTGTGTGTACTCTCATGTACCTACCGTCTGTGTGTACTCTCATGTACCTACCGTCTGTGTGTACTCTCATTAGGGCTGTCAGAACGAATTTCATAATATGAAAGAAATTCGAATATTAAAATATATATATATATTCGAAAGCTAAAATTGTAAAATTGCCATTCGAATGGAGCTTTTATCATTTATTAATTCTATTTAATATTTTTATTTTGTTTTATCCGCTCACTAAATGTATTGAGTAACGAATCTACCGCTGTGAAATCTCCCCGGCCGCTTCCACTGCATGTGAAGAGCGAATGTGGGCCGGGTTCCGGACCCCGTGGCCTCGCGACCGTAATAGAGACGGCTTAGTGGCCCGGTGATAAATGAGCGGAGACTAGCCAGCTACACGAAGGTGACAAGGGCACCGATTGCAAAGGCTGAGCACGCGGTCAAAAACGTTGAAATGTCTCGAAAATATTTTCGGAGGCTCGATTTTCGTGCGTTCAAGGCCCCGTGGCCTCGCGGTACCGCCGCTGACAAGCCCGCGGTTCCGTGGGTCCTGAGCGGGCCGACGAGGGCTACTCCGCATGGTCAAGCCCGTCGCGCAGAACCCAGGCGGTACCCCCGAAAAGTTCCGAAATGTCCGGAGGAGCGGCGGCGCTTAGAGTGACCGCAATGACATGACATAATGTCCGTGGAAACACAAGCATTCGGTGGGTCTCGCGCTAGGCCTGTCGTTTTACGTTTCACGTTCACTGTAAAATGCATTTGCACTATAGACAGACAACAATCTTACCGTGCTGAGTGCACTGTGCTCAATAAAACAGTTTAAACGCTATTTTGTGCCGTGAAAACCATTATTGCTGTGTGCTGAAACTGAAAGTACTGCTTTGACGTTTGGAAGGGGGGGCCCTCTAGTGGACAGAACGTGCATCGTATTATATTCTGTGTATTATTATAGGCTAAATATGAGCTAAAATAAACAATGTAAATATTCGAATATTTTCGAAAATTACAAATAATGAAGCAATGAAATTCGAATTGGATTATAGATGTGAACTGACAGCCCTAACTCTCATGTACCTACCGTCTGTGTGTACTCTCATGTACCTACCGTCTGTGTGTACTCTCATGTACTCTGTACCTACCGTCTGTGTGTACTCTGTGTGTACCTACCGTCTGTGTGTACTCTCATGTACCTACCGTCTGTGTGTACTCTCATGGACGACGCGGTGATGTCAGTAGTAATGTTGAAGTATGGGATCCAGAGGTCCTGCATGCGAAAAACACAAAATCAATCAACAACTAGAAAAAGTGCCCTTCCGGGACCTTCACAGGTCTCCACCAGGAGGATAGGAGTGTGTGTGTGTGTGTGTGTGTGTGTGATGTTTGGCAAAATGTTTAGGAGGATTTTTTTTTTTTTTTTGGCAACAGTTTTCTTCATTTAGTTGAGGAGATGCAGAGCCAGATCACTCACAGCATCTCTGAGGATAGAATTCTGGATGAGCAGGACATTTTGTACAAAATGGGCTAGTACTGAAAACTTTGGAAGGCTAATCAGTGTATAATCTGAGAAATCCAACAGGCTCGTCTTGATCTCATGACTAAAGAGATCATGTGGACAGATTTGCGTGAGATTTGGATGAAATCTGTCTAACATATACAATGTGTTTTGAAGAAATCGGCCTCATGGTGGCGCTATAACCGGCAGATGTGGAGGGATGCAGGGGAAATGTTTTTCCATGGCCTCTAGGGAGTGCGCATACAAAAGTTGTATACAGATCGATGCAGTTATAGGTAAAAACAGGAATTGCCCTGTTATAGCGCCACCGTGAGGCTGATTTGGAGAAAACAAAATTGTGGCATGTCGTCCTCGGCCTAGTGGAAATGTGCGTGCATAATTTCACAGAAATTGCACACTGCGTTTTTGATTTGTAGCATTTTGTTCAAAACGGACCAATCATGAGAGCTTTGGAAGCCAATCTTAGCCAATCAGGATGGAAGATGGGAAATGGTGCCACTCCGTGTTGATCACATGACTATGGAGATAGTGTGTGTGCAAAGTTTGGCATCGATCGGGCCAACGTTGCCGGAGATTAGCTGATAACGGACGGACGGACGGACGCACGCACGAACACACGGACGGAGTGCATAACATACTCTCTCCCCATGCCTTCGGCCTGGTGGAGACAACACTTTCCTTTTTCTTTTGCTGGACAGAGACATTTTGCAACGTCATGTTGCCAACGCTGAGATGATGGACACCTAAATATCTTTAACAATCTTAAAAAGGTCAGGCAGGGGGGGGGGGGGGGAAAGGAACGAGCGAATGAGTAATGCTTTCATCTATCCAAGGTGAGCAAGGCACTTGAATGAGCCAAAAAGTTACTTTACTGATAATAGCTATCAGGTGTGCTGCAGGGATTGTCTGAGTGTTTACAAACCCTGTTTCCCTTTGGACATGAAAGCTTTAACCCGTGCTGGGCGGGTTAAAGCTTGTAGGTCTGCTATATTAAAAAAATGGTGAAAATGTGGCGCAAATTTGGAATATATTATTCTTTCAGAGCGAACGTTTTTAACTCTAATCTTTGCTTCTGGGAGGGGTCCCCTGGAACAACATATTTTCAGGTGGTGGGTCGGCCGCCAATTACATGAATTATATATTTTTTTTTTTTGGGGGGGGGGGGGGGTACTTGACATGAAAATGTTTGAGAACGACCAACATAGAAACGTGGTGTTTTTCAGAAAACTGTCAGGATTCAGAAGGCATTTGTAGAATCGTCCTCAAGGTCAAAATGGGTTATAAGTAAAATGCCATATTTGTGTATCATCACTTGCAGCCTTTAAAATTTTTAATTAAATCATTCATCTCCAATCATCAATACTAAGCCCAACCCTACCGAAGCCCCAAAGACTGACATCAGTGAACTCCCATTTAACCCATTCTGACGTGAGATCAGATTCTAAAAATGTCTATTACATCCTGACAGTTTCATTATTAACCCATTCTGACCTGAGATCAGATTCTAAAAATGTCTTTCATTTTTCAAAAATAGCAGACCTACAAGCTCGTAGCGCGCCACTCGGTGGCGCGCTATGAGCTTGTAGATCAGCTAAAGCATGACGTAATGCTAACACCAAAAGGGGTTCCCGCCTAAAATGGGTTAAAGTTACGTTTTTGACTGCAGGACAATTTTCTAAAGGTCAGTTCAAATAATGTGTGAACATTTACCATATACTGTAACTAATTGTAACTTAATTTCATATTCAAATAAAGTATTTTTATATTTAATCCATCCATATTCAACCGCTTATCCGTAGTCGGGTCGCGGGGGTAACAGCTCCACCAGAGTGTTCCAGAGACGTCCCTCCCCAGAGCAACATTAGTGACTTCCTCCTGGGGGGGGGGGGGGGGTCCCGAGACGTTTCCAAGGCCAGTGAGTCGATGTGTTTCCTCCCAACTGTGCCTCGGTCTTTCCCCCGGGGGTCTCCTCCCAGTGGGACGTGCCTCGAGGACCTCCCTATAGGGAGACGCCCCGAGAGGCATCCTAACCAGATGCCCCGAAACCACCTAAGCTGGCTCCTTTCCAGATTGCGGAACCCGTTTTGGTGTTAGCATTATGTTATGCTTTAGCTATTGAAAAACAGCAGATCTACAAGCTCATAGCGCGCCACTCGGTGGCGCGCTATGAGCTTGTTGGTCTGCTATTTTACAAAAATGACTGACATAGAAACATAGCTTTTTCAGAAAACTGTCAGGATGTAGAAGACATTTTTTAGAATCTGATGGTCAGATTGGGTCAATACATCAGTTATGAAAATGTGCAGTTTCACTATAGTTTCAACCCTATCCCAACTGGTGCCCAAACCTCAATCTGTTTGTTCTTGAAGACGTTGCTGATGCTGGAGTTGAAGGAGGCGCCGGAGAACATGGAGGTGATCGGGTAGGTCAAGTCTAGAACCTTCTTAAACACCGACGTCATCTCCTACGGCAAAAAATGCGTTGTTCACAGTAAAGGTCAGTAAACGCCAGTAAGGGGGTGATTTATACTTGGGTGAACACACCCGTTACGCATACAGAAAAATAGCAGATTTTATTCAAGCCTTGACTACTTTCAACATGGTGTCCCTTTTGGGCATGCCAATTATAGATTAGATAAACACCACCACCACACAGCTAAAGTTGCATATTTACAAGCTTTTTTTGTAACCCATTTTTCACCCAGGGTCAATTATCTAATGTAATTCTGGGCTCTTACACTCCCTCCGCCAACCATAGGGAGAGCAACGGACTTGACCTCATGCTTCCTTTTATGCATGAGGAGTCCAAGCCGCTTCTTTGCACCTGACGGAGGGGGAGTTTCCCTGGTTGGAACGTACTGTAGTGCATGGAAGGAACACGTTATTCCAACCGGTTCCTTTCCCCTCCATCAGGCTCAGGGTACCACCTTATGGATACAAGCGTGGGCAGCACTAATTGTGTGGTTTTAAAAGATGAAAATGAATATTAATGAACTACCTAGATCAGTGGTTCTCAACCTTTTTACACCAAGTACCACCTCAGAGTTTTTCTATCACTCCAAGTACCACCACCGCCAAACGTGCACGCGCGTGCTATTAGTGGTTATTGATGCTTTTTTGGCGGGTTTATGATGGATTTCGGGTACCTACCTACTGTTATCAAAATGATAATATGACCACCATTATAACTTATGTGAAAATATATACATATATGCACAGTTCACACAGGAGAAAAAATTATTCCTAATAAGAAATTAAGAATATTTATTTATTTTTCACAGACGTCAGCCAAAATCATGCTGTACAAAACAGGCACTTTAACTACTTTACAATGAGGAGCCATACAGGCATCCCCAGGTTTTTTGAGTTAATACATTTATCAATAGCATAGGTAGGCTATACACATTAATTCTGAATACAGGTTTTGAAACTCATTTGCCCCAATACAGCAGCTGTGTGTTTTTATGGATCTATCAATTCACATAATTTTAATATTAAGGACCCAGCCATTTGTATCTCTGGGACCCCAAATTATTATTTTCTATTTGTTTATATTGTAAAATCAATGTCAATTTAACTCTTAGTGTACAAATGGAACCTATCATTTGGCTGGGAGTGGGGACCCCTGATCCCACTTTAAAAACCGTGTAGCCTACTGTCCTACACAGCACTGTGTCTGTCCGTGACAATGTAATAGTGATGTCCGTTCTATTTAAGCATTGGTTGGCAGTTAGCACTTAAGCAGTTATTAGCATCATAGCATGGTCTGTCACATAAGTATTGACAAACAGCGGTCATATTTGTCAAACAAAACTGTTGGGGACTGTGGGGAGATATAATTTTAAGAACATGAGCATGTCGTCATGCTCAGCTGTCAGCTTGTTGCGCTGTTCCGTCTCTCTCGTCTACTAAGATGTTGATGCTAATCAATGCTAAAGATTAGCTTGCATGGAGCTAAGGCTGAAACTTTGCTGCTGTAGTTGCCACGGTGGCAAATCCATCCCTTTATTTTTTTGCACTCGGCTGTCTTTTTCGTTTTATAATATATAATACTCCCATGCGAGCAGCAGCAGTGCTGGCTAGTGGTTAGCCTAGCGCAGCCTGCGCAGTCTGCTACTGTCCATATGACTGTGTCTGTAGCAGTCTATGAACACTGCTGGAGGAATAATGGCCTGGAGTGGAGTACTGGAATGGACTGGAGTGGAGTGCTTGCAGTGCTTGGGATCGGTCATTTTCGCTGTAGTCCGATCCGATCCAGATCACGTTTTTTGGCTGATATCGACCTGATATCCGATCTGTGGATCAGATCACGGCATCCCTGATCTTTTGGGAAGATTTTCCGCGTACCACCTGGGGGGGGCTCAAGTACCACTGGTGGTACGCGTACCACAGGTTGAGAACCACTGACCTAGATCATAGTTAAGTACACGCATATACTAGTGCTGCCAATGGATATTCCATATTCAATTGAACATTCGAATATGTTAAATTAAGATTCAACTTAAAAAAATAACAATAAAATTGCTGTGTGAGTTCTGGCGAGACTCTGTGCCACGTAAACTAAAATATTATACAAATATTAGGCTATTAAGATAATTATGAATGATTCATTTCATCTCGCAAGACTCAAGAGAGCGCATTTCTGAGCACCATACCGCGGCCCATACAGGACCGGACCATGAAGAAAGAGAACGTTTTACAGCATATTATTCTGCAATATTCATATCAAAATCGTATACATTCGACATTCGAAATCATTCGAAAATTGTTCAAATACATGTGGTGTTTTAAAAGGAATATTTGAATATAAATGTTGGCCAATTCTGGCAGCACTAGCATATACAGTGTTACTAGTTACACAACCAAGTACAAATATTTTTTTAAATATTCAAAATACTCCACTAAAGTCAAACCAAAATTGTACTTGAGTGCAATACTTGAGAAAATGTACTACACTGCTGCCATTGGGTATATAACCATCATGTGCAGTGAAATAAATTGCGAGGGCACAGCTAGAGAGACCGGATTATAGACGGCATTGGGTGGGAATGGTCTCACCATGGCCCACTCTCTGGCCCTCATCCTCATGCGACTGTGACTGCGGTCCTCAGCGTACAGCGCCCCCATCAGGGAACCGATGGAGGTGCCACCGATGAGGTCGACGGGGATGCCCGCTTCGCAGAGCGCTCGCAGCACGCCCACCTGGGAACAGCCCCTGGGGGGAGGAGAAGAGACGGAAGACAGTGAGAGAGCGCGACGTGACACACAGACCTGGGAACAGCCCCTGGGGGAGATGAGACGGAAGACAGTGAGAGAGCGCGACGTGACACACAGACCTGGGAACAGCCCCTGGGGGGAGAAGAGACGGAAGACAGTGAGAGAGCGCGACGTGACACACAGACCTGGGAACAGCCCCTGGGGGGAGAAGAGACGGAAGACAGTGAGAGAGCGCGATGTGGCGCACAGAACAAAAGGGGAAGCCGGCTTTAGTGCAGACTATGGGCTGACCTCGATTAGTCTAATCATTTTCTTTCACAAAATATTACTCTATTATTCCACTAGGTCTGTGGGTGACATAAACACATTTGAACATGCTTTCTGACTGTTTTTAATCAATCTCCAATGTGCATGTGGAGTGTGTCTGCCTGCTGTGTGGCAATGTGCCACTGCCTGTGACTTGAATCGCACAGTGCGCTGGCCTGATAAGACTCCAGAATCTCAATCTCACCTGCTGTGCTCAATCTGGCTAATGACAAGCCTCTTTTTTTGGGGGGGGTGGGGGTGCTCAGTCGACTATACAAATCCTTAGTCGGGGACAGCTCTAGTGCAGACTATTATTTTGCCACCACATGCACCTAGACATTCACACACACAACCCAGACACAGCCATATATACTCCAGACACTATAGCAGGGTCGTTAAGGTCAGAGGAGTGTGAATTGTGACAACGACTCGATATTCATTATCATGCCCTGTGGTGTAATTTGCAAAAATCATTAGTGGAGAGCCATCTTGACATTAGTGACGGACGGACGGGGGGGATTCCTGTAGCGTGGAATTGGAAGTACGCTGGGATGCAAAATGTCAGAAGTCGAATTATAAAATAACTGAGGGTGCGAATCTGCGATACACTCGAGTTGAGCGTTTCATTATAATTCTTAACCCATTCTGGACGGGAACCCCTTTTGGTGTTAGCATTATGTTTATGCTTTAGCTATTGAAAAATAGCAGATCTACAAGCTCATAGCGCGCCACCGAGTGGCGCGCTATGAGCTTGTAGGCCTGCTATTTTTGAAAAACCGTGAACATATTTATTTCAGAAAACTGGAGGATTTAGATTTTTTTTTTTAATTTCGAGGTCAGGCAAAATGGGTTAATTCGTTGAATAAAAAAAGTAAAAAAAAAAAAAGGAGTATTGCACCACGTTCGTATTCCCACATTTCCATCTGTTGCTGCTATTGCTTTAGATGCCATTCGTTCTACCCTTTGTCTCTTGCATGAAAAAACTAAATCAAAAATGGAAATGAAATGTCAACACAATGGTATTTACATGAAAGAAATGAGACAAGCAAAACAATCGACCAACCTTGACGCCCCTTGAATACAAAAACAAAGACAAGACAGACAAAGGAGAAGAGGTGAAACAAAATGAGAAAGGGAATTCAGAACTCGTAGGAAAGAAAAACCAAGTTTGTTTGTTTGTTTGTTAGTTTGTTAAAAACTAAAACTGAGACTAAATATATTGACAATTTCGTCAACAAATAAAAAAAAACTAGACAAAAATGTTAGGAAGGGACTAGTGGACAAGAGATACAGTATAAAGGGCCTTTCAAACGTGAAGCGACATAACGCGCCTATAGTTCGTTTTCAGTGAGAGCTGCGTTTTTGCGCGGAGCACTGGGGAGCAGGTCGCGGCACGACAACGCCAGCGTAACTGACTTGACCGAAGGAGAAAAAAAAAAGGAAAAAGTCTTATCAGCACCCGAGTATGAAAGCACAGGACAGATACAGACTGGGGTAGAAAGATGCATCTAAGCTCCTAGAATAAAAAGCAAAGACAAAATAAATACACAAGAAGGCGTGAACAGGGCCCAGGCCGTAGCGTAACGGTCTGGGCACCGGACTGGTGATCCAGTCGCGGTGTGCCGCGGGTTCGACTCCCGAACCCGACACGGCCTTTACCGCATGTCATCCCCCCATCTCTCTCCCGTTTCCTGTCAGCCTACTATCTGTCCCTTAAAAAATCAATAAAAAGGCGTAAGCCGCAAAAAAATATCTTAAAAAAAAAAAAAAAGAAGGCGTGAACAGGTAGTAATGAACAGTACAGGGGATCAGAAATAATGTACCACAAATCTAAGGGCTTGCCTAGTAGCCCTCTGCAATTTGAATCGGGAACCAGGACCTTCTAGCTGTGAGGCGACAGCGCTACCCACTGTGCCACCGTTACCCCCTAATGGGCAAGAGTTACTGTATATACGTTCGTTCAACGGTGAAAATTGATTAATGGCAATAATGAATTCCTGTTTGTTTGTACCTGCATACACACAGTACTAGAGGCTGCACAAGGTAGCAAGGAAGCGGCCCGGACGGTTAGCTCAACCGTCCGGGCGCCTAGGCTGCCGAGCCAGCCGGGCGGCGTGGCGGCGTGCCACGGGTGGGTTCGACTCCCCAGCCCGACGGCCTTTGCCGCGAGTCACTCCCCATCTCTCTCTCCCCCCTTTCCTGTCGGAGTACTGTTCCCTATCAATAAAAGGCATAAAAAGCCCCAAAACAAATCAAGGAACCAGTGCCGATACTATTGCTACCAAGTAAAATGTATGGTTCATTTTCTTTCAATTGCTAGCAAGGGGTGTAGTGTGGGTTTGTTTTATTTGAGTTTTTTTTTTTACATGGAAACGACTATGGTGATTATTCAAAATCAGTGGTGGAAAAAGTACTCAATTGTTTTACTTAAGTAAAAGTACCAATACTGCAATTTAGAACTACTTCGTTACAAGTAAAAGTACGGAATTGAAAATGTGCTTGAGTAAAAGTACAAAAGTATCGGCATCAAAAAGTAAAGGTACTCATTGTGCAGAATGTGCCAGTTCACAAGTTCAAAATGTGTGCAAAATCTATTGAAAATAGCAGATCTACAAGCTCACAATGCGTCACATTGTGAGCTTGTAGATCTGCTATTTTCAATGTTTTCTAATCAAAGTTAAAATCTCCAAAGTAACTACAGCAACTACAGTTTTCAAATAATTGTTGTGAAGTAAAAGTAAAAAATGTGGCTCTGATATGTAATGGAGTAGAAGTAAAAGTACTGGAAATAGAGGGTATGCATGTGACATCATCATCAAACCCAGAAGTTATGCAGGAATACCTACTGAGTGTCAAAAAACTACTTTCTGGCCTTGACAGCCCATACATCCACACAGAAACGTCCTCTCTGATTGCATTAAACAACGTTAAACAGCGTTAAACTCACTTTCCTTGATGTATTAATGAGCATCAATAACGACCATCACCTGGGCACAGTCACAGACACATATACAGCTCCCCTCTCCAGGCCTCTACTGTCTCATTACTCTCCAAAATCATGTGAATATGATGGAATATGATTACAGCTGACATTTCTTATAACACACTAGCCCAGGACCAAGTGCTTCAGCAGCAGCGTCGCCAGGACGAAGTGCTTCAGCGTCGCCAGGACGAAGTGCTTCAGCTGCAGCGTCGCCAGGACGAAGTGCTTCAGCGTCGCCAGGACGAAGTGCTTCAGCAGCAGCGTCGCCAGGACGAAGTGCTTCAGCAGCAGCGTCGCCAGGACGAAGTGCTTCAGCGTCGCCAGGACGAAGTGCTTCAGCAGCAGCGTCGCCAGGACGAAGTGCTTCAGCAGCAGCGTCGCCAGGACGAAGTGCTTCAGCGTCGCCAGGACGAAGTGCTTCAGCAGCAGCAGGACGAAGTGCTTCAGCAGCAGCGTCACCAGGACGAAGTGCTTCAGCAGCAGCGTCGCCAGGACGAAGTGCTTCAGCAGCAGCAGGACGAAGTGCTTCAGCAGCAGCGTCACCAGGACGAAGTGCTTCAGCAGCAGCGTCGCCAGGACGAAGTGCTTCAGCAGCAGCGTCGCCAGGACGAAGTGCTTCAGCGTCGCCAGGACGAAGCGCTTCAGCGTCGCCAGGACGAAGCGCTTCAGCGTCGCCAGGACGAAGCGCTTCAGCGTCGCCAGGACGAAGCGCTTCAGCGTCGCCAGGACGAAGCGCTTCAGCGTCGCCAGGACGAAGCGCTTCAGCAGCAGCGTCGCCAGGACGAAGCGCTTCAGCAGCAGCGTCGCCAGGACGAAGCGCTTCAGCAGCAGCGTCGCCAGGACGAAGCGCTTCAGCAGCAGCGTCGCCAGGACGAAGCGCTTCAGCAGCAGCGTCGCCAGGACGAAGCGCTTCAGCAGCAGCGTCGCCAGGACGAAGCGCTTCAGCAGCAGCGTCGCCAGGACGAAGCGCTTCAGCAGCAGCGTCGCCAGGACGAAGCGCTTCAGCAGCAGCGTCGCCAGGACGAAGTGCTTCAGCAGCAGCGTCGCCAGGACGAAGCGCTTCAGCAGCAGCGTCGCCAGGACGAAGCGCTTCAGCAGCAGCGTCGCCAGGACGAAGCGCTTCAGCAGCAGCGTCGCCAGGACGAAGTGCTTCAGCAGCAGCGTCAGCAGGACGAAGTGCTTCAGCGTCGCCAGGACGAAGTGCTTCAGCAGCAGCAGGACGAAGTGCTTCAGCAGCAGCGTCGCCAGGACGAAGTGCTTCAGCAGCAGCAGGACGAAGTGCTTCAGCAGCAGCAGGACGAAGCGCTTCAGCAGCAGCGTCGCCAGGACGAAGTGCTTCAGCAGCAGCGTCGCCAGGACGAAGTGCTTCAGCAGCAGCGTCGCCAGGACGAAGTGCTTCAGCAGCAGCGTCGCCAGGACGAAGTGCTTCAGCAGCAGCGTCGCCAGGACGAAGTGCTTCAGCGTCGCCAGGACGAAGTGCTTCAGCAGCAGCAGGACGAAGTGCTTCAGCAGCAGCAGGACGAAGCGCTTCAGCAGCAGCAGGACGAAGCGCTTCAGCAGCAGCGTCGCCAGGACGAAGTGCTTCAGTGTCGCCAGGACGAAGTGCTTCAGCAGCAGCAGGACGAAGTGCTTCAGCAGCAGCAGGACGAAGTGCTTCAGCAGCAGCAGGACGAAGCGCTTCAGCAGCAGCGTCGCCAGGACGAAGTGCTTCAGCAGCAGCAGGACGAAGCGCTTCAGCAGCAGCAGGACGAAGCGCTTCAGCAGCAGCGTCGCCAGGACGAAGTGCTTCAGCAGCGACAGGACGAAGCGCTTCAGCAGCAGCGTCGCCAGGACGAAGTGCTTCAGCAGCGACAGGATGAAGAGCAGCAGCAGCAGTATGAAGCAGAGGAACAAAAGTCTGAAGCAGGCTATTGTAAATATTCACACCATGTTGCAAAACATCCCGTTCTTACTTCTTCATCAGTGCACCAGCTAACAATGGACAACGATGGAGAAGCTACGGTCAAACAACAAGCTAGGGAAGAAAGATTCTTAACGGAGCACCTATCAACTGAGGAAGATCAAGGCGGGGAGAATGAGGAAGTCTTCAACCCAACACTAAGCAATTGCCCTACCACCATTCATGTTAATAAGAAGTTCAACTGCTCTAGTCCTAGTAGAGTCAAGGTCCTCTCCGATAGCTTCTGGAAGCAGGAATACCTGGACACTCTACAGCCTAGGAGGAAATGGCAGGCCGAAAAGCCCAATCTGCAAGTTGGAGATGTCATGCTGTTGGGGGACTCTCGGGTGACGGGGGGTGGGTGGCCTACAGGACTCTTCGTCAAGGCTGATCCCGGTCACGAAAAGAAAGTGAGGAAAGTCGGCGTGAAGGTCATCCGACAAGGTACTCCCAAAGTGTACTCTAGACCTGTGTCAGAAGTTGTTCTTCTTCAAAAAGAGACTGTATAGTGGTATAACCAATTATACCATGCGGGGAGTGTGCTGCTTACTTTTCTAGGTAGTTCACCTTTCACCTAGTAGGCCCTATGTGTAATGGAGACCAATGTTCTTTTACTTAATTAGTAATTCTCCTCACCTGGTAGCTTCTCAAGGGTAGTTATGAGGTGATTAGTGGGTCAGAGTCAGTTCAGTTCAAGCCAGCACACAGTGAAGAGCTCTCACTGCTATGTTAAGTTAACCTTTCTATCAGGCCTTGGACAGGATAAGTCTGTAAGTTTGTGTGTTTTATTTGTTAAACTTTATGGCTCTTTAAGTATATATTGGCTCTTGATATTTAAAAAATGTTGATTGCATTTAGTACAGTGAGTACAACATGTTCTTTTCTTGTAGGATGCATACAAATTACTATGTTTGGTTTATTATTTTACAGTATTTGACACAATGTTGTGTTCTCTATTCTTTCTGTATTGCAGTTTTACAATTTTTTCATCAGTAAAGAACCTAAATCAAGTCATGCCTTTTGGAGCTTTATTGGGAACTTTGTTAGCTGTCTGCCAAGCCATACAGACTGTACACCAACGTATAGTAAGGGCAGAACAGTATATCTGCTATTTTCAGCATGCAACCCAGCATAAAAGCAGATCTCTTCTCCACTAGTCCCTTCCTAACATTTTAGTCTAGTTTTTATTTGTTGACGAAATTGTCAGTATATTTAGTCTTAGTTTTAGTCATCATAGATTCGTTTTTTATTTAGTTTTAGTCAGTGAAAAAAGGTAGTCGACGAACATTTTTCGTCTTAGTTTTAGTGGAGGAAAACAACACTGACAGACGGGGTGTCTTGTTTACCTGGCTCCTCCTCCTCCCAGGATGAGGGCGATGGTGTTGCCGGTGAGGACCCTGGCCAGGCGGGAGAAGTCAGAGTGGCGGTCGGCCGGCTTCAGGAACACACGTTGGTACATCTCTCTCTAAGGGAGGAGAGAGGAGAGAGGAGGAGAACATTCAATGAGTGCGTGCGCCGTGCGTGCGTGCGTGCGTGCGTGCGTGCGTGTGTGGGTGTGGGGTCCCCAGGAAAACGATAGGAGCCAAAATGACTTTTATGGGACATTTGTACACTCTGAGAGACGACACCAGAGGGAGTGCAACCCAGATTCGGCGCAAACAAGGGACTAAAAGTCTTTCCGCTCCCGTGCCACCAAAATGTGGAACGCCCTACCAACAGTCTTTAAGACATGCGCATCCCTTGACTCCTTCAAAACCGCTCTCAAAGGGCACCTACGGACGGCTGTGTAAAAGTGTAAGTGTAAAAACAGTCATTACGACGGCATAAACGCCCACCACAATACATTTTAGTCGACAAAATAAACTGTATGTTTAGTCGACTAAATTCGTATGATATTTAGTCGTCTAAAACTATACTAAAACATTCCAGGTGACTATAATGTGACTAAAGCCAAGTGAAAACTATTCCAGAGACCATGACTAAAACTAAAATCAAAATGTGCTGCATGCCAAAAACAACACTGGTGTCAATTTGGGGGGATGAATATTAGCATCATGTTATGCTTTAGCTATTGAAAAAACAGCAGATCTACAAGCTCATAGCGCGCCACCGAGTGGCGCGCTACGAGCTTGTAGGTCTGCTGTTTTCGAAAAATCGAAGAACGACTGACATAGAAACATGGCTTTTCTGACCACCAACCAACCAACCACCGACGTAAAACGTACCAGTTTGGGCAGACTCCTCTTGGAGAAGACGCGGCGGGGGCAGGACAGGTGCAGGTGTCTGGAGATCCAGCTGCGCATGTTGAGCCAGTCCACGGTGCCTCTGGGCGGCGGGCCGTCCTCACGGTGCAGCAGCACCAGCTGCTTCTGGGCGCGCACGGCGCTGCTCTCCAACATGCGCTCCAGCTGCCCCCATGGAGGTATAGACACACACACACACACACACGTGTCACAAACGGGTATAAGACGCGCGGGCGCAGGAAAGCGCGAATGCAGCTCGTATGTTGCGATGACAGTTAGAATGAACATCCCAGGGTTACGTTGCAGCGCAATATGGGAAGAAGGCAGTGTTGTTTTTTCGTCGACTGAAACCAAGACGAAAAATGTTCGTCGACTACCTTTTTTCCACTGACAAAAACGAATGGAAACTAAATGAAAACTAAGCTACGATGACTAAAACTAAGACCAAATATACTGACAATAAAAACTAGACTAAAATGTTAGGAAGGGACTAGTGGACAAGAGATCCACTATGAGTCATTTTACTCTTGGTTGCATGCTGAAAATAGCTGATCTACAAGCTCACGTTGTGAGCTTTTTTCAGATCGGCTATTTTCAGCAAGTGTAAAAACACTCATTACGACGGCATCAAGGCCCACCAAAACACATTTTAGTCGACTAAATCTACAGGTGAAATCTTATGACATTTAGTCGACTAAAACTAGACTAACACTAAGACATTTCCAGGTGACTAAATTGTGACTAAAACTAAATGAAGTTTCAGTCCAAAGACTATGACTAAACTAAAATCGAAATTTGCTGGAAGAAGGACATTGCGGGAGTTGACAGACTCCACTTCATGTTGCAGCCGTGTTTGTAAACCCAGCATTGTGTAGAAACGGATGGGTTATTAATTATTATTATGTGTTGTTCTGCGCACACACTCACACTCACAGTCACTGGTTACTTTGAATCCGTGGTGCGACTGGGAAATAAATAATGCGCGGAAAAACTTGGCATCTGATGTTTTGTGGCGATGAGAGGTGGTGTCTATCAGTCCGTCTGTCTGTCGACTGTATAGATCAGCGGTGCCCAAAAGGTAGATCACGATCTACCAGTAGATCACAAAGGCTTTGCAGGTAGACCACATGACATGCCCCTAAAAATATATATAATTGTAATATAAAAAAAACGATTTTTGCATCTGCCGCTTGAGATGACCTGAGATGACTTGAGGTGACTCGATTGATTTACATCAAAAATGGCCTGTCAGCTCAAACACACGATGCAATACTTCGTTTTCTAATTGTTGCGTACAATCATCAGTAGCATTACAAAGTCAAATACCAAAAAAAAAAAAACCTACCATTGCCATTTGACAGGGTACAGTAATTAGACAGGACAGGGGGAGAGAGACGGGGGTGAAGACATGCGGCAAAGGCCGGACGGGCTCGGGACTCGAACCCGCGGCACGCCGTCAGGTTGGCTTTACCGTCCTAGCCGGTGCCTGGACCAGCTATAGGCCACCGTTTCTTCCTTTTAAGGGGGGGGGGGCTTTCATCAGAGCGATATATGGCTACCAGGGTTTCTCATTAAGTGGTTCAATACAAAACAACACAAGCATCAGTCGACGAGGAAGGTCAGACCTGTCCACCTTGGTCACGCTCCACTGCACCTCTCCTTGTGGTCAATAGGGCGCGCACTAAAATGTTTTTTAGTGTCTGTGTGTGTGTGTGTGTGGGGGGCACGGTCAGGGGCTATAGGCCAAGGCACGTACGTGGCAAAGGAGTGATAAATACGTGATAAATTCAGCAGAGGTATGACTCGGTCTGCGACTGGGAACATTATGTTCCCGGTTTTATATACTTTCATCGGGAATGAGAGGACAAAAATGGAAGAATTGATCAATATTATTGATCAAATCTTCCAAATTCTTTCCTCGCATTCCTGATGAAAGTGAACCACTTTTTTCTCCTTTTTATCCTTCAGGTGGGTTTTTTTTTGCGTTTTTTTTTTGTTAGTTTTTTTGCCCCAAGCAAAAGCAATTACACACTCATTGAATCGGCTTATATACCCCCCTCTTCCCTCCCAGCCTCTCCTCCTCCGATTTTCCAACAGCCACTACAACCATTAAGCTGATCAAAACACATCAACTGGGCTCTGCCAAACTCTGGCCAGCTACTGTAGCTGAGCAGCATTGCAGCGCTGGCTCAAAACAGACACAGTGCTTCATATCGCTTAATAGTCCGTGTGGGACAATTCATGTTGTGTCCTGCTCTGCCCCTGGACAGGAAATATAAATGACAAGCAAAGAGATAAATAGTGTGGAAATGTGGAGGAGGAAAACATTCTCCTTAAGCACCAGCTGTACAAAGTTACAAACTCTTCAGAAGACAAACTGAAAGGGCTGACCTTGTATCCACTGACTAGAACAAAGGCGTATAGGCTCTTAAACTTTCATCAAGAATATAATAAGAAAAACAATCTTTTAAAAACAATATCCAATCAATTCCAGCTTGTGGTTTGCAAATTGTGTGGCCCCTTAGAGAGAAACACTCACAATGCATTTCAGTTAAATGTTATCATAGTCTGTGTAGAACACAATAGTTACGATTACAGCCCATATCGAGAGAAAATTCCCTGTCTGTCTATTTTGGCAGCTATATATATCCTTGTTCCGAAAATTCCAACGTTGCATTTCAAGGTCAAAAGCACTGGCCTCGCCAAGCTCATACAGTACTATGGCCACCATAAATCATGATTCATATCTATCTGTACCAGGCCGAGGGCAAGGGAGGGAGAGGATATTGCTATTTGTTCTGTCCGGGGTTTGGTTTTTCTTGTTAGTCGTTTGTCTGTCCAAGGGATAATTATGGAAACCACTGGATCGGTCACGCAGCCAGTAGGCCAAGGTTTCTTTACATTTTGTATATTTATACATATATATTATATATATTATTATTAATATTTAACTTCAAAGTCAAAAGGTCCCTCTCCATGGCTAAACTCGTAAACCACAAGCCTGAAGGCATGGTCTCTTTCTATGTATGCTAAGATCAATAGATTTTCATTTTTTTTGTTAAAGGACCACTACACCACTTTTCAACCTATCTTCATATAATACGTCCTCACTAATAATCTTGAAAAAAATGGCGCATTTCTTTTCAAGATGCCCCCGGGGGCAACATCCAGACCCCTCCCTGCAGGAACGCGCCCAGACAGACAGACAGACAGAGAGACAGAGTTGCGTAATGGAGGCTCCGCTCCCAAAAAAGACCGGCAGTGGCTAAACGCAGCCAGCAAGTCATAAATCTGGCAGTCAATGAGCTAGTGGTCTCGGTCATACATGTAGCGGCGCAGCGTCACGGCTCAACGCGACCACCTGCTCCCCGTCAATTATTGGATTATTATGTCACTCTGCAGGGCCACGCACGCAATGCAGACGTTTAACAATAACGTATAGCTCTTGAGTTGAGAGTGTAACATTTTGTTGCACCACTCAGTTCACACGGGTGTGATTTTTAACTCAAATCTTTGCTTCTGGAACATCATATTTTCATCATTGCGGCGGCCAATTACATATAATCTCGGGGGGTTCCTCGACATGAAACATTAAGCACCACCGATAAAGAAACACAAGGTATTTTCAGAAAAAAAAAACTGTCAGGTTTTTAGAAGACATTCTTTTTTTGTTTTAACCCATTTTGGGCGGGCACCCGTTTTGGTGTTAGCATCACGTCGTGCTTTAGTTATTGAAAAACAGCAGATCTACAAGCTCATAGCGCGCCACCGAGTGGCGCGCTATGAGCTTGTAGGTCTGCTGTTTTTGAAAAATCGAAGAGCGACCGACATAGAAAACATAGCTTTTTCAAGAAAACTGTCAAGATGTAGAAGACGTTTTTAGAATCTGATCTCAGGTCAGAATCATGGGTTAATCTCGACGTCGTCAGGCCCTAAATGGGGGGGGGGGGGTTATATATAAGACTACATTTCCCAACAACAAACACCCACCTCCCCCACGGCCGGGTCCGTCTCCCCCAGGCCCACGATGACGATGCAGTCCGCCTGGCGGATGCAGCGCTGCGTCCACGGCGTCAGCGTGGAGTCCGTCTGGTAGAGGACGATGCGATGGATGTCCTCCTGCTGTCCCAGCCAGCTGGACAGACGGTACTCGTGCACACTGGGTGGGGGGAGGGGGGACGACGACACACAGGGTCACAGCGTTAACACATTCTGACCTGAGATCAGATTCTATACGAGGTTTCCACTGGACTACACACTGGGTCTGATTAACCCATTCTGACCTGAGATCAGATTCTAAAAAAAAATGTCAGTCGTTCTTCGGTTTTTCAAAAATAGCAGACCTACAAGCTCGTATGAGCTTGTAGATCTGCTATTTTTCAATAGCTAAAGCATAACAAGATGCTAACAACAAAATGGGTTCCCGTTCAGAATGGGTTAACCCATTTTGACCTGAGATCAGATTCAAAAAAATGTCTTCTACATCCCGACAGTTTTCTGAAAAAGCTATGTTTCTATGTGTGTCAGTCGTTCTTCGATTTTTTTTAAAACAGCAGACCCTACAAGCTCGTGGCGCGCCACTCGGTGGCGCGCTACGAGCTTGTAGGGTCTGCTGTTTTTCCAATAGCTAAAGTATAACATGATGCTTAGTTAAAACCCCCCAAAAGGGGTTCCTGCCCCAAAATGGGTTAAGCTTGACGGCATTATGGGTCCGTTTTTGTATAGTGACGCAAGTACAGAAACGGCAGGAGCTCGATTTGATGAGTGGCCGATTGGACAAAGACGAAAAAAGACGGGGACGAAAAAAAAAGGGAGGGAGGGAGACAGAGAGAGAGAGAGAAAGAGAGAGACTGAGAGAGAGACTGGATTTGACAGAGAGAGATAAGGAAGCGGATAAGAGATAAGAAGGAGAGATAAAGAGACGAAGTGGCTGGGGGAAAAAACATAAACCGATCGATGTCGAGAGTCAAAGTATAAAACACACCGAGATAGATGAAAGATAAAAGACGACGGCGGCGATATGAGGGAGAGAAAGCCAGAGTGAAACCACCACGGAGACAGATGAAGAGGGAGGCTAGCGCCATTATAAAAACAGATGAAGAGGGAGGCTAGCGCCATTATAAAACATGAAGAGAGGCTAGCGCCATTATAAAAACAGATGAAGAGAGGCTAGCAGCATTATAAAAACAGATGAAGAGAGGCTAGCACCATTATAAAAACAGATGAAGAGAGGCTAGCACCATTATAAAAACAGATGAAGAGAGAGGCTAGCACCATTATAAAAACAGATGAAGAGAGGCTAGCACCATTATAAAAACAGATGAAGAGAGAGGCTAGCACCATTATAAAAACAGATGAAGAGAGGCTAGCGCCATTATAAAAACAGATGGAGAGGCTAGCGCCATTATAAAAACAGATGAAGAGAGGCTAGCAGCATTATAAAAACAGATGAAGAGAGGCTAGCGCCATTATAAAAACAGATGAAGAGAGAGGCTAGCGCCATTATAAGAACAGATGAAGAGAGGCTAGCAGCATTATAAAAACGATGAAGAGAGAGGCTAACGCCATTATAAAACATGAAGAGAGAGGCTAGCGCCATTAAAAAACATTTAGAGAGAGGCTAGCGCCATTATAAAACATGAAGAGAGAGACTAGCGCCATTAAAAAACATGGAGAGACTAGCGCCATTATAAAACATGAAGAGAGAGACTAGCGCCATTATAAAACATGAAGAGAGAAGCTAGCGCCATTATAAAACATGAAGAGAGAGGCTAGCACCATTATAAAACATGAAGAGAGAGGCTAGCACCATTATAAAACATGAAGAGAGAAGCTAGCGCCATTATAAAACATGAAGAGAGAGGCTAGCGCCATTATAAAACATGAAGAGAGAGACTAGCGCCATTATAAAACATGAAGAGAGAAGCTAGCGCCATTATAAAAACATGAAGAGAGAGGCTAGCGCCATTATAAAAACATGAAGAGAGGCTAGCGCCATTAAAAAAACAAGACACGTCGACAGATAAGAAGCAAAAGCCAGAAGAAAATATGAGCCTTTTTAACCTGGGATACTTGAAGGCCCATTTGAAGTTCGAAGCTCGAGTTTTATTTTTGGGGCAAAACGCTGACGACAAACGAACGTTAACACTATACCGAATGTCTTGCCTTGAACGGTAGTTAAAGTGGACCTCATACATACCTGTCAAGAGCAGCTGCGCCAAGACGCTGTTTGATGTTATCACTGGTCAGTAAAAGCGTCGGACCTGTACATGTTGACCAAAGAAGCCATTTTGGTTACAAAAGCCACCGCCTTTACTTACTATATGTGCTCCAGTCTTTTCTTTATGTTATACTTTAGCTATTGAAAAATAGCAGATCTACAAGCTCATACGAGCTTGTAGGTCTGCTATTTTTGAAGAATCGTGAAAATGTAGTGCAAAGCTTTGAATATATATTGTTTCAGAGCGAACGTTTTTAACTCAAATCTTTGCTTCTGGGGGTGTCCCTGGAACAACATATTTTCAGATGGGGGGGTCGGCGCCCAATTACATATAATCTTGGGGGTCATGAAAATGTTTGAGAACGACTGACATAGAAACATGTAGGTTTTACAGAAAACAGAAACAATTCAGAAGGCATTTGTAGAATCGTTCTCGGGTCTAAATGGGTTAAAAGTGGTTTCAATTACACCAAACCCCAACCTGAACTTTGAACATTTCAGTGGATTTTTCTGTGATCTGGGGGCTTTCTCTGTGTGTTCTGATGCCTTTTGAGCTGCACAGGGAAAATCAGAGCGCTTGTTTGAGCCAGAAAACCCCCGGACCACAGAAAATCTACTGTCTACTAGTTCAGGTTTTGACGGTGCAAATTGAGCTCAGAGAACCTAAAAATAAATAAGAAATATTACAAAAAACTTTGTTTTAAAGTCACAATCCCTTTAAAGCAGGGAAAACGGAAGTAAACCAAACCAAAACAAAATTCCCATGCTAACTAATGTACACCGACAATGACCTTAGACCTTTGATCTCGTTCAGGCCGTCTTAGTAGTGAACCCCTACTACAGTTTAATCCAAAACAGACCCCATAAATAAAAAGGTGGTACAGCAATGGTAGCGACACGTCAACAGACTCAGATTATACCACCTCACTGTATATCCGTGACCTTGACATTGCGGTGCAGAATGCTGAAAAGGGGCAACATTGTTTACGCTATGTTGGCACTGAAACGCTATGACGTAATCACACTCCAAATGAAGGCCGGCATAGTGACGACAAGAACATTGTAACAAGAGGGACAGAGAAGACGAAACAATATTGTTTCAATCAGGACGGGACTCCATGTTGTCTCAGTCAGACAGCCCCTCCCCCCCCCCCCCCCCCCCCTGTCCTACAAGGAGGAGCAGTGTGCACCAAAGCATTCTGGGATTTGTAGTCCTAGGAAGGAAGTGAGCCCCTGTGTCTGTGACATCATGGACACCAGCTAAAATCTAAAATATCTAAAACCACATATTAGACACATAAAGACCCCCCCCCCCCCCAGGGAAAGTGTTCTAAATCTTCTAAACGTCATTAAAGGACAACTTTAGTTTTTTTTCAACCAAGGTTCATGTTTTAGGTTGTTATTAGAGAAAGTAAAAGATGAGTGTAAATTTTTTCCTTTCGTTTTAGGGATTTTAGCTGTTTTTGACAGGGGGGGGGGGGGGCGGGGGCATTCGAGCATGGGGCTAAATATGTATTTTTTTACAACATTGCCATTTATTTCTTTATTATTTACTATAGTCCTACCAGATCCCAGGAAATTATATCTGGCCACAAAAGATCACTGGATGTGAAGGGGGTGACAAACTGACCTGTTGAGCCATACAACACAGTATGGCAGCCCCCTATAGTACCCCCCTTCACATTCAGTAGATCCTGTGATCTTTTGTGGCCAGATGCGATTTCCTGGGGTCTAGTAGGACTATAGTAAATAATACAAAAATACATTGCTATAAAATTGTGTAAGAAAATACATATTTAGCCCCATGTTCGAATGCCCCCGCCCCGCTAAAATTGCTAAAATGAAAGAAAACAGCAAATGAAAAAGAATTAACAGTCATCTTATACTTTCTCTAATAACAACCTAAAACATGAACCTTGGTTGAAAAAAACTAAAGTTGTCCTTTAACTCCTTCAGCGCCTCTTGGTGGTCACCAGTTTAGGCTCTGAGTGCCAATTCTCTTCTTTACGGGCATGGCATCCAGTGCATAGTTGAATTAGATACGGGATGATGTCCCTGGCACTTAAACAGTTGTTAACATATAGTGAAGTGTCCCTTTAAGGTTTAATTACTACTGTTTAAGAGAACGGAAGAGAGCAGTGTGCGTATGTGTGTGCGTGCGTATGTGCGTGCGTGCGTGCGTATGTACGAGACACTGTCCGCAGTCAAGGTGACGGAGGCACTCTGTCACGAAGAGTCTCAATGTCCGGCCGCCTCTGGCGTGAGACAGTGATTGATTGTGTGATCTCTGAGCCGAGAGGTTCAGCTCCGTTCAGGTCAAACGGAGACAGGGTGTGCGTGTGTGCGTGTGTGTGTTTGTGTGTGTGTGTGTGTGTGCATCATGTTGGTTCACTAGTTGTTGGAAAGGATCTGCTACACTAAAGCTGAACCTTAATACCATTTAGTCTCTCTATAAAAAAAAATAAAAAAATAAGCCACATTTTCTCGCAAAGAATATATAGCAGACCTACAAACTCATAGCGCGAGTGCCGAATCTTTGCCGAATATATATTCTTTCAGAGCAAACGTTTCTAACTCAAATATTTGCTTCTGGGGGTCAGTCTCTTCAAAGTTGACGCCGGGAAACAGATCGTAAAAAAAAAAGTGAATTCAAATCCGAGTACGGAGCATGTCTGTAGGGCAAACGGTAAACACAAGGATACTGGCCCCAATCTATAGGCTGCAACTCTCTCTCTCAGTTGACGGACAAGGAGCCTGTGTGTGTGTGCGTGTGCGTGCGTTCATATTTGGAAGCCACGGTATAATGTCCATAAATCAGTCGTGAGAGACCTGCAGATATTGCAGGACTGCCCAAGCCGAGAGCGAAGGCTTTCTGTTCAGAGTCTCAGAGTCTGCGGTCGCCACACTATATGTGTGTGTGTGTGCGTGTGTGTGTGTGTGTGTGTGTGTGTGTGTGTGTGTGTGTGTGTGTGTGTGTGTGTGTGTGTCCAATGTACACATCCCACAACATGCACTGAGAGACATGACAAATAGAACTGTCCAGCTGGCCAGAAAATGGGTTGGCCTAAACTCACACTCCACACGAGACATACTCTTCCTTTCATATGGCGAAGGGGGGCTGGGGGTCCCAAATGTAGAGTGGACTTATGCAGCAACACGGCTAAGCCACCTACTGCACATGCTCAATAATGATGATGGAACCATCAGAGAAATGGCCAGGGCATCACTCCTACTGGACCTGCACAGGAGGAAGGTCCCCCTGGCTGCTGCAGACCAGAATAACTTCCTAGGCTTTAGGAGGAAAGACTCTGGGAAACTGGACTCACAAGCCAAGGGCTTCGGGGTCTGGTCTGATTAATCTCAACGACCTTTGCCATCGAACAGGAGTCCAGCTAAAATGGGCAAAAAACAACGAAAATGTGCCCATCTCTGATGGATTAATTACAGACTCCAGCGTGGTAGTGAAGGCTACCCTCACCCACCAGGGAGCGGACAGTAGACTACAGGAAGAAACGGCAAGAAGGGTTCTGCTTAGCACGAAACAGACTGAAGCCAAAGAACATTGGCATGGCCTTCGACTGCAGGGAAAGTTGGCCTGTGTTGATTCAGCTGATCACTCTGTTTCACATTCGATGTACAAAAATGCTGCTATTGGGGAGGATGTTTTAAAATTCACCATCAAAGCAAGACTACAGGTATTACCAACCAAGTACAATCTGTCAATCTGGTATCCCGACACCCACACTCCACTCTGTATAAACCATCATGATTCTGAACAACACCTAGAATCCATCGCACACATAACAAATGGATGTAGTGCATACAAAAACTTATATATTGCTCGCCACGACCGGATTGTTGACCTAGTGTCTGATGCAGTTCGAAAGTATGTGTCATCTAGTGCAGCAATGTATAAACATTCAAGAGTGTTACCAGATTGGTTTAGCTGTGCATGCGATGTCTTTGCTAACATCCCGAATACACCTGATGTTGTCTTTGTTGACACCAGACACAAGGAGGTCCTGATTCTGGAGGTGGGCTGTGTCTTTGATTTGTACATGGCATTCCAAGATAAATATTCTAATATAAGTATCAACCATTACTTGGAAGTATAACAAACTTGGGGTATCGCTGTAGATTTGCCATACTGATATTCGGAAGCCTGGGCCATGTGCATAAACTGACCATGAGTGGCCTAAGAATAGCTGGCATGGCAAAAAGCAAAGCCAAACAACTTGCCAAATACTGTTCTGTTTCGGCTGTTATAGGCAGTTTGTCTGTGTGGAGAAGGAGGTGCCATGTGTATCCCTAAGTGAACATGAACTGTACACCCCGTTATATTTGTTTCCTTGTAAAATTAATTGTAATTTGTGGATTCAAATAAATAAATCGAAATGTGTGTGTGTGTGTGTGTGTGTGTGTGTGTGTGTGTGTGTGTGTGTGTGTGTGTATATATATATATATCTATATATATATCCTGTACCCACCGTCATCTGTATCCTGAAACACTTTTTTTTTTTCGGAAGTTTGCGCATCCACTATCGTTTGTGTTCAAGAATTTCCTTCGCCAAATATGAACTCAAATAAAGATGTTGAGTGTGTGTGCGCAGTACAGTGTACACTGTACAAAAAGAAGATATATATTTTTTTTTCTCCAAAAAAGCACATTGCTGTCCAGAGGGCAAAGAGCAGGTGCTCTAGCACCACCTAGTGTCTTATCTGTGCATGCCACTCTGTGTGCGTCTGCGTGCGTGTGTGCGTCTGCGTGTGTGTCTTTTCTCGCATACCGATGGCGATGAGCGCGTGCTGCAGCTCCAAGGTGAAGGCCGTGAGGGGCACCTCCTCGGACACGGGCAGCACCGTCACCGTGGACAGGTTGGAGGCCTGGTTCCCCGCATCCCACTTGCTGCCCGGGGTGTGGAGAGCCAGGCTGCGCGCTGCAGAGAGAGACGTGAGGATGTATATACCGTACAGAAGCATTACATTATGGATGTTTATTATTAAACCCATTTTGGCCTGAGAATCAGATTCTAAAAATGTCTTCTACATCCTGACGGATTTCTGAAAAAGCTATGTTTCTATGTCGGTCGTTCTTCGGTTTTTCAAAAATAGCAGACCTACAAGCTCGTAGCGCGCCACTCGTAGCGCGCCACTCGGTGGCGCGCTATGAGCTTGTAGATCTTGCTTGTAGAGCTTGTAGAGCTTGTATAGAATCGTCATCAATGGGTTTAGACAGCAGGCTGTGATACAGCTGCTGTGATACAGCAGGCTGTGATACCTGACAACCGAGTAAACCTAGCACCGAAGTCTGACGTCAATATCGGTAGAGGGCGCAAATCCACAGGTTCATGTACTTTTTATTTGCATTGTATAATCCCCATAAAGGGGGATTTTAGATCGCCTCATATAAGAACTGTGTTTGAAAAATAAACATGTCATCCTGGCCGCTTCACTCATATATGGATATGAAGAATCAACTGACAGAGAAAACGCTAATGTTACTGCTACTGAATTAGTTACATTTTCGCTAGAAGCAGACTGTATCATATATGAGTGACTGACTGTCGCAAACGATACAGAGACACCTCCCTGGCAATAACGCCGAGACAGCTTGTTTATTTTTGCTTATAGTAGACGATATTAAGATCACCCCATGTTATACCTCATTGTTGTGACATGGTCGACTATTCAACTAGTCGACTAATAAATCCACTAGTTGACCTTACTGGTACTAGTTGACTAGTTGATAAGAAGAATAAGGTTTTTGTAGGCCTCAAGATCAGACAGAATGCTAGATTATAGTCACCAATGTACACATAGTTTTTAAATGTTAATATATATTTAATTTAAGTTTTTTTCTTTTTTTACATAATAGGTAGTTAACCCATTCTGGGCGGAGTCGGGAACCTCCTTTTGGTGTTAAGCATTACTAAATGTTTTACAAGCTACAAGCTCATAGCGCTGCAACGAGTGCTGCGCTACGAGCTTGTAGATCTGCTATTCGTGAATATATGGCACAAATCTTTGAATATGTATTCTTTCAGAGCGAATGTTTTTAACTCATATCTTTGCTTCTGGGGGAGTCCCTGGAACAACATATTTGGTCGGTGGCCAATTGCATATCATTTTTGGTGTTCCTTGACATGAAATATTGAGCACCACTGATATAGAAACATGAGGTATTCCAGAAAACCGTCATGATTTCTAAACGTTTTTTTAATTCCGACGTCAGGCCTAGGTCAGGTTAAACAACTAGTGGACTAGTAAACTAGGCAACAAGTAAAAATAACTAGAAGTGAAAGCCCTAGCGCGCACGCGCACGCACACACACACACACACACACACACACACACACACACATACCTGTCAGAGGGCCATTGACCTGCTGGAGGATCTTCTGTCCCAGTAAATGAATCAACCTTGTGACAACCTGTTTTTAGAAGATTTTAATGTCAGTCTTTATCGATGCAGTCACCCTATTCTGAGCATTCCGTTGTAGGTGGAATGTTGCGTAAAAGAAAATTTAATAAATTGCCCATGCGCTTAAAATGATCATTCACCGAACACCAGTGTCGCAGAGCGAACATAATAGCAGATAATTAATTTCCGCACAACATCATCGTATACATTTAAAAAAGGCGTCATCGGCGCCGAGGTACATACGAAGATAGGCGTCAAAAAGGCAAACTCGGTGACAGGTGAGTTAAGTATAATTCAGGCAATATGTTAAAAACTATAACCGTTAAAGGTATATTCAGTGATTTCACTCAAAAAACCTTTTCGTTTTTGGCTGGGACCTAAGCCATTCATCCAATCAGGATAGAGAGCCAAAAACGAAACCTACGGTTTTTTGACCCCCCCCCCAGGGGTTAACTGGGGACAGGGAGGAACTCCTTATATGGTCAGCACACTCTATAGTAGAGAGGATTATCAGAACAAAACAAAAAAATAAGTGATATTTGAATTAAGCGAAATCACTGAATATACCTTTAAATAAAATTCAAGTTCTGATAGAACCAGGCATTGCATATGCATAAAGCCAGTGGTGTAAAGTAACTAAGTACTTTTACTTAAGTACAATTTTAAAGTATTTGTAGTTTACTTGAGTATTTCCAATACTTTTACTTCCAAAGTTTTTTTAGGGCCAAAGTTTTTACTTTTACTTCTCTACAATTATTTGAAAACTCTCGTTACTAGTTACTTATTTAATACTTATCTAATTTTGATTAGAAAACATACAAACCACTTCAACCCTATACATTCCGGCCATTTGAAAATAGCCGATCTACAAGCTCTCAATGCGTCACAACGCGACGCATTGAGAGCTTGTAGATCGGCTATTTTCAATAGATTTTCTACACATTATGCACATTTTACACATATTCAACTTGCAATATGAATACTTTTACTCTTAGTACTTTAAGTACATTTTGAGTACCTTTACTCAAGTAAATTTTCAACTCCCTACCTTTAAGTACCGTACTTCTAAATTGCAAGTATTGGTACTTTTTTACTTCAGTAAAACAATTACAAAGTACTTTTTTTACTTCCCACCACTGCATATACGGCCTTACCTGAGGGAACTTCCTTTTGATGGAGCTGAGCGCCCCTTCTGGTAGCTTGGCCAGCTCAGAGTCCCGCACAGCGTGGACCGTGGTGGCCCGGTTCTGGTGGGTCAGAGCCTCCACCTGGACAGCACAAACACACACGTGGGTGTGATTTTTATTATTATTACAGTATTAGTTTTTTTCTTATGAAAGCAGAGAGTCTTCTGTTTCATACGGCATATAGTATGTACATGTCGCTATAGGCCTTATTTTGTGAATAATAGTTCTTCAGGTCCATGCCTTCTCTAAAGTTCTCTCTGGTGGGCGCAAGCTGCATTCAATAACCAATTACTGACAAACTGTACATGGTCAAATGGTAAATGGTGCATTTATATAGCGCCTTTATCCAAGGCGCTTTACATAAGATTGTGCATCACATTCACACACACACACACACACACACACACATTCGTACACCGATGGCGGTGGAAACCATGCAAGTCACTATAGCCGGCACATCAGGATTCAATTTGGGGTTCAGTGTTATTGCTCAAGGACACTTCGACACTGACTCTGGGTGGAGCCCACAGGGTTCGAACTGGGAACCTTGCGGTTACCGTCCGGCCACTCTACCCCTGAGCCACCGCCGACGCCGCCCATATTCACTTCAGGTTCAGGAGACCGTAACAGTCACTGTCTTAACCCATTTAGGCCTCACGTAAAAATAAATAACTAAAAAAGTCTTTGACAGTTTTCTGAAACGCATCATGTTTCTGCATCAGTGGTTCTCAAGATTTCATGTCAAGGACACCAAAAATGATATGTAATTATGGCCGCCGACCCCCCCCCCCCCCCCATCTGAGAATATGTTGTTCCACGGGGACCCCCCCCCCCGTGCAGAAGCAAAGACTTGAGTTAAAAACGTTTGCTCTGAAAGAATATATTCAAGGATTTACGCCACATTTTCACGATTTAAAATAAAAATAGCAGATCTACAAGCTCGTAGCGCGGCACACGGTGCCGCGCTACGAGCTTGTAGATCTGCTATTTCTCAATATCTAAATGGGTCAACACATCAACCAGGGACGTGCACACAGACATCAAAGGGGGCTTCAGCCCCTGCCCTTTTACCCTGTGAAACCATTTTGCGTTGAACAAATTTGCTTTTCGAAATCCATGTCGTTTACACACACCGCATCTCCAGTAGATAAAGAGTGCTGGGTTGCGCCCCGAGAATAGCTGATCTACAAGTTATCAGCGCGTTGCGCGCTGCGACGCGCTGTGAGCTTGTAGATCTGCTATTTTCGTTCAAAAGTGCCCTTACGAGATTTCGGCCCCTGCCTCTCTAACACCCTGACATCAACATATGTGAAAAATACCGGATCTACAAGCTCATAGCGCGGCTCTCGGCGCCGCGCTACAAGCTTGTAGATCTGCTATTTATTTTGTTTAATTGCGAAAATGTGGTGCAAATCTTTGAATATCTATTCTTTCAGAGCGAACATTTTTTACTTACATCTTTGCTTCTGGTCCCTGGAACAACATATTTTCAGATGGGGATCCACAGCCAATTACATATTTTTTGGGGTCATTGACATGAATAAAGGCTGAGAACCACTGACACAGAAACACAATTTAGAAGACATTTTGTAGAATATGATCTCAGGTCTAAATGGGTTCCCGGTTTTAATGGGTTAACACATTAGCACATTAGATTTCTATCAATATTTTTGTTGTGCTTTCAAGTTACACATTTGCATATATTATTCTATTTTCATTTTTTCATTTTTCATGCATTTTAGATGGCATAATGGAAGGTGAATGTTAAAGGAGAATTCCATGCTAGAAGGCTTTCTTACCTTTATTTATAGTTGTTACGTCCCCACCAAAGAGGTCCAGGTGTTATTTTGTGCAAAAGCGCATTATTGGCTATTTCCCCTACCATAAACTCCCAATGAATTGCATTGAATTGTAAATAGTATCCCAAGCGGCACACTTTACTAATTTCTATGTAAATAAGCGAATTAGCACAATAAACCCAACCGCCATTGAGGGTTTATGGTAGGGGAAATGGCCAATAATGGACAAAATAACACCTGGACCTCTTTGGTGGGGACGTAACAACTACAAATAAAGGTAAGAAAGCCTTTTAGTATGGAATTCCCCTTTAAAAATAAATGTAGACGGTAAAGAAAAAGTTGAATTGGTATCGAGAAAAAAAATATATATATCCATTTTCTATCCTTGGAGCCGCCCCCACGACAGTAATCTGCCCCGTTCTATGAGATCTATATCTGGCCCATATCTCCATCTAATCCATTCTGGGCGGGAACCCCTTTTGGTGTTAGCATCATGCTATGCTTTAGCTATTGAAAAATAGCAGATCTACAAGCTCATAGCGCGCGAGCTTGTAGGTCTGCTATTTTTTTTAAACGACTGACATAGAAACATATAGCTTTAGAATCTGATCTCAGGTCAGAATGGGCTAATCATCCAGGTGGTGACGTCCACATATAGAGGGAGCTAAATCTGTCCCACAGTGCACAGCCGACCATATCCCCTTCTGGACGGGAAAACCCTTTTGGTGTCAGTCGTTCTTCGATTTTTTTAAAATAGCAGACCTACAAGCTCGTAGCGCGCCACTCGGTGGCGCGCTACAAGCTTGTAGATCTGCTATTTTTCAATAGCTAAAGCATAGCATAATGCCAACACCAAAAGGGGTTCCCGCCCCAAAATGGGTTGAGCCTGACGTCGGGAGGAAAAAAAAGAAAATGTCTTCAAAATCCTGACAGTTTTCTGAAAAAAACCTTGTTTCTGGCATCAGTGGTGGTCAATATTTCATGTCAAGGACCCCAAAAATTATATGTAATATGCCCCCCCCCCCCACATCTGAAAATATGTTGTTCCAGGGACCTCCCAGAAGCAAAGATTTGAGAAAATCGTGAAAGTCCTGGAATATATATTCATTCACGGCGAACGTTTTCCCTGGAACAACATATTTTCATATGATTTCTGGGGGGTCCTTGGCATGAAGTAGTTTGAGAAGCCACTGACATACTGTAGAAACATTAGGGTTTTTCAGAACACCGTCATTTAGATTTAGAAGACATTTTTTGTATAGAATCTGTTCTCAGTCCTGAATGGGTTATAAGCATCTTATTTCCACAGACTCCGTAACTAAGGTTATTATAATACTCCCCCAGGTAACGGTAACCATGGCATCCATCCATAACCACCCCGGTATTATTATTATAGAAGCGTGGGCATCATCATAACCCAGAGACACTGACAATTGCAAAAGTGGGTGAAAGTGGTTAAAACAATTAGTTTGAAGATAAATAAAAGGAGAGAGGGCATTTATCCACCAGGATGGAATAAAAACGGTGCATTGTAGCACGTTGTTTTATTAAGCCATTTACCGGTAGACGATTCTATAAAATGTCTTCTAAATCCTGACGGTTTTCTGAAAAACCCTATGTTTCTGTGTCATTTTTATGTAAAGGACCACCAAGATTATATGGAATTGGCCGCCGACCCCCATCTGAAAATATGTTGTTCCAGGGACCTGCAAGCTCGTAGATCGGCTATTAAGCATTACACTTGTTTACAAGAGGGTCCAGTCCACCATGTTCAATTCATCAATTGTCAGACCTAAGTCCTGTAAAGGTATGTAGGACACTGTTTCCTATTTGTGGCACCAATTCTTATGATTTTCTAATTCTAATCATTTAGAGACGTACAAATAGACACTTCCATATAGTCAAAGAACAGAACAGGAATTCATCATAAAGGAAGCAAAAAGGGAAAAGAAACTTATACAGTGAGGGGTTTGGGGGGGCGGTGGGGGGGGGGGGGATTCAGATTTTACGGGGGCCAGTTTCGAATTGCAGCCGTTCGTAGGTGCCCTTTGAGAGCGGTTTTGAAGGAGTCCCTGGAACTACATATTTTCAGATGGGGTTCCGCGGCCAAATACAGATCATTCTGAAGGTCCTCAACATGAAAAAAGTTGAGCACCACTGACATAGAAACAGGTTTTTCAGAAAACTATTAGGATTAGAAGCAAAACTAAATGTATAGATTCGGCCTCAGGTCTAAATGGGTTAATTTATTTATGGGCCCATTTTGGAAGCAAGGTGTTATGAATACTTTTATGCGGTTCCTCTCTAAAGGACAAATATGCAAGTGTATGGCTGTTTTACGGTTATTTCATAGCATACCGGAAATATACCTGCACAGAAGATTATTGAGTACACACAGAAAATAACCCATTTTGCGCGGGAACCCCTTTTGGTGTTAGCACTATGTTATGCTTTAGCTATTGAAAAATAGCAGATCTACAAGCTCATAACGCGCCACCGAGTGGTGCGCTACGAGCTTGTAGGTCTGCTATTTTTGAAAAATCGAAGAACGACTGACATTTTTAGAATCTGATCTCAGGTCAGAATGGGTTAATCAGACCAGTGTGTGTCCAGTGGAAACCTCGTATGAATCTGATCTAAGGTCAGAATGGGATAAAGAAGAGAACAGATGTGCTGACGCTGGCCTTTTCGGGAGAGTGCTGACAAACTCAAACCGACATTTTCCACTCCTAATTATATTGAATAATTGATGTGTTCAGGATAAATTAATGATAGTTGCCATTTAGCTGTCAGACGGCGTTCTCATTTGATTAGTGAACGCTCTCTCTGACTATTACGCCAACGTTAAGCATATCAATCCTGTGACAAATCCAGAATGGACTGTGTACAAAATCGATTGAAAATAGCAGATCGGCTATTTTCAAATGGCCGAAATGTGTATAGGGTTGAACTGGTTAATGTATGTTTTCTGACCAAAAATACAATCGCCAAAGTAACCAAAGTTTTCAAATAAATGTAGTGAAGTAAAAGTACAAATTGTGGCTCTGAGACGTAGTGGAGTAGAAGTACAAGTGCTAGAAAAGTACTGGAAATTGGAAATACCCAAGTAAAGTACAAATACCTCAAAATTGTACTTAAGTACAGTACTTAAGTAAAAGTACTTAGTTACTTTCCACCACTGCCTGAACCCCATGAGAAAACCTGGCCCTCCTTACCACCAGTGTTGTTTTCGTCGACTAACACTAAGACGAAGAATGTTCGTCGACTACCTTTTTTTCACTGACGAAGACTAAATGAAAACTAAGCTATAATGACTAAAACTATAAGACTAAATATACTGACGATTTTGTCAACAGATGAAAACTAGACTAAAATGTTAGGAAGGGACTACAGTGGACAAGAGATCCAGTATAAGTCATTTTACACTCAGTTTGAGCTTGTAGATCTGCTATTTTCAGCAAGCATAAAATCAGCCATCAAGGCCCGCCAAAATACATTTTAGTCGACTAAACCAACCGTAGATTTAGTCGACTAAAATCGTATGATATTCAGTCGACTAAAACTGAGACCAACACTGAAACATTCCAGGTGACTAAAAGTGTGACTCAAACTAAATGAAAACTATTCAAGAGACTACGACTAAAACAACTGCTCACCACTCCAATGAGGTCACCGCGGCCATATTCCCCCGTAAGCTCCTTCTTGCCGTCCTCCTTCATGATGACGGAGCGCAGACGACCGCTCAGCACGATGAACGTGCTGTCTGACCTCTCCTCCTGTCTGAGAGAGAGACACGCACACGCACACACACACACACACACACACACACCAGTGTTGTGAGCTTGTAGATCTGCTATTTTCAGCATACAACCAAGTGTAAAATGACTTATACTCGAGCTCTTGTCCACTAGTCCCTTCCTAACATTTTAGTCTAGTTTTTATTTGTTGATGAAATTGTCAATATATTTAGTCTTAGTCATCATAGGTTATTTTTTTTTTTTTTTTAAGATATTTCTTTTGTGTCTTACGCCTTTTATTGGTTTTTTGAAGGGACAGACGGTAGGCTGACAGGAAACGGGAGAGAGATGGGGGGATGACATGCAGTAAAGGCCGTGTCGGGCTAAACAGGTTATTATTACATTCTTATTTATGGTTTGTTTTAAAATAGTTAAAATCATCAAAAAATATCTTTTGAAATGCAGGACAAGAAAATAAAAATCAAATCATAAGAATTGGGGCCACAAATGGGTGTATATAACTTTACAGGACTAAGGTGTGACTAACAGAGCTGATGAACTTAAATCATTCATGCCCTGATGAAGACTAAGGAGTTGAAACATGTTTGATTTTTAAACTTTAATTATTTCTCTACCAAGTGGTCGTACCGCCAAGCTATGGGACGTTATCTGCTAGGTACGAACACACCTGCCATTTGATTACTTAACCGGTCCACTTTTCACAGCCCGTTTGCACTCTACATTACTGCATGTTTTTTGTGAGGGTACCTACCCTAGGGGGACACATGGGGAGAACATGTGAGGGTACCTACCCTAGGGGGACACATGGGAGAACATGTGAGGGTACCTACCCTAGGGGGACACATGGGAGAACATGTGAGGGTACCTACCCTAGGGGGACACATGGGGAGAACATGTGAGGGTACCTACCCTAGGGGGACACATGGGGAGAACATGTGAGGGTACCTACCCTAGGGGGACACATGGGAGAACATGTGAGGATACCTACCCTAGGGGGACACATGGGGAGAACATGTGAGGGTACCTACCCTAGGGGGACACATGGGGAGAACATGTGAGGGTACCTACCCTAGGGGGACACATGGGAGAACATGTGAGGGTACCTACCCAAGGGGGACACATGGGGAGAACATGTGAAGGTACCTACCCTAGGGGGACACATGGGGAGAACATGTGAGGGTACCTACCCTAGGGGGACACATGGGGAGAACATGTGAGGGTACCTACCCTAGGGGGACACATGGGGAGAACATGTGAGGGTACCTACCCTAGGGGGACACATGGGGAGAACATGTGAGGGTACCTACCCTAGGGGGACACATGGGGAGAACATGTGAGGGTACCTACCCTAGGGGGACACATGGGAGAACATGTGAGGGTACCTACCCTAGGGGGACACATGGGGAGAACATGTGAGGGTACCTACCCTAGGGGGACACATGGGGAGAACATGTGAGGGTACCTACCCTAGGGGGACACATGGGAGAACATGTGAGGGTACCTACCCTAGGGGGACACATGGGGAGAACATGTGAGGGTACCTACCCTAGGGGGACACATGGGGAGAACATGCAAACTCCACACAGAAAGGCAGAAAGGCCTTGGAATGGATGATGTACGATGATAAGAGTGCACCTCACTTCACACGGGGGTGATTTTTTATTTACATGCAAATATTTGTCATGTAAATATAACTACTACAAACACTAAATGATTAAATGTGTACAGGTGAAGCAGGGGAAGTCTGCACCATTTTGACTTCATTGACTAAAACTATGACAAATTTGTTTTTACCGACAAAACGAAATAAAAGCTAAATAAAAACTAAGCTATGATGACTAAAACTAAGACTAAATAAATGTACAATTTCCTCAACAGATATAAACTAGTCTTCCATCACAAATCATACAGAAATGAACACAGAAATGAACACAACACCAAACCAATGTCACCTCATGCACCACACACAAAAAGAGGGGCAGGAGCTTGCATCCAAAATGTGAAATAAATAATTACACATGTGACGTGTATACGACACGGAACCCTAAACTGCACAGGTGACTGGAATATACAGTTGTACAAGGGTGTCGTATTTCATTAGTGTCTGTTCACACTCTTGTTCCCTACACGTTGTCTATTTGTCTTGTCTATACTTTATAATAGATAAAAGACCGTCCAATACCGTTCACACAGTTTGTGTGGTCTATACTGAATCAGGCACACGGTGCGTGTGTGTACGTGAACTTTGCAACACCTCTGTCAAAGCTCCACCCCTCACCTGACTTATCTAACGGTATAAGATTGCACTTTGGATCAACTTCAACTTCCAGCGAGGAGGGAATAGTGAACCAGAGCGTCTGGAACAACCTGCTGCTGACTCTGCCAGCTGAATGGACTTTAACAAGAGCCTGCACGATTCACTGCGAAAGTAAACTTCAGGGAACATTTGAGTGTTTAACACAAGCGACTGGCTGGATTTACTGTCTTGAGCAGAGTGTTCGTATATTTACTGAAAAGGCAAAAGGGCTGCCAAGGTGTCTCTTTCGGAAGAGGACTTTTCCTGTCCCGTGTGTCAAGACGTCTTTAAAGATCCTGTTCTCCTGTCGTGTAGCCACAGCTTCTGAAAAGACTGTGTACAGGACTGGTGGAGAGGGAAGGAAATAGGAGTGTCCCGTTTGTAAGAAGAGACAATCAAGGGAGTTACCCATAGACCTGGCTCTGAAGAACCTGTATGAGGCCTTCCTACATGCAGGAGAGACTGATGAAAATGCCAACAGGGTCTGAGGTTGAGGATCTCTGTGGTCTGCACGCTGAAAAACTTAAACTGTTCTGTGTGGATTGTCAACAGCCAGTGTGTGTTGTGTGTCTTCATTCAGAAAAACATGCAAACCACAGTTTCAGACCCGTCGATGAAGCCGCTCTGGATCACAAGGAGGAGGTCCGGAAATCACTGAAGTGTTTACAGGACAAGCTGGAGGTCTTTAATAAAACTAAAACATACTATAACCAGACAGCAAGACAAATTACGTCCCAGACCCGACACACAGAGACACAGATGAAGGAACAGTTTAAGAAGCTTCATCAGTTTCTACATGATGAAGAGGAGGCCAGGATCACCGAACTGAGGGAGGAAGAGCAGCAGAAGAGTCAGATGATGAAGGAGAAGATCGAGGGTCTGAACAGAGACATATCAACCATTTCAAACACGATCAGAGCCATAGAGGAGGAGCTGAAAGCTGAACACATCTCATTCCTGCAGAACTACAAGACCACGATGGAGAGAGTCCAGGTCAAACTGCTGGACCCACAGTCGGTCTCAGGAGCACTGATAGACGTGGCCAAACACCTGGGCAACCTGGCCTTCAGAGTCTGGGACAAGATGAAGGACATTGTCTCCTACACTCCTGTCATTCTGGACCCCAACACTGCCCATCCAGAATACACCTTGTCTGATGATCTGACCAGCGTGACATGGGAAGAGGAACAGAAGCTAGAGAGATCTGAGCACTTGGGCCTTGTCCTTGGTTCTGAAGGCTTTAATTCAGGGAGTCACAGCTGGGATGTTGAGGTTGGAGACAATGCACACTGGACAGTGGGTGTGTTAGCAGAGTCCTTTCGGACGAAGGGAGACACGGGGGGTCCATACTGGATAATATGGTTACATGGTGGTAAATACGGAGCAGCCTCCTCAGGGTCATTCACTTTTCTCTCAGTGAAGCAGAAAAAGCCTCAGAGGATCAGAGTCCAGCTGGACTGGAATGAAAAAAAGCTGTCATTCTGTGATCCTGATACTAACACACACATACACACCTTCACACGCAGGTCCACTGACACGTTGACTGACAGAGTCTTTCCATGCATTCAAACTGGTCCTGGTGGTACTGTGAAGATCTTACCTAGATCTGTCCGATTGCCTTTTTTCACTGACGAAAACTAAATTGAAACTAAATGAAAACTAAGCTATGATGACTAAAACTAAATATATTGACAATTTCGTCAACAAATAATAACTAGGCTAAAATGTTAATGGACTAGTGGACAAGAGATCCAGTATAATTCATGTTACACTTGGTTGCATGCTGAAAATAGCTGATATACAAGCTCACAACGTGTCGCGCTGCGAGGCGTTGTGAACTTGTAGATCTGCTACTTTCAGTGTAAAATTATCCATTACGACGACATCAAGGCCCGCCAAAACACATTTTAGTCAACTAAAACATTCCAGTTGACTAAAATGTGACAAAAACCAAATAAAGTTTCACTCCGAAGACTATGACTAAAACGAATTGTAAGGGGGCGACAAACTGGCAACTGTCGGTGTGCAGTCTTTTCAGAGGAGGGTCTCCACTCTCCAGGGGGGCTCAACACTAAATACAGCTTTATAAAGGTGAATATGTCATCAGAGATCACTCTCAGTGGAGCAGAAACCTCAGGATCAGAGTTATGGATGCACCAAATATTAATATTATAAACCTCAGAGGATCAGAGTTACGCACGCACGCACGCACGCACGCACACACACACACACACACACACACACACACACACACACACACACACACACACACACACACACACACACACACACACACACACACACACACACACACACACACACACACACACACACACACACACACACACACACACACACACACACACACACACACACACACACACACACACACACACACACACACACACACACACACAGTTAGACATCATGATGATGATGAAAGAACTATCAACATTATAAAATGTAATATTAATCAATTGATGGCTATTATTAGGCCTACTATAAATTAAAACTATGTAATGTAATACGATACATATATGATACTTTTACTGTTTACTTACTTTACTTTTTCCTCATGTAATTATTGTTTCATTTAGTGTTTAGAGAGGCATATGTATTATGTATGTACCTTTTTTTGTTGAAATTATAGATCTGAAAGACATAAATCTATGTATAGAAATGATTTGGAAAATCAAATAAACATGATCTACCACACAACATCGGTGGAATTTGAGTTCCGTTGCATCAATATTGACTCCCACGTTTAAGACATTAGAAGTTACATTTTATATGACGCTGAGCACATACAGGTCAGTATGTTAAATATTACCCTCGTTTTATAGTCTGCCCGAGTTTTCTTACTGTTGAAGCAGCACTAATATATGTAACGTTTCTCTTCTACCCTGGATTTGAACCTGGTTTCCTGCACAGACATTTTTACCATTGAGCTAATAGAGCCGGCCTGCACATACTCTATCATACAGATTGTATGTATGTAACGAGGGAGGAACACATGTTCACTTTGAGTTGTAGATGATGATGTGGATCCAACACTACGGTGTGTCTGTTGTGGCTGCTGTTGTTGAGGGCCAGGGGGACGTTTGGACAAACATAAGTGAAAATAGCAGATACAGCTGCTTCACTGAGAGAATAGTGACTGGCCCTGAGGAGGCTGCTCCGTATTTACTCCGTATTTACCGCCGTATTTACCGCCATATAACCATATTCCATAACCATAACCACAAGCTCACAACGCGTCGCAGCGCGACGCGTTGAGAGCTTGTAGATCAGCTATTTCCGGGGCGCAACCCAGCACTCTTTAGCTATAGTGGAGATGCGGTAACGACATTGGATTTCTAAACAAATTGGTTCAACGCAAAATGCTGTGTTCAAGTTCAGGAGACTTCGGGGAAAAAAAACAATTATCCCGTACAATTTGCTGAAGGAGGGCATTTGCATTTCTTTCACCATAGTAAATGCTGCATTCATGGTCAGGAAAGGGCAGTTGTTTTACAGACAGGTAAAAGGGCAGGGGCTGAAGCCCCCTTTGATGTTTATGTGTGCACGGCCCTGCTTAGGAGTGAGTGGTTCATGACTGGCTTGGTGGCGAAACCTATTACCAGTGTTGTCAAAATATTACTTAAACAGTAATATACTAGCCTACTTATTACTTGTCACCTCATGCACCACACACAAAACGACAGAGAGGGGCAGGAGCTTGCATCCAAAATGTGAAAAAAATCATACACATGTTGTGACGTGTATACGACACGGAACCCTGAACTGCTCATGAAGAGCAGGCAGGTGACTGGAATTTACAGCAGCTGTCTCTGTTGATGTGTACAAGGGTTAATGAGATACGGCGTGCATTGTAAAACACTTTGAATGGTCAAATTCCACACAGACAATAAAATAATCTAACTTTTCCCATTCTGTTCACTCTCTTGTTCCCTACACGTTGTCTATTTGTCTTGTCTATACTTTATAATAGATACAAGACTGTCCAATACCGTTCACCCAATTCAGTTTGTGGTCTATACTGAATCAGGCACACGGTGCGTGTTGTAACAGTCAGTATGCAGTGCCAGTTGGTGCCACAAGGTGGTGCACTGCTCCCTTTCGTTTTGCTGTGTGTAGAAGATCTGACGTCACTTCCAAATAAACCAGCTTAGTGACATTCATCTGTTTATGTGTGAAATACCTGGACTGACATCTATTCTATACTTCCTGCTCAACACAGTGTGTGTGTGTGTGTGTGTGTGTGTGTGTGTGTGTGTGTGTGTGTGTGTGTGTGTGTGTGTGTGTGTGTGTGTGTGTGTGTGTGTGTGTGTGTGTGTGAACTTTGCAACAGGTCTGTCAAAGCTCCACCCCCTCACCAGACTCATCTGAAACGGTAAGATTGCACTTTGTATCAAACGCACAACTTCCAGCGAGGAGTCTTTCCATCCACAGCTACAGGAGGGAATAGTGACCAAGACCACTGGAACAACCTGCTGCTGACTCTGTCAGCTGAATAGACTTTAACAAGAGCCTGCACGATTCACTGCGAAAGTAAACTTCAGGGAACATTCTAGAAGACTGAGTGTTTACCACAACTGACTGGCTGGATTTCCTGTCTTGAGCAGAGTGTTCGTAGCTTTACTGAAAAGGCAAAATGGCTGCCAAGGTGTCTCTTTCGGAAGAGGACTTTTCCTGTCCTGTGTGTCACGACGTCTTTAAGGATCCTGTTCTCCTGTCGTGTAGCCACAGCTTCTGCAAAGACTGTGTACAGGACTGGTGGAGAGGGAAGGAAATAAAGGAGTGTCCCGTTTGTAAGAAGAGACAATGAAGGGATTTACCCATAAACATGGCTCTGAAGAACCTGTGTGAGGCCTTCCTAGAGGAGAGACTGAAGAAAATGTCAACAGGGTGTGAGGTTGAGGATCTCCGTGGTCTGCACGCTGAAAAACTCAAACTGCTCTGTCTGGATTGTCAACAGCCAGTGTGTTTTGTGTGTCTTCATTCAGAAAAACACGCCAACCACCGTTTCAGACCCATCGATGAAGCTGCTCTGGATCACAAGGAGGAGGTCCAGAAATCACTGAAGCCTTTACAGGACAAACTGAAGGTCTTTAATAAAACTAAAACAAACTATGACCGGACAGCAGGACAAATTACGTTCCAGACCCGACACACAGAGACGCAGATGAAGGAACAGTTTAAGAAGCTTCATCAGTTTCTACATGATGAAGAGGAGGCCAGCATCACCGAACTGAGGGAGGAAGAGCAGCAGAAGAGTCAGATGATGAAGGAGAAGATCGAGGTTCTGAAGAAAGACATATCAACCATTTCAAACGCGATCAGAGCCATAGAGGAGGAGCTGAAAGCTGAACACATCTCATTCCTGCAGAACTACAAGACCACGATGGAGAGAGTCCAGGTGACACTGCGGGACCCACAGCCGATCTCAGGAGCACTGATAGACGTGGCCAAACCTTAGAGTATATATTTCTAGAGAAGGCACCCAGAGGAAACCCTGAGGCGAAATGGACATAGTGGCCGGATTTGGTATTGCAGCTCGAGCCAGCGCTGCTCCGTTGACTATCATTGTGCACGTTCATGTGTTTGGGGCCATGACACGTGAACGAATGTTTCATACGTGAACGCGCACAAACGGCACAATGATAGTCAACGGCAGCACGTTCATGTGTTTGGGGCCAATCCGTCCCAGAATGCACTCTGTTCCTACCCGGAAGGAGGAGTGAATCCGCCTCATGCGCTTTTGAGCAACTCAATGCAAGTGGATGGAAGGAGAACTCGGGTGTCTTCTCTATAGATATATAACTCTATGGGCCAAACACCTGGGCAACCTGGCCTTCAGAGTCTGGGACAAGATGAAGGACATCGTCTCCTACACTCATGTCATTCTGGACCCCAACACTGCCCGCCCAGATTACACCCTGTCTGATGATCTGACCAGCGTGACACAGGGAGAGAGACAGAAGCTTCCAGACAATCTAGAGAGATTTGACCACTGGGGTTTTGTCCTTGTTTCTGAAGGCTTTAACTCAGGGAGTCACAGCTGGGATGTTGAGGTTGGAGACAATACACGCCGGGAAGTAGGTGTGTTAGCAGAGTCCTATCAGAGGAAGGGATACACCGGGGGTCCATGCTGGAGAATATGGTTATATGACGGTAAATACAGAGCAGCCTCCTCAGGGCCAGTCACTGTTCTCTCAGTGAAGCAGAAGCCTCAGAGGGTACCTTTTTTTTGTTGAAATTATAGATCTGAAAGACAGAAATCCATGTATAGAAATGATTTGGAAAATCAAATAAACATGATCTACCACACATCGGTGGAATTTGAGTTCCGTTGCATCAATATTGACTCCCACGTTTAAAACATTAAAAGTCACAGCATTTTATATGACACTGAGCACATATAGGTCAGTATGTTAAATATTACACCCGTTTTATAGAGTCTATTTCTGCCCGAGGTTTCTTCCTGTTGAAGCAGCACTAATATATGTAACGTTTCTCTTCTACCCTGGATTTGAACCTGGTTTCCTGCAGACATTTTTACCATTGAGCTAATAGAGCCGGCATGCACATACTCTATCATACAGATTGTATGTTATATTGCATTAACATACTCTACATTCTAATGCTAGTCATTCAGCTACTAATATAAACTGAAGTAATTAGAGCGGGTCATGTTTGGAATTGTAACAGCTGAAATCAATAATATATCAGACTCAGTATTCTAATTAATTCTAGTTAATATCAGAATACTGATATATTATTGATTGATTGTTGACTTGAGTTGTATCTGCCGTTGAAGGCAGTGAGTTGTAACGAGGAAGGAACACATGTTCACTTGGAGTTGTAGATGATGATGTGGATCTAACACTACGGTGTGTCTGTTGTGGCTGCTGTTGTTGAGGGCCAGGGGGACGTTTGGACAAACATAAGTGAAAATAGCAGATCTACAAGCTCACAACGCGTCTCAAATCATAAGAATTGGTGCCACAAATGGGTCCCAACTAGGTTGACCAGATCCCAACTAACCAGATGTGGGACAAAGAGTGTGTTTGTGTGGGACAATGTGGGACACATGTGCGGTTGTTTCGTGCGCGTGAATAATGTCTATACGAAAACAAAAATAATAACATTTCTATTCTGACCCTCACATAGCATATCTATGCTTTGCCATCTGGTTGATTCAGTAGCACATAATAGGACTATGATGATAATAACTATAATAGAACTACTATGCAACTAAAAGAAACTTAACAGAAATGCATTTAAATGAACTATTATTGGACAAACGGGACAATAGACCAACCAACCAATACACAATACACCAACGACCAACCAACCAACCAATACAACTGGACCAACCAACCAACCAACCAACCAACCAAGGGGCTTTGATTTGATTGTGATTTGTGAAGGCATGAATTACAACCAATAAGGAACCAATAAATAAACGTTTACTTTATCAAAGTATCCTCCTCCTATAACAAAGCCAACTACTGCAAATTATTTTGAAATTATACAGGTAAAATAAATAAAATATATAATAAATTAAACCAGAAATATAAATCAAAATTGGTCAGCATTGGAGGCAACTCATAATAAATTAAATTGTAAACACACTTCTCCACCATAGCAGCATAGCCAGGATATACACTTTTTAGGTGTTTATGTTGTCCATTACAAGTCTGAACGTCTCTCAGTTAGTCAGTTGTACTGTGTGGTAAACACTAGTTATTTCAGCTGCTGTTACCTTTTATTTTTGTTTGGTTTTAGTACAAACGTGTCCATGCACCGTGGCGTGAAGCCTCCTTTTGATCAACACGTTGCTTCACGTCGTTATTCACCTCCTCCGTGTGTCACTGAGAAACGACTCCAATTACAAATGTCACAGACTCACAGAAGACTCTTTCAATATGCCTTGCACGGTCTGCATGGCTTCTTCACCCACGGATGAATAGTTCCCCTGTGCTTGTTGTAACTGCACTTCATTTTCTTCCCCTTTCTCCTCGTTGTACTGTGTTTCGTGCGTTGTTTTGTTTTGGTGGGTGTTCAGTGAACACTGTTCACTAAACTAGTATCCGCGCCGCATTGATTTGGGGCACGTTCGGAAATAGCGCACTGAGCCCACTGTGCAATGCAAACTAATAGGCGAGTGTGCTCCGGTGTGGCATTTCCGAACGCGCCCTTGATTTCCCCCTCTCTGCCCGGCTGTTTGATTGACAGCCAATCCTACCTACATACACGCACACACACAGTCACGGCCCGCCCCCTGGCCCTGTCATGACAGCCTCCGCAGCTCTCCCACAGATCCACAGTGCACATTTGAAAACTGGAGCCTGTCTATCATAATGCGGGACAACGTCTCAATTTGCGGGACGCATGAAAAGTCATTGAAATGCGGGACAATCCGGCACAAATCGGGACATCTGGTCACCCCACTGCTCAGGAAACAGTGTATATAACTTTACAGGACTAAGGTCTGACTAACAGAGCTGACTCTAAGGAGTCGAAACATGTTGGCTTTTTAATCTTACTTATTTCTCTACTAAGTGTTCGTACCCCCCAGCTATGGGACGTTATCTGCTAGGTACGAACACACCTGCCATTTGATTACTTAACCAGTCCACTTTTCACAGCCCGTTTACACTCATAAACTGCATTACTGCATGTTTTTTGTGAGGGTACCTACCCTAGGGGGACACATGGGGAGAACATGTGAGGTTACCTACCCTAGGGGGACACTGGGGAGAACATGTGAGGGTACCTACCCTAGGGGGACACATGGGGTGAACATGTGAGGGTACCTACCCTAGGGGGACACATGGGGAGAACATGTGAGGGTACCTACCCTAGGGGGACACATGGGGAGAACATGCAAACTCCACACAGAAAGGCAGAAAGGCCCTGGAATGGATGATGTACAATGATTTATCTACATGCAAATATTTGTCATGTAAATATAACTACTACAAACTGTAAATTATTAAATGTCTACAGGTGAAGCAGGGGAAGTTTGCACCATTTGACTTTATTGACTAAAACTATGATGAATGTTCGTCGACTAATTTTTTTTTACTGACAAAACGAAATAAAAGCTAAATAAAAACTAAGCTATGATGACTAAAACTAAGACTAAATAAATGTACAATTTCATCAACAGATATAAACTAGTCTTCCATCACAAAACATACAGGCAGTAGGCCTATGGCAAGTAAATCTGAAAATAAATGAACACAACACCAAACCAATGTCACCTCATGCACCACATTTTGGGCAGCATCCAAAATGTGAAATAAATAATACACATGTTGTGACGTGTATACGACACGGAACCCTGAACTGCTCATGAAGATATATAGTACAAGGGTGTCGTATGTCCTTAGTGTCTGTTCACTCTCTTGTTCCCTACACGTTGTGTATTTGTCTTGTCTATACTTTATAATAGATAAAAGACCGTCCAATACCGTTCACCCAGTCTGTGTGGTCTATACTAAATCAGGCACACGGTGCGTGTGTGTGCATGAACTTTGCAACAGGTCTGTCAAAGCTCCACCCCTCACCTGACTTATCTGAGACGGTATAAGATTGCACTTTGGATCAACTTCCAACTTCCAGCGAGGAGGGAATAGTGACCCAGACCGTCTGGAACAACCTGCTGCTGACTCTGTCAGCTGAATGGACTTTAACAAGAGCCTGCACGATTCACTGCGAAAGTAAAAGTGTTTACCACAACTGACTGCTCAAGACAGGAAATCCAGCCAGAGTGTTCGTATCTTTACTGAAAAGGCAAAAGGGCTGCCAAGGTGTCTCTTTCGGAAGAGGACTTTTCCTGCCCTGTGTGTCAAGACGTCTTTAAAGATCCTGTTCTCCTGTCGTGTAGCCACAGCTTTTGCAATGACTGTGGACAGGACTGGTGGAGAGGGAAGGAAATAAAGGAGTGTCCCCTTTGTAAGAAGAGACAATCATGGGAAACACCCATAGACCTGGCTCTGAAGAACCTGCCTTCCTAGAGGAGAGACTGAAGAAAATGTCAACAGGGTCTGAGGTTAAGGATCTCTGTGGTCTGCACGCTGAAGAACTCAAACTGTTCTGTCTGGATTGTCAACAGCCAATGTGTGTTGTGTGTCTTCATTCAGAAAAACACGCCAACCACCGTATCAGACCCATCGATGAAGCTGCTCTGGATCACAAGGAGGAGGTCCAGAAATCACTGAAGTCTTTACAGGACAAGCTGGAGGTCTTTAATAAAACTAAACCAAACTATGACCAGACAGCAGGACACATTACGTCCCAGACCCGACACACAGAGACGCAGATGAAGGAACAGTTTAAGAAGCTTCATCAGTTTCTACATGATGAAGAGGAGGCCAGGATCACCAAACTGAGGGAGGAAGAGCAGCAGAAGAGTCAGATGATGAAGGAGAAGATCGAGGGTCTGAACAGAGACATATCAACCATTTCAAACGCGATCAGAGCCATAGAGGAGGAGCTGAGAGCTGAACACATCTCATTCCTGCAGAACTACAAGACCACGATGGAGAGAGTCCAGCTCACACTGCGGGACCCACAGCCGGTCGCAGGAGCACTGATAGACGTGGCCAAACACCTGGGCAACCTGGCCTTCAGAGTCTGGGACAACATGAAGGACATTGTCCCCTACACTCCTGTCATTCTGGACCCCAACACTGCCAATCCAGAATACACCCCGTCTGATGATCTGACCAGCGTGACACGGGGAGAGGAACAGAAGCTTCCAGACAATCTAGAGAGATTTGACCACTGAGGCTTTGTCCTTGGTTCTGAAGGCTTTAACTCAGGGAGTCACAGCTGGGATGTTGAGGTTGGAGACAATACACTCTGGGAAGTAGGTGTGTTAGCAGAGTCCTATCAGAGGAAGGGATACACCGGGGGTCCATGCTGGAGAATAAGGTTATATGACGGTACATACAGAGCAGTCTCCTCAGGGTCAGTCACTGATCTCTCAGTGAAGCAGAAGCCTCAGAGGATCAGAGTCCAGCTGGACTGGAATGAAGGAAAGCTGTCATTCTGTGATCCTGATACTAACACACACATACACACCTTCACACACAGGTTCACTGACACACTCTTTCCATACATTTACACTGGTACTGGTGTTGCTCTGAAGATCTTACCTAGATCAGTCTAACTCTGGACAATGTACCATAGACATGATGAAGACAAAAAAAACCATAATGATACTGTATATAATACTAATCATATTCGGCTATTTGGTTTTCAGCCAATTGTTTCCGATATTCTGTATTAGGTTTTCGGGAAAGAATTTCCCATTCGGTGCATGCCTAATCAGTCAAGCTGAACTGGAACAGAGGAAAGCTGTCATTCTGTGATCACACACACACACACACACACACACACACACACACACACACACACACACACACACACACACACACACACACACACACACACACACACACACACACACACACACACACACACACACACACACACACACACACACACACACACACACACACACACACACACACACACACACACACACCAGGGAAGGTCAGTGTAACTGTGGGTGACATAGTTAGACATCATGATGATGAAGGAACTATCAACATTATAAAATGTAATATTAATCAATTGATGTCTATTATTAGGCCTACTATAAAATAAAACTATGTAATGTAATACGATACATGTATACTTTTACTGTTTACTTACTTAACTTTTTCCTCATGTAATTATTGTTTCATTTAGTGCGTAGAGAGGCATATGTATTATGCATGTACCTTTTTTTATTATAGATCTGAAAGACAGAAATCTATGTATATAAATTATTTGGAAAATCAAATAAACATGATCTACCACACAACATCGGTGGAATTTGAGTTCCGTTGCATCAATATTGACTCCCACGTTTAAGAAGACATTAGAAGTTACGGCATTTTATATGACGCTGAGCACATGGTCAGTATGTTAAATATTACCCCCGTTTTATAGAGTCTATTTCTGCCCGAGGTTTCTTAATGTTGAAGCAGCACTAATATATGTAACGTTTCTCTTCTACCCTGGATTTGAACCTGGCACAGACATTTTTACCATTGAGTTAATAGAGCCGGCCTGCACATACTCTATCATACAGATTGTATATGTTATATTGCATTAACATACTCTACCACAGGGGTGGGTGACTTTGATGATGCAGAGGGCCACAATATTTCCACACTCACTCCAGAGGGGCCACCTTGCATGTTCGTAGCAAAAATAGCCGATCTACAAGCTCAAACCACGTCACAGTGTGACGCGTTTTGAGCTTGTAGATCAGCTATTTTTGCTATATTTTAATTGAAATCCTGAATATCTGTTTTACTATTTTTTAATTGGAATCCTGAAAAGTGATTTTTTTATTTGATTTCAAATGCATTTAGTTATACTTATCTTAACTTTATGAACGCAAATGCAAATTCATTGGACGTAAAAAAAAGAAAAGAAAATACAATGAAAATCTAATACTAGTCATTCAGCTACTACTGGTAATATAAACTGAAGTAATTAGAGCGGGTCATGTTTGGAATTGTAACAGCTGAAATCAATAATATATCAGTATTCTAATTAATTCTAGTTAATATCATAATACTGATATATTATTGATTGATTGTTGACTTGAATTGTATCTGCCGTTGAAGGCAGTGAGTTGTAACAAGGAAGGAACACATGTTCACTTGGAGTTGTAGATGATGATGTGGATCTAACACTACGGTGTGTCTGTTGTGGCTGCTGTTGTTGAGGGCCAGGGGGACGTTTGGACAAACATAAGTGAAAATAGCAGATCTACAAGCTCACAACGCGTCGCAGCGCGACGCGTTGAGAACTTGTAGATCAGCTATTTCCGGGGCGCAACCCAGCACTCTTTAGCTATAGTGGAGATGCTGTGTGTAACGACATTGAATTTGTAAACAAATCGGTTCAACGCAAAATAATGTGTTCAAGTTCAGGAGACTTCGGGAAAAAAAACAATTCTCCCGTACAATTTGCTGCCTTCCGGCATGGCATGGAAAGGAAAGGAGGGCATTTGCATTTCTTTCACCATAGTAAATGCTGCATTCATGGTCTGGAAAGGGCAGTTGTTTTACAGACAGGTAAAAGGGCAGGGGCTGAAGCCCCCTTTGATGTCTATGTGTGCACAGCCCTGCTTAGGAGTGATTGGTTCATGACTGGCTTGGTGGCGAAACCTATTACACACATTATATCAGGTATAAAGTCCTGGACTTTAATGTGTCTCATTCTCTAGATGGCTCTGTGTTATTACTTATTAAACTTATCTAAACTTATCTAACAGTGGTCACATAATATGTGACTGGTGGGATTAAACAGGTTATTATTAAATTCTCATTTATGGAAATTCTTTGTTTTGTTTGTTTTAAAATAGTTAAAATCATCAACAAATATATTTTGAAATGCAGGACAAGAAAATAAATATCTAATCCTGCTACCCTAATAGACAGGGGTACACCGTTTATCTGCCTTTATCCGTGCTCTTTCTCCGACCAAACCACACTTTTACCACACATCTCTCTATGCAAAATAATTTCTGCACGCTCCCAGAATACATATAGGCTACATTGCATTCACTCAAATGTCTTATTTACTTTACAAATATTACTTTTGTGAAACACGCTGTTGTTGTGAAACACGCTGTTGTTGCGCAAGCTCAACAGCCTACGTCAAAATCGTCATGTTGGGGCCAGACTGGCCAGTCCTTCACAGTGAATTCGCTGCGCCACGCCTACTCTACACTGCTCCATAGAGCGACTTGAGCGACGCAGCAGTACAGCAGCTCCGTCAGAAAGCCCAAAGCCCAATGAATGAAGGCGCTTATTTCGCTATTGCTCAGTGGATGGGACATTTACATTTAAATGTAAAAGCTATCGGATGGACGTGTGGATAACGTCATGGTTGTTTGCAATCGGAGGGAAAGGTTCCATAATCCATACGACCAACTACTATAGCTTCCATGCTAACTGCTTCAGACACAGGAGGCACGGTCATTCCACCGCAGCACCACTGTCAAGCTTGAAGCAGTAAGCGTGGAAGTCTGTGGCGTGGTCAGACACCAGTGGCCACTGCTCCAACCCCATGTGAAAAGCAGTTCATTCCACAGTATTTTTTGTTATAACTGGACTGGAATACATCATGCCACGAAGAAAACACACCGCACTTTCTCAATACACGCGTGCCGCCAAACGTTTGCGAGCCTGTCGCGCAAACGAAACAGAAACAGGTAATCACAGTATGCGTGTGCTTCTCAGCTTCTCCAAACATTTGCCTGTGCGTGATTAATCGTTTGCACGCCCGTGCATCGTTGCTTCTTTCTGTGCATTTCCCAACTCTCACTGATTTATCCATACATCGCCCTGTGTGTGTGTGTGTGTGTGTGTGTGTGTGTGTGTGTGTGTGTGTGTGTGTGTGTGTGTGTGTGTGTGTTTCATCGTTTGCACGCCCGTGCATTGTTGCTTCTTTCTGTGCATTTCCCAACTCTCACTGATTTATCCATACATCGCCCTGTGTGTGTGTGTGTGTGTGTGTGTGTGTGTCGCCCTCCAGCCGCAATTGCGAGTGTGTGTCTATCCATTAGTTGCCAATCACTCGGCAACTCCATAACGACTAATCAATTAATTGGAGCAGATAAACACATTACATGGACATTCAGAATTTCTACACAAAAGACATTTGATGGGGATGCCATTGTTCCACCTTCAGCTTTGCCAATGTCAATGTATGCTTTCTCATTCCTATACAGCCCATTGCATTGTGACACACAGAGAGTGACACCTCCCCCCTGCCCTGTGTGTGTGTGTGTGTGTGTGTGTGTGTGTGTGTGTGTGTGTGTGTGTGTGTGTGTGTGTGTGTGTGTTAGGGCTGTCAGAACGAATTTCATAATATGAAAGAAATTCGAATATTAAAATATATATATATATTCGAAAGCTAAAATTGCCATTCGAATGGAGCTTTTATCATTTATTAATTCTATTTCATATTTTTATTTTGTTTTGTTATTTTATCCGCTCACTAAATGTATTGAGTAACGAATCTACCGCTGTGAAATCTCCCCGGCCGCTTCCACTGCATGTGAAAACGTGCACGTTCACGTCTCGAGCGAATGTGGGCCGGGTTCCGGACCCGTGGCCTCGCGACCGTAATAGAGACGGCTTAGTGGCCCGGTGATAAATGAGCGGAGACTAGCCAGCTACACGAAGGTGACAAGGGCCCCGATTGCAAAGGCTGAGCACGCGGTCAAAAACGTCGAAATGTCTCGAAAATATTTTCGGAGGCTCGATTTCCGTGCGTTCTAGGCCCCGTGGCCTCGCGGTACTGCCGCTGACAAGCCCGCGGTTCCGTGGGTCCTGAGCGGGCCGACGAGGGCTACTCCGCATGGTCAAGCCCGTCGCGAAGAACCCAGGCGGTACCCCCGAAAAGTTCCGAAAAGTTCCGAAATGTCCGGAGGAGCGGCGGCGCTTAGAGTGAGCTAAAGCTCCCCTGGTGGCCTGCTCGCAAGCCACAACCAGGGACGCTGGCCGCCCGTCCGAGACGAGTCACGAGAGTATTGACATGATATGCATAACTACGCCTTGTCAGAGCGGACTAGTCCACTGGTCCCAACGTACAGGGGGACGGGGACACGTGCAGGACAGACAGACATAGCGCCTGTCAGGGCCACGGTCACGTCGTCGTCACAACTACACAATCACGATGCTATGACCGTTGTCATCATGATGAGCTACTGGCTTTGCCGTTTGGAAGGGGGGGCCCTCTAGTGGACAGAACGTGCATCGTATTATATTCTGTGTATTATTATAGGCTAAATATGAGCTAAAATAAACAATGTAAATATTCGAATATTTTCGAAAATTACAAATAATGAAGCAATGAAATTCGAATTGGATTATAGAGGTGAACTGACAGCCCTAGTGTGTGTGTGTGTGTGTGTGTGTGTGTGTGTAATCTATGTTACATTATGTATGCACTACTGACATTCTGCTGTCATAGTAACACAAACCACACAACCCAGACCACTAACACAGCCTTCTCACTTCTCAGCTGTGCACAGCCACCGTGCCCAAGATCGCCAGAGACACAGTCACACCAGGTTTCCTCACCTATAGCCCATCCTTGGGGTGGGGAGGGGTGCTAATGTCATTGTTGCAGTGGTCAGGGTGCTTAAGTGGGCAGCTACTGTAACTAGCCAGGGGTGCTAATGTCATTGTGCTGGGTGTGGTCAGGGTGCTTAAGTGGGCAGCTTAGCTACTGTAACTAGCCTATTTATTTGTTTGTAAAAATGTCAATAATAAAATATATTTTTTTTTATATTTAGCAATTTTGGAATCCATGTAATAATAACAATCACAATAACAATACTAATAATAATAATCATAATAATAACAATAAGCTTTTTTGTGAACTGACTCATTTACAAACAAGCTCACATCAGAACAATAATCCATGTAATAACAATAACAACAACAACAATAATAACAACACTAATAACAGTACAGTACAGTACAGTACACTACAGTACAGAGGATAACATTGCAGTACAGTGCAATACTAAGGAGTGCAGTACAGTACAATACTAAGGAGTGCAGTACAGTACAAAGGGGTACAGTACAGCACTCACATCGCCCTCCCGCTATTGCCTTCTTCCCATTTGCCATGCAAAGGACGCGAAATTCTACTCATAAGAATTGGTGCCACAAATGGGTCCCAACCCACTGCTTAGGAAACAGTGTCCTACAGTGTATATAACTTTACAGGACTAAGGTGTGACTAACAGAGCTGATGAACTTAAATCATTCATGCCCTGATGAAGACTCTAAGGAGTCGAAACATGTTGGCTTTTTAAACTTTAATTCTTTCTATACTAAGTGTTCGTACCCCCCAGCTATGGGACGTTATCTGCTAGGTACTAACACACCTGCCATTTGATTACTTAACCACTTTTCACAGCCCGTTTACACTCATTACTGCATGTTTTTTGTGAGGGTACCTACCCTAGGGGGACACATGGGGAGAACATGTGAGGGTACCTACCCTAGGGGGACACATGGGGAGAACATGTGAGGGTACCTACCCTAGGGGGACACATGGGGAGAACATGTGAGGGTACCTACCCTAGGGGGACACATGGGGAGAACATGTGAGGGTACCTACCCTAGGGGGACACATGGGGAGAACATGTGAGGGTACCTACCCTAGGGGGACACATGGGGAGAACATGTGAGGGTACCTACCCTAGGGGGACACATGGGGAGAACATTTGAGGGTACCTACCCTAGGGGGACACATGGGGAGAACATGTGAGGGTACCTACCCTAGGGGGACACATGGGGAGAACATGTGAGGGTACCTACCCTAGGGGGACACATGGGGAGAACATGTGAGGGTACCTACCCTAGGGGGACACATGGGGAGAACATGTGAGGGTACCTACCCTAGGGGGACACATGGGGAGAACATGTGAGGGTACCTACCCTAGGGGGACACATGGGGAGAACATGCAAACTCCACACAGAAAGGCAGAAAGGCCCTGGAATGGATGATGTACGATGATTTATTTAAATGCAAATATTTGTCATGTAAATATAACTACTACAAACAGTAAATGATTAAATGTCTACAGGTGAAGCAGGGGAAGTCTGCACCATTTGACTTCATTGACTAAAACTATGATGAATGTTCGTCGACTACATTTGTTTTACTGACAAAATGAAATAAAAGCTAAATAAAAACTAAGCTATGATGACTAAAACTAAGACTAAATAAATGTACAATTTCATCAACAGATATAAACTAGTCTTCCATCACAAATCATATAGGCAGTAGGCCTATGGCAAGTAAATCTGATTTTGAAAAGAAATGAACACAACACCAAACCAATGTCACCTCATGCACCACACACAAAAAGAGGGGCAGGAGCTTGCATCCAAAATGTAAAATAAATAATTACACATGTTGTGACGAGTATACGACACGGAACCCTAAACTGCTCATGAAGAGCAGGCAGGTGACTGGAATTTACAGTTGTACAAGGGTGTCGTATGTCCTTTGTTCACTCTCTTGTTCCCTACACGTTGTCTATTTGTCTTGTCTATACTTAAAAATAGATAAGACTGTCCAATACCGTTCACCCAGTTTGTGTGGTCTATACTGAATCAGGCACACGGTGTGTGTGTGTGTGTGTGTGTGTGTGTGTGTGTGTGTGTGTGTGTGTGTGTGTGTGTGTGTGTGTGTGTGTGTGTGTGTGTGTGTGTGTGTGTGTGTGTGTGTGTGTGTGTGTGTGTGTGTGTGTGTGTGTGTGTGAACTTTGCAACAGGTCTGTCAAAGCTCCACCCCTCACCTGACTCATCTGAGACGGTAAGATTGCACTTTGGATCAAACGCACAACTTCCAGCGAGGAGGACAGACTGTCTTTCCATCCACAGCTACAGGAGGGAATAGTGACCCAGAGACCACTGGAACAACCTGCTGCTGACTCTGTCAGCTGAATGGACTTTAACAAGAGCCTGCACGATTCACTGCGAAAGTAAACTTCAGGGAACATTCTAGAAGACAAGAGTGTTTAACACAACCGACTGGCTGGATTTCCTGTCTTGAGCAGAGTGTTCGTATCTTTACTAAAAAGGCAAAAGGGCTGTCAAGGTGTCTCTTTCGGAAGAGGACTTTTCCTGTCCTGTGTGTCACGACGTCTTTAAAGATCCTGTTCTCCTGTCGTGTAGCCACAGCTTCTGCAAAGACTGTGTACATGACTGGTGGAGAAGGAAGGAAATCAAGGAGTGTCCCCTTTGTAAGAAGAGACAATCAAGGGAGTTACCCATAGACCTGGCTCTGAAGAACCTGTGTGAGGCCTTCCTAGAGGAGAGACTGAAGAAAATGTCAACAGGGTCTGAGGTTGAGGATCTCTGTGGTCTGCACGCTGAAAATCTCAAACTGTTCTGTCTGGATTGTCAACAGCCAGTGTGTGTCGTGTGTCTTCATTCAGAAAAACACGCCAACCTGCACCGTTTCAGACCCGTCGATGAAGCTGCTCTGGATCTCAAGGAGGAGGTCCGGAAATCACTGAAGCGTTTACAGGACAAACTGAAGGTCTTTAATAAAACTAAAACAAACTATGACCAAACAGCAGGACACATTACGTTCCAGACCCGACACACAGAGACGCAGATGAAGGAACAGTTTAAGAAGCTTCATCAGTTTCTACATGATGAAGAGGAGGCCAGGATCACCGAACTGAGGAAGGAAGAGCAGCAGAAGAGTCAGATGATGAAGGAGAAGACAGAGGGTCTGAACAGAGACATATCAACCATTTCAAACGCGATCAGAGCCATAGAGGAGGAGCTGAGAGCTGAAAACATCTCATTCCTGCAGAACTACAAGACCACGATGGAGAGAGTCCAGGTCACACTGCGGGTGCGGGACCCACAACCGGTCTCAGGAACACTGATAGACTTGTCCAAACACCTGGGCAACCTGGCCTTCAGAGTCTGGGACAAGATGAAGGACATTGTCTCCTACACTCCTGTCATTCTGGACCCCAACACTGCCCATCCAGAATACTGGATAATGGATGATCTGACCAGCGTGACATGGGGAGAGAGACAGAAGCTTCCAGACAATCTAGAGAGGTTTAACCAGAAGTGCCATGTCCTTGGTTCTGAAGGCTTTAACTCAGGGAGTCACAGCTGGGATGTTGAGGTTGGAGACAATACACTCTGGTCAGTAGGTGTGTTAGCAGAGTCCTATCAGAGGAAGGGATACACCGGGGGTCCAATCTGGAGAATAAGGTTATGTGGCGGTACATACGAAGCAGACTCCTCAGGGTCAGAGACTGTACTCTCAGTGAAGCAGAAAGCTCAGAGGATCAGAGTCCAGCTGGACTGGAATGAAGGAAAGCTGTCATTCTGTGATCCTGATACTAACACACACATACACACCTTCACACACAGATTCACTGACACACTCTTTCCATACATTTATACTGGTACTGGTGTTGCTCTGAAGATCTTACCTAGATCAGTCTAACTCTGGACAATGTACCATAGACATGATGAAGACAAAAAAACCATAATGATACTGTATATAATATTGATCATATTCGGCTATTTGGTTTTCGGCCAACTGTTTCCTATATACGGTATTAGGTTTTCGGCAACGGATTTCCCATTCGGTGCATGCCTAACCAGTCAAGCTGAACTGGAACAGAGGAAAGCTGTCATTCTGTGATCCTGATACTGACACATGACACACATGACACACACACACACACCAGGGAAGGTCAGTGTAACTGTGGGTGACATAGTTAGACATCATGATGATGATGAAGGAACTATCAACATTATAAAATGTAATATGAATCAATTGATGGCTATTATTAGGCCTACTATAAATTAATTACATATATGATACTTTTACTGTTTACTTAGTTAACTTTTTCCTCATGTAATTATTGTTTATTTTAGTGTGTAGAGGCATATGTATTATGTATGTACCTTTTTTTTTTTTTATTATAGATCTGAAAGACAGAAATCTACTGTATGTATAGAAATGATTTGGAAAATCAAATAAACATGATCTACCACACAACATCGGTTGAATTTGAGTTCCGTTGCATCAATATTGACTTCCACGTTTAAGACATTAAAAGTTACGACATTTTATATGACGCTGAGCACAGGTCAATATGTTAAATATTACACATGGAGTCTATTTCTGCCCGAGGTTTCTTCCTTTTGAAGCAGCACTAATATATGTAACGTTTCTCTCCTACCCTGGATTTGAACATAGTTTCCTGCACAGACATTTTTACCATTGAGCTAATAGAGCCGGCCTGCACATACTCTATCATACAGATTGTATGTTATATTGCATTAACATACTCTAGTGTAGGCTATTGATGTCGGCACCATTAGGAAGAGATAACACCCTTTAGCGCACAGGATGAAATTCACCGTCTTTTCAATTAGTAACGCCCAGCGCCCAGGACGAAGATTCATCAAAAGGACGGAGATTATTGATCTCAAAACCGATCGCATCGCTCCACAGGCTGGGAGCGTCTGTTGCGCAACACTCGATGTTGCGCAACAGTGGGATGTCATCGAATATACCCCCCAGCACAGAGTGCCACGCTACGAACTTGTAGACGAAGAATCGTGAAAATGTGGCGCAAATCTTTGAATATATATTCTTCTTTCAAAACGTTTTAACTTCAATCTTTGCTTCTGAGGGGTCCCTGGAACAACATATTTTCAGATGAGGGTCGGTGGCCAATTACATATCATTTTTGGGGTCCTTGACATGAAATATTGAGCACCACCGATACAGAAACATGAGGTTTTTCATGAAAATGTTCATAATTTTAAAAGACTTTTTTTTTTTTTCGACGTCAGGACTAAATAAATGGGTTAACTTGTAGACGACCGTTACCTGTAAACGGCCCGGCCAGCCTCCACGGCCATCCAGTCCAGAGCGAAGTCGATCTGTCTGACGAAGGACGACATTCTCCTCACCACCGTGTGGGCCACGTTCAGCACGACGGTGGGCTCCACCCGCATGATCCTGGTCAAAGTAGAAATACAACATGATCCTGGTCAAAGTAGAAATACATGATCCTGGTCAAAGTAGAAATACAACATGATCCTGGTCAAAGTAGAAATACATGATCCTGGTCAAAGTAGAAATACATGATCCTGGTCAAGTAGAAATACATGATCCTGGTCAAGTAGAAATACATGATCCTGGTCAAGTAGAAATACATGATCCTGGTCAAGTAGAAATACATGATCCTGGTCAAAGTAGAAATACATGATCCTGGTCAAAGTAGAAATACATGATCCTGGTCAAAGTAGAAATACATGATCCTGGTCAAGTAGAAATACATGATCCTGGTCAAAGTAGAAATACATGATCCTGGTCAAAGTAGAAATACATGATCCTGGTTAAGTAGAAATACATGATCCTGGTCAAGTAGAAATGCATGATCCTGGTCAAGTAGAAATACATGATCCTGGTCAAGTAGAAATACATGATCCTGGTCAAAGTAGAAATACATGATCCTGGTCAAGTAGAAATACATGATCCTGGTCAAGTAGAAATACATGATCCTGGTCAAGTAGAAATACATGATCCTGGTCAAGTAGAAATACATGATCCTGGTCAAAGTAGAAATACATGATCCTGGTCAAGTAGAAATACATGATCCTGGTCAAGTAGAAATACATGATCCTGGTCAAGTAGAAATACATGATCCTGGTCAAAGTAGAAATACATGATCCTGGTCAAGTAGAAATACATGATCCTGGTCAAGTAGAAATACATGATCCTGGTCAAAGTAGAAATACATGATCCTGGTCAAAGTAGAAATACATGATCCTGGTCAAAGTAGAAATACATGATCCTGGTCAAAGTAGAAATACATGATCCTGGTCAAAGTAGAAATACATGATCCTGGTCAAAGTAGAAATACATGATCCTGGTCAAGTAGAAATACATGATCCTGGTCAAGTAGAAATACATGATCCTGGTCAAGTAGAAATACATGATCCTGGTCAAGTAGAAATACATGATCCTGGTCAAGTAGAAATACATGATCCTGGTCAAGTAGAAATACATGATCCTGTTTAAGTAGAAATACATGATCCTGGTCAAGTAGAAATACAAAGCAACATGAACGCAACGCGTCAGTGTTGTTTTTGGCAGCAACATTTCTATTTTAGTTTTAGGCTTTGGAATGAAACTTTAGCTTTATAGTCATATTTTAACCCATTTTGACCCAAGATCAAATTAAAAAAATCCTGACAGTTTTCTGAAAAAGCTGTTTCTATGTCAGTCGTTCTTCGATTTTTCAAAAATAGCAGACCTACAAGCTACTAGCTTGTAGATCTGCTATTTTTCCAATAGCTAAGGCATAACATAATGCTAACGCCAAAAGGGGTTCCCGCCCAAAATGGGTTAATCACCTGGAATGTTTTAGTGTTAGTCTAGTTTTAGTTCGACTAAATATCATACGATTTTAGTCGACTAAATCTACAGGTGATTTAGTCGACTGAAATGTAGTCGTAACGGCCGATTTTACACTTGCAGAAAATAGCCAAGCTTGTATTTTCTTGCATTTTCAAGTGTAAAATCATAAATGACTTGTTTTTTTACTCATACTGGATCTCTTGTCCACTAGTCCCTTCCTAACATTTCAGTCTATAGTTTGTATTAGTTGACAAAACTTTTTTTCGACCAATGACAAAGCGTCTAGGAACATCTTTGAATGCAGATTGCGGCCTCTAGATGTGTCAAAGAGACTACATCTTTCGGGGGAGCGTTCTACCCATTGCTGGCTGTAATTTAAAAAAGTAATTAAAATGTTGACATATTATTGCTTATAGCAGCTTTAAGGGCCTTGTAAACGTGAAGCGAGGAACGCAGGAGGCGTTGTTGCCTGGATCAACGACAGGTCTCCTCCAGGTCTGTTGAAGAGGTGGGGCAACAACGCAAGCGTACAGTAAAAAAACAAAAAAGCTAAACAGAATCCAGGTCTGGTGGTGAGTCGCGGGCGTGTCTTTAGCTATTGAAAAATCACACCCGTGTGAACCGAGTCTCTCTCTCTCTCTCTCTCTCTCTGTCAGGATGTAGAAGACATTTTTCTTTTTAGAATCTGATCTCAGGTCAAAATGGGTTTAACCCATTTTGCGCGGGAACCCCTTTTGGTGTTGGCATTATGTTATGCTTTAGCTATTGAAAAATAGCAGATCTACAAGCTCATAGCGCTCCACCGAGTGGCGCGCTAAGAGCTTGTAGGTCTGCTATTTTTGAAAAATCGAAGAACGACTGACACAGAAACATGGCTTTTTCAGAAAACTGTCATTTTCAAACAGACATTTTTAGAATCTGATCTCAGGTCAAAATGGGTTTAAAAAGGCCCTATATACTGATGAGATGCATATATTTTGTCGCGTCGTCAAAACAAACTAACTCGTAGAAGTGAGTCTTGGAGACGGCGAGGAAGCTGCAGTCGCGAAGCGCGCGCACGGTGAAGATGAGCGGCTCTCCGGTCAGCACGGCCAGCTGGCCCACCAGCTCCCCGGGGTGGGTGACGAACAGACACGTCTCCTCCTCGCGGTCGATCATGCGCTGGTACACGTGCAGCAGGCCGGAGATCACAAAGTGGATGCTCACCTCCTGGAATGGTCCCCCAAAAGAGAGAGAGAGAGAGAGAGAGAGGAGGATGCTTTAAGCCATTCTGACCCGAGATCAGATTCTAAAAATGTCGTCTACATCCTGACAGTTTTCATTCTGACCCGAGATCAGATTCTAAAAATGTCTGTTTGAAAATGACAGTTTTCTGAAAAAATCTATGTTTCTATGTTGGTCGTTCTTTTCGAAGAAATTTTCAGAAGAAAATATTTTATTTAAAAATGTTCAGTTAAAATTGAAATATATATTCAATGATTTGCGCCACATTTTAACGATTTTTCGAAAATAGCAGAACTACAAGTTCGTAGCGAGCCACTCGGTGGCGCGCTATGACCTTGTAGATCTGCTATTTTTCAATAGCTAAAGTATAACGTAATGTTTAAAACACCAAAAGGGGTCTCCCCCCAAAATGGGTTAAAACCCCCTTTAGACCTGAGCTCGAAATTTAAAAAAAAAATCTTCTAAATCCTCCAGTTTTCTGAAATAAATATTTTCGCGATTTTTCAAAAATAGCAGACCTACAAGCTCGTAGCGCGCCACCGAGTGGCTATAGCTAACCCCCCCCCCCCCCCCCCCCGGGGGGTTAAAAACGTTCGCTCTGAAAGAATATAATATTAAAAGATTTGGGACACATTTTCACGATTAAAAAAAAAATGGCAGACCTACAAGCTCGCGGCGCGGCACCAAGTGCCGCGCCACGAGCTTGTCGATCTGAAACGTTGGTTTATTTTGAAATACATTTTGCATCCTGGCTCCGAGTTTGCAGCCTTTTTTTAATATTTATTTACCGAGGCCAGCAGCACCGTCCTCACTCAACACTGGTGTCCCGTTGGTTTCACCGTCCTCACTCAACACTGGTGTCCCGTTTGTTTCATTTTGTGAGTGCACGTGTGCGACTGTGCGCGTAAACAACTCTGTGTGTGTGTGTGTGTGTGTGTGTGTGTGTGTGTGTGTGTGTGTGTGTGCGTGCGTGCGTGCTAGGACGGACACGACACGCACACACATACTATAGGGACACACATAGCCGTCTAATGGGAGTGGCTATAGCAAAACACTCAAAAACAACATTCCAAATCATGCAAAAAGAAAATGTGCATTCACTTCCTTGACAATGTCACGGCACCCTTGGTTGCAAAAAAAAAAAAAAAAAAAAACAAGGCATAAAAGGAAAGCACACACCTCGGTTTTACTGAGTTGGTGCTATGTTTGTGGGCCCTAATACACAAGAAGGAAAAGGATGAGCCAGCCTCGGCACGATTTACAGCCACAACCCGTGTGTGTGTGTGTGTGTGTGTGTGTGTGTGTGTGTGTGTGTGTGTGTGTGTGTGTGTGTCCGTATTATTGGTTAAGTATTTATGATGCTATTTCCATTTGGTCCTGGTGAACCATAAACCGTTCATCACACTACTATAGCACACACACACACAAGTCTGTATAATGCAGCTTCACCGCTGAACACCACATTAAGCCATTCAGGCCTGACGTCGAAATTTAAAAAATGCATTTTTTTAAAATGTATTTTTTTCTGGTGTTTCTGGTCAGTGGTTGTCAAGGACCCCAACAATTATATACAATGGCGCCGACCCCCCATCTGAAAATATGTTGTTCCAGGGACCCTCCAGAAGCAAAGATTCGAGTTAAAAACGGAAAACACAGACAGAATATATATTCAAAGATTTAAGGCACATTTTCACAATTTTTCAAAAATAGCAGACCTACAAGCTCGTAGCGCGCCACTCGGTGGCGCGCTATGAGCTTGTAGATCTGGTATTTTTCAATAGCTAAATTATAAGTGTTTAGAACACCAAAAGGGGTTCCCGCGCCCAAAATGGGTTAATATGATTTACTGTACATTGTAACTATCTCACAGCACAGATTGGACAGGGAAGCCAACGTGGTTATTAGGTGGTGTCTCGTATGGTCACGCACTCACTCAGGTAATGGCTTTCATTCCAAAGATGGACTGCCGTGATTTTTGATCGAGTCTAATAGACCCCATGTGTGGTTAGAATATTAAAATATGTCTATGTTGTTTTTTGAAAGAAATCTTCCTCCTAGTATAATCATAGTACCTGATGATCATGTTTTAGGGGGAGGGGGGGGGACGACACACAATCACTGTGTATTTTTTGGTTTCTTCCTGAAAGCCTTAGTGTCAAAAGTCCCAATCGAAATAACACCAGTGACATCATAACCCTAACCCCTCCCACATTATCATACAACAACAGCTGTGGGCGAGGCTTAGGTTCAGGTTTTGTTTTTTTAAAGGAATCTTCCTCAGAGTATAATCATAGTACCTGTTGATCATGTTTTAGGGGGGGGGGGGTAAAAAAAATATCTTCCCGGCACCCCGAGCTTCTATTTTGAAAGAAATCCCGGCGCCGATTGTGTTTTAAGAGAAAGAAATAATATCACAGCCCTCAGCACAACGGTGCAAAATGGATGACTAAATGCCACTGAAGTGTAGAAAACATAAAAGAGTTATATAGGGTTCTTCTCTAACCTGGTCTCCTTGGCGAGCCACCACAGACCCCGCTTTGACCTGGTGAAGAGTCACTCTGCCCTCCAGGAGACTGGGATCCTGCACGGGTGAGACGTTAACTCATTTAGAGAACAGATTCTACTAAAATGTCTTCTGAATCATGACAGTTTTCTGAAAAACCCCATGTTTCTGTGTCAGTGGTCCTCAAACTATTTCATGTCAAGGACCCCCAGGATTATATGTGTTTGGCCTCCGACCCCCCCCATCTCAAAATATGTTGTTCACTGTGACAGAATATATATTCAAAGATTTTCCCCAAAATAGCAGATCTACAAGCTCGTAGTGCGGCACTCGGTCACGGTGCCGCAATACGAGCTTGTAGATCTGCTATTTTCCAATAGCTAAAGTATAACATAATGCTGCAGAACCGCCACGTATTGATGTCCATCAACAACAACAACAAACAAAGCACATTAAAAAAGCACAATATAAAAGAACATTAGACATGTTTTAGTTTTTTTTATCCCACGATTTTGTAACCCATTTTTTCCAGTGTCAATTATCTAATGTAATGAGGGCAGCGGACTGACCTCATGCTTCCTTCTATGCATGAGGAGTCCAAGCTGCTTCTTTTCACCTGACAGGGGAGAGTTTCCGGACCCGAGGACGATTCTAGAAATGCCTTCTAAATCTTGACAGTTTTCTGAAAAACCCTATGTTTCTAAGTCAGTCGTTCTCAAACATTTTAATGTCAAGGGCCCCCAGAAATATATGTAATTGCCCGCCGAGCCCCATCTGAAAATATGTTGGTCCGGGGATCCCCCCCCCCCCCCCCCCCCCCGCCCAGAAGCAAAGATTTGAGTTAGAAACGTTCGCTCCGAAAGGATATATTCAAACATTTGGGCAACATTTTCACGGTTTTTCAAAAACAGCAGATCTACAAGCTACTGACCTGCTATTTTTCAACAGCTAAAGTACAACATAACGCTTATAAAACACCAAAAGGGGGTTCCCGGCTCCGCCGCCCCAAAATGGGTCAGACGTGTTATAGTCGAGCACTTCTTAATGGCACACTCGCCTGCAACTGGATGATGCCCATCAGGTCTTTCTTAGCGGCCTGGAAGATGGCACTGATCTTACTGGGGTGGACGCCGACCGCGTCGCCGCCGCCGTAGCGCCCTCCGCCGCCGTCCGCGTAGTCGTAGTGGAACACGGCCGAGGGGGCGTCCTGCATTGTCACGCTCTTCTTCAGAATGGACTGGTGGGGGTGGGAGGAACACGGAGAGGTCAAGGTCAAGGTAAACTTTATCGTCCACAGGGGGTTAATTTGTCTTGGGCTTTCACCTCCAGCTACAGCCACACACGTTCGCTCCGAAAGAATATATATATATATATATATATATTCAAAGATTTGCACCACATTTTCACAATTTTTCAAAACCTATACAAGCTCGTAGCGCAGCACCCGGTGCTCTATGAGCTTGTAGATCTGCAATTTTTCAATACGAGGAGAGGATAGATATCTGGTAAACATTTTATTGGCGGCAGGAAAGAAATCGATAAGAGAAAACGGGGACAGATGGAAACCTCCAACACAGGGACGATGGGAGGAGTCGATTCAGGAGAAACTGACACACTGTCTGAGGCTATACAGCAAGAACAGATGGTCCAAATGGGACTGTGAAAAAGGCCAGCTCAAATATACTCAAGTACTGAGCTGAGGTCATGCTGACCTCCTCAATTAAGAACTGTTGGCTGGTAAATTGACCCTAGCCTATCCCTGCTGTATTCTCAATTAGTGAGCACCTGTGTCCACCCTGCAATCAGCACAGCACACTTAATAGAGTTTGTCAAGCCTAGTTGTCTGCTCATTCTGTACAGACCACAGCAGCGTGTGTGCGTCTCCTTGTTGTGAGTACTGATTTATGTATGTGCTGTTGTAAAAGTGTTTGGAAATGTGTGCATGTTTTAGGCAGGTGATGTTTGTGTATGTTTAGCCAGTTGTATTTTGTTGATGGAAATGATTGTAATTTGATGTTTATGTTTTTTGTGCGTTTGCAGAACCACACAGGCATGCTTTCTGTACACTGAACAGACAGAATAAGGGAATAGGGAGAGGTCTTACTTTGTGAGTGACAGGACTGGACTCGGGAAGCTCCTCCATGATGGCGACTCTGGCTCTGTCGTTACCTGTGACGGGAGGAGGAAGAGGATGGTTGAGCATTTTTAGAACCTTTTGTCCGCCGGGGGGGGGGGGGGGGGTGTGTGTATATAAGACCCTCCTGGAACTCCCTCAAGGACCCCCCTAGTAAAGTGTTATGTCAGATCTTCACATGTCCTCCTCCTCCTCCTCCGTTCAACGAGAACGATTGGATTCATGTTAAAACAGTTTTAGGTGCCATGGACGACAAGACGAGATGAATCCAATTATGCACCGATTGCCAAGGACGATAAGACGATTATTATATATTTTTTCCATATTTTGAAAATTCCTCTAATCTGGTGTGCAGGTGATGACATGCACATGACATGCATACTAGAATTACATTTTCTTTCTTTTATTTATAATGGGCTAATTGCCAACGAAAGCCAAGACTGGTGACCACCAGGGGGCGCTGAAAGAGTTTTAAAGGATTCAACGTCTACACCTTCCATGAAGCATTCAAACGTATACAGTATTACAGCATTTGCTTTGAATATATTTTGGGGGTGGCAACCCCTTTTGGTGTTGTTTTAAGCATTATGTTATCCTTTAGCTATTGAAAAATAGCAGATCTACAAGCTATGAGCTTGTAGGTCTGCTATTTCTTTTTTTATCGTGAAAATATATTCTTTCAGAGCAACGCTTTTAACTCATACTATATATTTGCTTCTTGGGGGGGGGGGGGTCTCTGGAACAACATATTTTCAGATGTGGGTCGGCGGCGGCCAATTACATATATTTCTGGGGGTCCTCGACATGAAAATGTTTGAGAACGACTGACATAGAAACATAGGGTTTTTCAGAAAACTGTCAGGCATTTGTAGAATCGGCCTCAGGTCTAAATTATTGAACAAGGTGGACCCTCTTGTAAACAAGTGTAATGCTTAATTGGGTCGTCCACTCACAGTTAACAGTCTTTGTATTGAGTTTGTGCTTGAAATGTACTGTAATTCTGCAAACTGTTAATACATATTTCAATCAATCAATCAATCAGTGTAGCACCTGTCTCAGCGGGGAGGACCTCCGTGACACCGGCAGAAAAGGAGTCGTCCTGAAAGTGCGGCCGGCGGTTTATCTTGGCTGGACTGGCCGCCTCTCCGCCGACCACATTGTTGACGTTTGTCAAGGGCACCGCCTGACGCTCCTGGAAGTATAAGGTCGCATTCATACCAGAGAGCTTTGCTGCGATTAAAACGAATCCTGCTGCGCATTGTCAGAAAGTGCGCTTCGTTTGGCAGGTGTGAAGGCTCATTCGAATCCTAATGCGCAGCAAATAACCGCATTTTACTCCGCCCAAAAACGTGGGTTTCGCTTCGCTTCGAATCGCACTTGACTACATTCGGTGCAGGTGTGAATGCAATCCGCAGTAAATAAAGGAAATGAAGCAAACATAATGTGGCGGCACTGGCGGGTGAGGAGCTGAACACAGTTGGAGACGGAGAAGGCATATTTTACGCAGCGCAAAGATGTCCCGTTACTGTGGATAGACGTGGTCGAATAAGGAGACTGAAGCCCTGATCGAAATGAGGACGTGTACATTAATCAATTGCTTAAGAAAACACATAAAAACACTGCAGTGTATTATAGCCTACATAATATTCTGTCTGTCTGTCTGTGCGTGCCGTAAACATGGAGTGCTGTCACTGTGTGGGACTGGGGAGTTATATCAGTGCGCTCATGCAGCGCTGTGCCTCCATGCCCAAAAGAACAGTGTGTGGCGGCTGCGTGCGTAGAGAGAGAGAGGGGGGGGGGGTCCCAGACGGCACGACACATGCACGTTATGAGTGTAATTTTATCACCATAGATTTCACTGTGTAGGGCTATAGTTTATGAATGGAACACATTGATAAAGGTCCCCCCTGCTGCGTTTCCAATTGCTGCGAATGACAGTGTGAAGGCAAACCCCAGCCAATTAAATATGCAAGAATTACATTTCCCCGCCCATACGGATCTGAGTCTACCGAAGTATTAGGTGAGAATGTGACCTAAGATAACCACAATAAAAAAGACAAGACTATATGACCGACGTATTAATATTATATGTGGTCATTGTGGTGGTGAGATGACATTGTTAATTATTTGTATTTGGAGGCTATAATGAATGATGAATTGCATTTTTATATAGCACTTTTCCCAAGTGCTCAAAGCGCTTTACAATGGTTCATTTGTTCATACATTTGGGAGGTGAAGCGGCGAACAGTCGACGCCAGCAGTCCTCACTTCCCACATTCACACAGCGACGGTGGCGAGCTCACACCGACCGACTCATTGGAGGCAATGTAGGGTTCAGTGTCTTCTTGCCCCAAGGACACTTCGACATGTAGGACAGGAGGAGGAGCCGGGATTTGAACCGCCGACCCCAGGGATCATTGGACGACCTGCTCTACCTCCTGAGCCACAGCCGCGCCCATGTGAGGATCTCTATGTGAGGATCCTTGGCATGAAAAGGCTTGGGAACCGTCCGCTAACCTATATATGTTTTTCTGAGCTGAGCTTTACGACTCGTTATGGAGATTCTGCGCTTAATGTTGTGTGAAATTGACCAGCTTGCCCGTGTATGGCCTGTCTGTGTATGTGTGCATTAATTTAATTCAAATTTAAAAAAGGATGCGATTGTGAATGTACGGAGATCCATCTATACTCCCCGTCTTAAAGGTATATTCAGTGATTTCACTCAAAAAAAACCCAGGGGTTAACTGGGGACAGGGAGGAACTCCTTATATGGTCAGCACACTCTATAGTAGAGAGGATTATCGCAACAAAACAAAAAAAAAAGTGATATTTGAATTAAGTGAAATCACTGAATTTTTTGGGGAGGGGGGGGGGGGGGGGGAATTCCATTCAGAGTGAGAGAGTGTGATTGAGAAGGGTGCGTTTAGGTAATTCCCGCCTACCGGATTGAAGAGTTCGGTTGTCAGGCCCAGGTAGTTGTGTAAAGCCAGGAAGGTGACTCTCTGGAGGCGCACCATGATTATCTGGAACACACACACACACACACACACACACACACACACACACACACACAGAAGACGAGAATGCTTAAAAATGCTTTTCATCGTGTCTTTTCGGTGCAGGTGGTGTGGTTAACGACAGAGCCAATAAAGTGGCTTTAAAAGAAATATGTCGTTTTGTTTGATTGGACAGGACAGGACAGACTGACTGAGAGTTGACTTAACTCCGAGGACACAAATCATCTCAGTGTTAAAGGGAGATGCTATACTATATTTTGGGGGGGTCCTCGACATGAGAATGTTTGAGAACCACTGACACGTAGAAACATAGGCTTTTTCCAGAAAACCGTCAGAATTCAGAAGGCATTTTTTGGGGTCCTTGACATGAAATATTGAGCACCACTGATACAGAAACATGAGGTATTTCAGAAAACTGTCAGGATTTAGAAGACTTCTTTTTTTTAATGTCGACATCAGGCCTAAATGGGTTAACAAACACAGACGATGTTCCTCGGTAGAGAGCCGTTTACCTGAATAACGCGTACAAGCGTCTCCGGGTATTTCTCAAACACCGACTGGAAAGCCGACGCAGGCAAGCGCAAGATAGTGGAGCGGGAAGCAGCCCGCGCCGAGACCGTCTTGTACGGCGCTGGATATCCCTGTGTGGCAGGCAAGGAGGAGAACGACATGCATGAAAGACATGTCTTTTGCGATCAAATTAACTAAACTACAAGAATAGTAATATGTCCAAATTTTAATTGAAAATGCATACAACAAAACACAACATATTATGTTGCATTATTTATATAGCATTTATATATCACCTTTTATCCAAGGCGCTTTACATAGATTACATTCACCCATTAATTCATTCACACACCTTTACATAGACTGTGCATTGCATTCACCCATTCACACACACATTCACACACCTTTACATAGACTGTGCATTACATTCACCCATTCACACACACATTCACACACCTTTACATAGACTGTGCATTACATTCACCCATTCACACACACATCCACACACCTTTACATAGACTGTGCATTACATTCACCCATTCACACACAAATTCACACACCTTTACATAGACTGTGCATTACATTCACCCGTTCACACACACACCTTTACATAGACTGTGCATTACATTCACCCATTCACACACACATTCACACACCTTTACATAGACTGTGCATTACATTCACCCATTCACACACAAATTCACACACCTTTACATAGACTGTGCATTACATTCACCCGTTCACACACACACATTCACACACCGAAGGCGGCGGAAACCATGCAAGGCACCAACCTGCACATCAGGAGCAATTAGGGGGTTCAGTGTCTTGCTCAAGGACACTTCGACACTAACTCTGCAGGGGGAGCACACAGGGTTCGAACTGGCAACCTTGCGGTTACCATCCAGCCACTCTACCCCATGAGCCACCGCCGCCCCCTAGTGGCCACTCTACCCCTGAGCCACCGCCGCCCCCACCCCCAAAAATGGGACGAGGACAGTCGGACAGGACGGACGGACGGACGGAGGAAAGATGATGAACTCACAGTGATGATATCCAGAATACTGAGGAGGCTGTGGACACTGTCCCCGGGGAGGACATCCTTCACCACTGGCTCTGTGCCGTCCTGCAATGCACAATATAGAATAATGAAATAAAAAAATGATATATTATAATAACCTATTCTGACCTGAGATCAGATTGATACGAGGTTTCCACTGGACACACACTGGTCTGATGAACCCATTCTGACCTGAGATCAGGTTCCAAAAATGTCAGTCGTTCTTCGATTTTTCAAAAATAGCAGCCCTACAAGCTCGTATCGCGCCACTCGGTGGCGCGATATGAGCTTGTAGATCTGCTATTTTTAAATAGCTAAAGCACGACATGATGCTAACCAAAATGGGTTCCCGTTCAGAATGGGATAAAATAGAAAATATAATACTAGCACTTATACATATTACAGTCAGTGGTGGAAAAGGTACTCAATTGTTTTACTTAATTAAAAGTACCAATACTGCACATTCAGAACTACTTTGTTACAAGTAAAAGTACAACATTGACCATGTATTTGGGCCCAACTTCACCTAGACTGTATTACCTTAATAAACATGGTCATGAATACTCTCTGCTTCCAGTCACTAGTTTAAAGTGTCATTTCTCATGTCATAATATATTTTTTGGAAAATTATGGTCCCATTTATTAAAAAAATTACCATAAAGTCCAGTATGTTCTGAGGGGCGTGGCTACCTTTACAGTCTATGATCGGGACCACCCCCCCCGCTCGAGTCAAAATAAAAACCAACGAAGGAGAAGGGGGAAGTCCCGCCTCGATGTCTGGGCCAGCCAATGGCCAGCTGGGCCCAAACGGATCTAGAAAGATGGCGATTTACTGACAGGCTTCATCTTACGTCCATATCAGACCCGGAGAACGCTTTGTACATATTTCTCTACTACATTCTCACGGATGCAGAGTTTGACGATTATGTACCTACATTCTCATGGATGCAGAGTTTAACGATTATGTACCTACATTCTCATGGATGCAGAGTTTAACGATTATGTACCTACATTCTCATGGATGCAGAGTTTAACGATTATGTACCTACATTCTCATGGATCCAGAGTTTAACGATTATGTACCTACATTCTCATGGATGCAGAGTTTAACGATTATGTACCTACATTCTCATGGATGCAGAGTTTAACGATTATGTACCTACATTCTCACGGATGCAGAGTTTGACGATTATGTACCTTAGAGCTGTCCCCGACTAAGGATTTGTATAGTCGAAATTAATATGAATAAATTTGCTGTTAGTCGACTGATAGTCTTAATATATATTTTTATCCCACGATTTTGTAACCCATTTTTCACCCCTGTGTCAATCATTTAATGTGATCCTGGGCTCTAACACACCCTCCACCAACCTAGTCCCCCATATATGGGGGACATGGGGAGAGCAACGGACTTGAACTCATGCTTCCTTCATGCCTGAGTGTCCAAGTTGCTCCTTTTACACCTGACAGGGGGGAAGTTTCCCTGGTTGGACGTATAGCGCGTGGAAGGAACACGTTATTCCAACCAGTTCCTTTCCCCTCCATCAGGCGCCCCGGCTGGCCAGGGGGAGGCAGTCGACTGATAGTCGACTGAGCACCCCCACATCGACTGAGAGGCTTGTCATTAGCCAGATTGAGCACAGCAGGTGAGATTGAGATTCTGGAGTCTATCAGGCCAGCGCACTGTGCGATTCAAGTCACAGGCAGTGGCACATTGCCACACAGGCAGACACACTCCACATGCACATTGGAGATTGATTAAAAACAGTCAGAAAGCATGTTCAAATGTGTTTATGTCCCCCACAGACCTAGTGGAATAATACAATAATACTTTGTGGAAAAAAGGGGAAAAAAATATATATATATATATATTTTTTTTTTTGGTGACTGAGAGGTGGTCAGTCGACTGAGACCCGTTCCGATCGATTAGTTGACTATTCGACCAATCGAGGTCAGCCCTAATGTACCTACATTCTCGTGGATGCAGAGTTCGAGGCGTCCGTCCTGAACGACGTAGATGCTGTCGTCGTCCTCTCCGGGCCTGAACAGCCCCTCGCCTTCCTGTAGCTCGATGACGATCATGTGACGACACAGCTCCAGGAACAGAGGCTTCTCAAAGTGGCCCAGGACCCTGAAGTGGTCCGTGGTAGAAAAAAGTACTCAATTGTTTTTACTTAAAAAACCCATTTTGACCTGAGATCATCAGATTCTAAAAAATGTCTTCTAAATCCCGACAGTTTTCTGAAAAAGCTATGTTTCTATGTCAGTCGATTTTTCTAAAATAGCAGACCTACAAGCTCGCTATGAGCTTGTAGATCTACTATTTTTCAATAGCTAAAGCATAACGTAACGCTAACACCAAAAGGGGTTCCCGCCCTAATAATGGGTTAAGTAAAAGTACCAATACTGCGATTTAGAACTACTTTGTTACAAGTAAAAGTACGGAAATTGAAAATTCACTCAAAATGTACTTCAAAGTATTCATAGTTCAAGTTCAAGTGCGTTACCTGACATTCTTGAGCATGTAGAGGACCTCGGAGGGGAGGTTGGAACTCTGCACGTCGAACTCCGTGAGGTCAGCTTCCAACAGAGAGGGAGGCGGTTCCTTGGGCTGCAAGGTGGGAGGGTCCTTACGAATCCTGAGGATTCTATTGGACAGGCAACCAAACTGTTAGGACAGGCGGCTGCAAGGTGGGAGGGTCCTTACGAATCCTGAGGATTCTATTGGACAGGCAACCAAACTGTTAGGACAGGCGGCTGCAAGGTGGGAGGGTCCTTACGAATCCTGAGGATTCTGTTAACCAAACGTACAAGTTGTCATTAACCCGAGGACGATTCTACGAATGCCTTCTAAATCCTGACAGTTTTCAGAAAACCCCCTATGTGTACAATGTAGGCATTTATCAGACGCTCTTAATCCAGAGCAATTTTCAATAAGCAAAAAACAAAAAAGCATGGCAATACATCACATACATAAAAAGTAGTTGTCATGAAACATGCGTAAGCTAAGAGCGTAACAGTGGAATATCTATATAATGAAACTATACAAACTATATATAGTACTATACTATACATTTATATATAATATAAAGGGCTACGACTACATCAAATGCAAGTCAGTATCAAATGCTATCCAAGTCTACATAAAGTGCTACAGTATCTAAGGGGCGCTAGGGTAAGTGCTACGGGCCATGATGGGAGTCTGAAGAGGTGGGTTTTTCAGACTACGGCGGAAGGTTGGGGAGTGAGGCTGCAGTTCTGATTGTAATGGGAAGTGCATTCCATAGTTTTGGAGCTAGAAGGGAGAAGAGTTTGGGACGTGTGGAGCGTTGTCCCCGCGTTGGCTGATCTGAGTGCGCGGGAGGGTTTGTAGGGTTCGATAATACTTGCGAGATATGGGGGAGCCATACCTCTGGTTGCTTTGAATGCCAGCATCAGAGTTTTGTATTCTGTGGCAGCGACCGGGAGTCACTGGAGGGAGCGGAGAAGGGGGGGGGAAGACATGTGAGAATTTTGGCTGGTTGAAGACCAAGCGAGCTGCGGCATTTTGGATCAGCTGGAGAGGTTTAAGTCCACATGCCGGTAGGCCAGTGAGGAGGGAGTTACAATAGTCGATAGACTATGTTTCTATGCCAGTGGTTCTCAAACATTTTCATGTCAAGGACCTCCAGATATATGTAATCGGCCGCCGGAGATCAGACCTAGATCTGCTATTTTTCCATAGCTAAAGTATAACATAATGCTTAAGTTAAAACACCAAATGGGGTTCCTGGCCCAGAATGGGTAAAATAAATAAGAAAGAGGCCCACGGATGTACGTACATATTACTCACAAGTAAAAAAAAAAAGAAAAAGAAAAACAGATCATACATACTTGTGCGCTATGCTGAGAACTTTGGTTCTTTTGCGTATGCGCTGTGTTTTGAAGACTGAGGTGGAGGGCGTAGATGACAGGGTCTGGACCTATAGGGACCAGGAAAATGAAAGTTACACTTTTTGCCGTTTTCAATACAAAAAAAACGTTGCAGTTGAAATTAATCAAGTTAGAAATATAGACATATATATATAGAAATTAAAGATGGGGTTTTTAACCACGTGAAGCCTATAGCTTCCCACTGCTGGGGGGAAAACATTGTGACGTGGTGTGAGCTTGTTTAGAGCAGTGTTGTTTTTTTGTAAATAAATAAATAAAAACTAAGCCATGATGACTAAACCTATGACAAAATGTACTGTCATATTTTGGCATGCTGAATTTTCAGCAAGTGTAAAATCAGCCATTGCGACGGCATCAAGGCCCACCAAAATGCATTTTAGTCGACTAAATCAACTGTAGATTTAGTCGACTAAAATCTCATATTTAGTCAACAACACTAAAACATTCCAGGTGACTAAAATGTGACTAAAAAGTCAATTTAAACTATTCAAGAGACTATGACTAAAACTAAAATGTCAAAAACAACACTGTTGTGTAGAGAGGCTATTTTCGATTATGATATTTGGTACTGGTAAAATACTAGCGGACCTTGTATGTAGGCCCGGAAGTCGACCAAGTGGGTTTAAGTTGTTAACCCATTCTGACCTGAGATCAGATTCATACGAGGTTTCCACTGGACACACACTGGTCTGATTAACCCATTCTGACCTGAGATCAGATTCTAAAAATGTCAGTCGTTCTTCGATTTTTCAAAAATAGCAGACCTACAAGCTCGTAGGGCGCCACTCTGTGCCGCGCTATGAGCTTGTAGATCTGCTATTTTTCAATAGCTAAAGCATAACATGATGCTAACACCAAAATGGGTTCCCGTTCAGAATGGGTAAAGGTGAATGTGTTATCAAGTATATAAATCCTTCAATTGTTAATTAAACTCTGCCCTCTAGTGATGGAAAGAAAAAAGCGCCTGGTGCTCTTTTTGCTTTATGCCTTATAAAGGATGACATAACACAAATGCATGCATTTTTAGTCTTGCAATACTCAAACTCACACCAGTGACAACAAGCTACTACTTGTAACACCGACCTACGACCTACTGTACCAGTGGTGGAAAAAGTACTCAATTGTTTTACTTAAGCAAAAGTACCAATACTGCAATTTTGAACTACTTTGTTACAAGTAAAAGTACGGAATTGAAAATGTACTTGAGTAAAAGTACAAAAGTCTCGGCATCAAAATGTACTTAAAGTACTCATTGTGCAGAATGTGCAATTTCACAAGTTCAAAATGTGTACAAAGTCTATTGAAAATAGCAGATCTACAAGCTCACAATGCCTTGCGACACATTGTGAGCTTGTAGATAGGCTATTTTCATATGGCCGAAATGTATAGGATTGAAGTGGTTCATATGTTAGGAATTAATAGGTATGTAGGTATGTTTTCTAAACAAATCTCCAAAGTAACTAGTAAACTAAAGTTTTCAAATTAATGTAGTGAAGTGAAAGTACAAATTTTGGCTCTGAGATGTAGTGGAGTAGAAGTAAAAGTATTGGAAATACTCAAAGTAAAGTAAAAATACCTCAAAATTGTACTCGAGTACAGTACTTAAGTAAAAGTCACTTTCCACCACTGCGACCTACTTGTAACATACTACCATGATCAGGGTTATACACATTGATAATGCACGCCATGAGTGTTTTAGCCTTGCATTTGTAATTAAACTGTACTCTTCTGTGCTGTGAATGAATGAGTGAGTGAATATTAAAAGAACCTTTCGCATTATCTTTCTCCCATAAAAGAGCACTTTGTCCCTCTTTCTGAAGCGATAGTGAGGTTCACCGGCCTGGCGAACACCTTTGACACAAAGAAAAAAACACAAGTTAAAACGTCTTACATTGATTCTGATCCAGACCACACCGATGGTCTACCTTAAAAAAATAAAAAATAAAAAAAGGTTTTGTCCCAACCTAACTTTTAGGGCACTTTCTCAAGCAGCTTAAGCGAGAAACGACAGGTCGCCCTCAAATGAACCGATCTCAGAAGAAAGTAAGCTAAAACAACAAAAAGAATGACAATACTGCTTTGGTTAAAAAAAAGAAAATTATGTACAATGAGCCGATTATAGCTGCTAAATAAGCCCCGGCAGGGTTTAAGCGTCAGCGCCGATGATACAATCCTGCTTCATGCTTGGAAGGCATTTATTCACAAGAGAAAGCCTTGATTGACCAGTGTATATAGTCTACTTGCCAGCCCCATACAGAACCCCATTGTGAACCCGGACATGTTGAGTATACCCTAAAGTTTTATGCTAGAAATGTTGAGTATGGCATTTAGAAACTGCCGGATGCTAACTTGCATATGTTGGGCAATTTTCATAATTATCTTAATAAGCTGGGGTACCATTAACATCCTATATAAAAAGGCAACATTTTACATTTTCATTATGCTTTAACTACCATGTGACGGGTCAAACTAGGGGGTTTTATCATGACTCTAATTGCAAGCATTAGTGCATTCGTTTTGCACGTCAAACTTGCGGCAAAAAACGTCCACAGCCGTCATCACAAATGTGGCTATGGCCAAATTTAGCCCAAGGAGTGTTTCTAAAAATCTGATTCTAAAAATGTCTTCTACATCCTGACAGTTTCCCATTCTGACCTGAGATCAGATTCTAAAAAGGTCTTCTACATCCTGACAGTTTTCCATTCTGACCTGAGATCAGATTCTAAAAATGTCTTCTAAAGTTCTATGTGAGTCATTCTTCGATTTTCAAAAATAGCAGACCTACAAGCTCTGCGCGCTATGAGCTTGTAGATCTGCTATTTTTCAATAGCTAAAGCACGACATGATGCTAACACCAAAATGGGTTCCCGTTCAGAATGGGTTAAAGCATAATGAAACTTTCAAAATGTTGCCTTATATAGGATGTTGTTACACCCAGCTTATTATGCTAATTATGAAAGTTTCCCCAACATATGCAAGCTAGCATCCGGCAGTTTCTAAACGCTGGGGATCCCATACTCAACATTTCTAGCATAAAACGTTAGGGTATATACTCAACATGTCTGGGTTAACATTCTGGACAAGTGGACAAATACAACAGAGTCATCGAAGAAAGGAAGCTCGCAAATTAAAACAGAAACGTATACAACATTTTCCTGCAGAACATCCCCATCTGCACAGGCCCGGCGGAGCGAGCGTTCCCGACAGCGATGTCGCACAAACAACTGTCCTGATAATGGCGACGTAGCCTGAACCAATCAAATGACCGATAAATCGTATAGCGCATTAAGATCTCAACCAATGAACGTGTTTGTTGCCGCGAAACCTATATAAACTATAATATACAACGTCGCAGATCTAAAAAAAATCTGCGTTTAGTTTTTTTTGTGAGCTTGTAGATCTGAGCTTTTTTTCTTTTTTCTTAGAATATGTATTCTTTCAGAGCGAACGTTTTTAACTCAAATCTTTGCATCTTGGGAGGGTCCCTGGAACAACATATTTTGAGATGGGGGGCCAATTACATACATTTGTGGGGGTGAGAAACATTAAAAAAAAAGAAAACATCAGGATTTAAGAAGGCATTTGTAGAATCGTCCTCGGTTTCTAAAATGGGCTAATGAGATTTGATCGGTCGCTCGCGGCGCTGGCAGTGTGTGGACGTAGGTATTCCGCTGACCGCACGACGTAGTGCGTGGTGAAGAACATTACATGGACAACAGAACAGGACAACTCACCCCCTTCTCCGTTTTCCTCCCGGGATGCTCCCCCAGTGAGGGGTGGGAGAGAGGCTGGACGGCAGACGGCTGGACTTTGAATTCCTCTAACTATAAACTTTTACGACAGCAGCCTAAGTACAAATATAATCTATGAAAAAGCTACTACAGTGAAGTCAGTTCACAGAAGTTGTTGTAGGCTATGTGGGGATTATCTGACAAGGTAATCTGGTTAGGTTATCTGACCCCCCCCCCCCCTCCCTTCACATGCACATGACATTAATACCTGTATGGATTTACACATGTCACTATTATTGTTGTCATTTACTATTTCCGTGTTGTTTTTTTAGGGTAGGAAGTGCTTTAAATGGTAGATTTTATTTTAGCTTTTGGTCCTCTTGTCCTGTTTTACTGCTCACTTCTACGTACATTTCACTGAATTTTAAAGATACTACTTTTTTAAATATGTGACAAATAAAGATTAATTGATTGATTGAAGGTACCATTTGAGTGGGCAAAACCTTACATATATTAAATTATACTAAATTGTTTATAGGGTCAACATAAGTCAAATTAAATAGCCTTTCCATAGGAGTATCTTTTTATATTTTTCCAAAAAGAATACAAACAGCCTCACTGGGGGGGGGAAATTCCGGGAGGAAAAAAACGGGCAAGCACCGGGGTGAGTCGTCCAGTATTCCATTACATAACTCACTGGTCAGACTGTATCTTCTGTACAGGAAAAGCACCACAATGCCAATCAGAGACACGGCGACAGCAGCCCCAATCAGTACGCCAGTGAGCTGTATAGGATGATTTAATAAGAGGCAGACAAGGGCAGAGCAATGAGAATATTTACACACATGATGAAAATGATGCAAGCTGAATCGAAGCACACTCACAGCACAAAAGGTGCAATCGTTCCTTACAGACTTGAAACAACATAATCAAAGTAAGTTCATAAAAAAAGTAAGAGATTTTTTTTTTTTACATTTATAATCCCACGATTTTGTAACCCATTTATCACCCCTGTGTCAATTATCTAATGTGATCCTGGGCTCTACACACCCTCCGCCAACCTGGGGAGAGCAACGGACTTGAACTCATGCTTCCTTCATGCCTGAGTGTCCAAGTTGCTCCTTTGCACCTGACAGGGGGGAGTTTCCCTGGTTGGACGTAGCGCATGTAAGGAACACGTTATTCCAATCAGTTCCTTTTCCCATCCATCAGGCGCCCCGGCTGGCCAGGGGGAGGCAGTTTAGAGACCAGAATTACTGCATGTCCACACAGAAAGGCGCTTTCGCCAAAGTAAGAGAATTTTAAAACAATGTGCACCCCATGTGGCAAGCAGGTGTCCAATTTGTTTGTTAAAATGGATCAATTCCAAGAAGAGGATCTGGCTTGCTTGGGAGTAGATTTCAAGAGCAAATGCAGTTCTCACAGCGGGGAACATGATATGAGATATCTGTGTGTGTGTGTGTGTGTGTGTGTGTGTGTGTGTGTGTGTGTGTGTGTGTGTGTGTGTGAGATAATAACATCTGTGATAAATTAAATAATACTTACATTACAATACTTACACCAAATCAGTAGTTGTCAAACATTCAACACTTTCAAAGATTTATTTTCCCCCATGTTCACAAATAGCAGATGCACAAGCTCGCAGAGCGGCATGAAGTTACGCCCCGTGAGCTCGTACATGGCTGCTATTTTTTAATAGCCAACTTAAGATGACACAAATGCTTTCCCAGTTCTCAATGGGTGATAATAAGAGGGACGCATTCGCCGAAAATAAATAAAATGCCATGAAGAAAAACGGGTTATTTGAAAATTCCACTAGGAGGATTCCACTCCCTTGAGTTGCACCAACTCGTTTTCAAGGGGGTCCTCAGGGCACAACATGCAACGTGGTACAACACAACAATACAGCAACAAACTAATAAAGACATACACAAAAGGCTCTTCCCCCCATCACAAACCCACTACAGTACCCCAAAGTTTCATTGAAAAAAATGTAATGAAATGAAATACACAACATTGCCAACGACTGGTGGTGGTAAAGGAGGTGGAAAAAAACAACGTCTCTTCCAAGGAAGGCAAGGTGCATGATCTACTCTACTCTAAATGAAGTTTGGTCACATTCTTGACTTGGATTAACCTTATACGTGTTTGAGCGGTGCAGCCACAGAGGATCATGTGTGTCCCTTTCCCTCTATAGGCACATATGAGCAGACAGCCACGGACAGAAGAAGCTACGTTTTACGTCATTTCCGAGTTTTTAAGACAGCTGGTGGATGGAAAATAAGCTCCACCTCCGCGGACGACTGCCGCGGAGGAGAGGGAATCTGTCCATCGCGGCAGTCGTCCGCGGAGGTGGAGCTTCTTTTCCATCCACCAGCTGTCTAAAAACTCGGAAATGACGTAAAAACGCAGCTTCTTCTGTCCACGGCTGCATGTGCGAGTAGTACCAGCAGCTGACAAAGTGGCGCTGTTGAGCTTCACACTGTGGTGCAGGTGCATGGTGGGAAGATGAGTTTTTAGTAGACCAGTAGTTTTACCACCAGCACAGAGCTGGACTATTGTCCGACAGACAATAGTCCGACAACGACTACCAATAGTTCCGACAGCCAATAGTCCCACTACTCCAATAGTCCGACAACCAACAGTACCACTAAGTCTCAAACGAGTCTGATTTTTGGTCTTACGTGTGACTTTAAGACCAAAATGGCTTCTGCGTGAAAACATAATTAAATGCTTAGAAGCTTGCTGAATCTTTCTGTGTTATCACTGTGTATGTTGTGTCAAGGATTACACGGGTGAATTACCACATTTGGGTGGGATCATATCTAATCGTTTTGAGAAGATAACAATCAGTCTCATCTCCCGCGGCTACGTAACAGGAGGAGAACGTTATGAATGGGTATACGTGGCTCGGCTAAATGTTTCCCAATCCACTTTAAAGATCAGCCTTGGGGTCCGTCTGTGCCCAAATATGGACGTAGGCTCTGTGCATGACTGCAGTTCCCTTTTCCAGAACGTGGCATTCACCGCTTGCTTCCTGTTCTGGGTCAGATTCTCATAGCTTCATTTGATTAGCCTCAGAAACCCAGACGTTTTTATTTCCAGGGAGAGGAAAACAAAAGTCTGGGGACCGAGTCCACTTCAATTCGGCATAGAGTAGCGCAAACGTCGATCACTCTCTGGCTGATTTCTGATCGTCTGCACCTTTGTTAAATTGACACAAACACACGTACACACACACTCTCTCTGTCGCTCTAATTAATTAGTCTCATGTAGCGCAGCTGCGTCTAGATTCTCCCGGTGCCTATGCCAAAGAAAGCATAGGTGGACGTCCCCAGGCAGCAGGCTATCATTTTGATTGGCAGCAGCAGCAGATTTGAACTGGAAAACACACAACACCATATTATGCGTTCTCCTGGATACCAAAAACCTCAAAACAAGCTGCGAGAGGGAGATGGACAGGCGGCGGGAGGGAGAGAGATCCATAATTATTACACCAAGGCCACGCAATAACCCAAGGAAGGATATTCTATTCACCCATGCAATAGAGGGCATGCGCGTGACATCGTCGTACCTGGAATTTATGCGGGAACGGCCACTGAGTGGCAAAAAACTACTTTCTGGCCTTGACAGCCCCATTCATCCAAACAGAAAAGTCCTGTCTGATTGCATTAAACAATGTTCAACTCACCAACATTGCAGCTGTACGAAAAGCTTCAATTATCCTCTTTCTATCTGCAAAGTTTTTGTTTCATGAAAATCCACCATAGAAACGTTATGAGCTATACTTTCTGTCAAGAAATGCCCCGCATTTGATTATTATTATTAAGTGTCAGAGTTTGGAAGTGCTTGTTTTCGATAACACAACATTTTGCTGCCTCCTGCATTATGTGACATTTAGAAGCAGGACGGTTGAGTGATTTCCAACGATTTCCAAACTCCAAACACTCCATTCTGCTCAATGTTTTGCCACTCAGTCTAGATGAGGGGGGCGTGTCCTGATGGGAAAATCATGCATGTGCATACTCTCTATAACCCGGCCCAATGCTGGGTACTGAAACCTGTACACACGAATCCGTGCACTAACAGCAGCAGGCAGTGAAAACGCAGCATGGCTTGCTATTCCACATTTCGTATCATGTGGTCTAGATTAGATATAGCCAAACAATTCCTGGGAACTGGGTGTTCTCCTCAAATATAAATACCATGCATTACTGTGTTCTCGGTATGTGTGCATGAATGTGGACTGCATTTATTACAAAACAAAATAATACATTTGCAAAAGAAACATCTCTCAAAATGTGAGCCTTTCGGGATAATTTGTAGCAAATTCACTCATACCATGGTTGTCTGCATTCTCTCCTCCACAAACTGTAACACTCGTGCTTTTATGTCACTCCTGCTGTTCGCCAACATCTAAAGAAGACAAAACAACAAGGAACTCTAGTTAGTTCAATTAAACCCATTCTAGGCGGGAACCCCTTTTGGTGTTTTAACTATAAGCATTATGTTATACTTTAGCTATTGAAAAATAGCAGATCTACAAGCTCGTTGGTCTGCTATTTTTTTTTTTATCGTGAAAACGCGGCACAAATCTTTGAATATATATTCTTTCAGAAGACTTATTTTATTTTATTTCGACGTCAGGCCTAAATGGGTTAACATTGCAGCAACATGATTGCAATTATCATATAGTAACTACTAACTTAGTAAGATATCAGAAACAAAGATGTGCCCATCTGTGACTGGCTAAAATCATCGAGAAGCTAAAGTGATCACAGCTGCCTAGAAAAACCCAATCGATGTGTCTGTTATGTTGTTATTGTAATGTGTATATACAGAATTTAGCTGGAATACATGCATGCATACCAGTGGCCAGATATAAATGCAAATATTAAAACACGCGTTTAGGAATGAATTAAGATTACATAATAATAGAAAAGGGATATAACACATTAGCTCATTCTGGGCGGGAACCCCTCTTAGTGTTTAGCTTAGCTATTGAAAAATAGCAGATCTACAAGCTCATAGCTTGTAGATCTGCTATGTTTTGAAAGAATGTGGCGCGAATTTGGAATATATATCCTTTCAGAGCGAACATTTATAACTCAAATCTTTGCTTCTGGGGGGGTCCCTGGAACAACATATTTTCAGATGGGGTTGGAAGCTAATTCCATATAATCTTGGCGGGTCCTTGACATGAAAACATTTGAGAACGACTGACAAAGAACCATGGGTTTTTTCCAGAAAACTGTCAGCATTTAGATGGCATTTGTAGAATCGTCGTCAGGTCTGAATGGGTTTAAGTCATTACTAAAGACAGACAAAAAACAGACAAATGCAAGTGTGGGACTGTGCGTGCGTGCGTGTAGCCATACACTCACTGAAGTAGCCCAGCTGCACAGATCCCCGTCTTCTCCCTGGCAATCCATGCTGCTGTAAAGTCTAAAGTAATAAAGAAAACCTCTTTCAGCTGCGTGCAAAATGGCAAAAGTATGTTCACACCATCATGTGATCCTTTCCCAATAATTGCATTACACCGTATGTATATGAACAGTGAGGACATGGACAGGGATTGGACAACCAAAAGGTAGAGCGCGGATTGGACAGTTTCCCCACCCAACGATACGGATTAGGAAGGAACTATACTGCAGCGCAGAGTGAACTTCTTTCTTGGCAAGAACCAGTGGTCCAGGGAACCAACCAGTGGTCCTTGAGGGGGATCCAAGGTGGTCACCAACTAAATGTGACCACATTTGACTGAGGGACTGACATTGGATTTTTTTTTTTTTTTTTCATGTCATATGAAAGCAGGGAATCATAGCTTCAAATTGACATATTGGTTGTTCAGTTTGACCCACCGGTTTTTGATATGGCTTATAGAGTAATGTCTTGCAGAGAAAACGGCGAGTTGAGAAAACAGACTTGAAAGGTTCACTTCTGTGGTCTCTAACATTACACCGACACGTATTTCAGACATGAGTCACATGACACAAATCTGGTCACAAATGGAGAGTTGGTAACCAAATGGACCCTTCCTTTACTATAGAGTATAGACCTTTAACTGAGTGAAAATGTGTTTAATTTTACACTCAGTCTCAAGTGCTCAATTATTGTTAAACATCTGCATTACTTAATTTTTCAAGAAGTCTACACAATTAGAGAATGTAGAAGAATTGTTATTTTGATCAACGTTTGCCTGTTATCTCTCCCCTAATGGTACCAACATCAATACTGCATGGAAATGTGGACACATATCTAATATCCAACAATAACAAAATATTCTAAGTTTGGGGGACTCAAATGCTGAATAAATAATTGAGCAATTGATATGAAAAGGGGAGAAAACCACTGTCTGGTATAATAGATTGATTTAACTATTTAACAGTTTGCAGAATTACAGTACATTGTACATTTCAAGCACAACTCAATACAAAGACTGTTAACTGTGAGTGCATGGACGACCCAATAAAGCATTACACTTGTTTACAAGAGGGTCCACCTTGTTCAATTCATCACTAAATATACACTTCTATATAGGCAAAGAACAGAACAGGAATTCATCATAAAAGGAGGTAAAAAGGGGAAAAGAAACATATACAGTGAGGAGGAATAGGTAAATAGGACACTGCAGATAACATTACACTGACTGCCATGCATATGCCATGGTTCACATGACTCGTCGTACTTCACGAGATTCAGGATTATGACAGACAGTCATACTGGGCTACCATGAACACCACTTGGCTAATAATTAGCTTTACGTTACTAATATGCCACTTTTCTTATTCATAACAACAATTCAACTAAGTTAGCAAACCTAAAGTTATTTTGCGACTAAACACGGTCATGTTAATTACCTACAAATCCAACCGCTGCACAGTCAGGGGGGACGCCGGGACGAGAACGATGAATGAACTACAAAAACAACAGCTGGCTAACAGGCTAATTGACAGAAATACATACATACACCAACAACTAACTTTTCTTGTGTTGATGGTGTCGCTTCACTTGTTTGGGCTCCACCCATTTAACTCTAATGGACCAATTGCTGCTCTGGAATCTGCCGTTGCTGCGATACAATACACCATTGTCAGCCAATCATGATATGCGGGCCAAAACACAGCTAGCGTTGTAAAAATAAAAGTTCCTGTTTACATTGGGCCGCCCCCTCGACTCCTCTCCGCCCCTTTTCTGCATGATAAGCATTATTAGAGTAGAGAGCTTTACAGTCTATGGTAGAGAGACGTTTCCCCTTTCGTTTCTTAAGTTGACATACCGTTAACAAGTTATTTCTGCTATGTATTGTTCTTACCATTTCATGGTAAATGGTCTCACACTTCACACCATGGAGGAGTAGCCAGCTGACTCAAAATAATAAGAAGATGGCCATATATGGTGGCGTGGCGTGTCACGAGGCACCATATACATATATGGAGATCTGAGGGTCTTCATGATGTCACGAGGCGTGACCATATATGGAGACGTGATGACACGAGGCGTGACCATATATGGAGGCATGGGTGGGTGACGGACAGACGGACGGACGGGAGATGCAGGTTTTCATAGTAAATGCGACCTACCGACTCGCAATACTGTCAGGCTACTCGAAACCACCTCACCCCTGCCCATTTTGATAGGCTGGGGTTGACGACAGTACATTACAGCATCTTGCAATGGGTCTGGTCCACAAGATTCACTACACCACCAATATACACCCATAATGTAGGCTACTTTCGAACCTATAATGCCACTGCCCACCAAAATGTATGGGAACGCCCTACCAACAGCCATTAAGACATGTGAATCATACTGTATACATGTTCTTCCTTTATAGAAGTGTATATTTGTACGTCTTCAAATGTCTCTAAAGACCTGTTGTAAACAAGCGTAATGCTTAACCATGGATCGCCCACAAAAAGTAACAGTTTTTGCATTGCCCTGTACTTTCGTTTGAAATGCAGTGTAGACCCATACTGCATAGGCTACTGTGAAATCAAAATATCAATCAATCAATCAATCAATCAACACCACAGGGTGGCACTGCACGTTGACTTCATTTGGTGTGTGTGCGTGTGTGTGTGTGTGTGTGTGTGTGTGTGTGTGTGTGTGTGTGTGTGTGTGTGTGTGTGTGTGTGTGTGTGTGTTTGTGTGTGTGTGTGTGTGTGTGTGTGTGTGTGTGTGTGTGTGTGTGTGTGTGTGTGTGTGTGTGTGTGTGCGTGCGTGCGTGGCGTGCGTGTGCGCGCTTGTTTGTTTGTTCATTAATTGTATGTAGGTTATCTATTTGCATGATTATGATTAACGATATATACTGCCCTCATATCATAGGCCTATAAGAGTTGGCCTATATGGTGGAGTATATGCTAGTCTCTAGAGTGGAAAATAAATGTAAAATCCACTGACCACTAGCTGTTTCAAAATGTGCCATGCTGGTATAACAGGCAGGCCCAGTAGGCATATTGGATATTTTTCAGGCCAAGGAGAGATACAGCTGGTAACCCCCCCACTATAAATTGTATTAAAAAAATCAGACCAGTCTGAAACGAGTGGTGCAACAGCACCCCCTATTGGTACTCTAAACATCGGGACATAGGTTAGCACATATAGAGACTTTAAGGGCTGTATTTTGCGTGTCTTAAGTACCAGGTCTTATTCCCTAACTTGAGTACTAAACTAAAGACCTGGAGGCGTGATCAATGCCATTTGGCTATTCTGAGTGGCCAAAGAGCATTGATCACGCCTCCAGGTCTTTAGTTTACTCAAGTTAGGGAATAAGACCTGGTACTTAAGACACGCAAAATACAGCCATAGGGACATTGTTGTTCCTTGGAGTGGTTGTCATATTTAGATTTGTTTACTTGTTTGACAGCATCATCAGTGTTGTTTGAATCAATGCTTTGGCTCTGTACTTGGTCTGTGCTTTTTCCCTCTCCACCAAACCTCTTTGCCGACGTAGCAGATCTACAAGCCTCACAATGCCTCGCAGCGCAGGCATTGTGTGTAGTAGTAACTCTGAGGACCCCCTTACGGTCCCCGACCCCCTGTTGAATACCCCTGGTCTACTGTTTAACCGTGCACATCACAGTCACATTTAGCAGCCATTTTTGCTTAATCAGAAGCTAGTGGGAATATAATTGCACATTGTAACTGAGCCCCATGTGTTCAGTCATGTAGGCTATACAGATTCATTGGTCTTATAGAATTCCATTCTTATGAAACCAATTGGTTTTTATGGCTTTCTTGTGAGCTCAATTGGACTGTAATTATAGGCCTGCTCTTAAAACTGCAATATTTTAACCTTCACTTTTCATGCCCTCATAATAATTATACTAATAATACATAATAATACCTACAGTATTCCTCTGCCACTCTCTATCCACAATGGAGCTCTTCTGTGAATAACGGGACCATTATAATTATGTTCCAGTTTCTTTTGCTCCACTTTCACATTACTGGGGGCAGCGGTGGCCTAAGGGTTAGAGGAGCGCCCTTGTTGCCGAAAGGTTGTGTGTGTGTGTGTGTGTGTGTGTGTGTGTGTGTGTGTGTGTGTGTGTGTGTGTGTGTGTGTGTGTGTGTGTGTGTGTGTGTCTGTGTGTCTGTGTTTCTATGTGCAGGGTGTTGCTGAAAATGAGCACCTGTGCTCAGCTACTTCCCTGGGTAAATAAATAATTAAAAATAAACATTATCCTCCATATCCATGAATTGACCAGGAGCAAAAGCCAAGCCTCACCATGATATCTCTTCTACTTTAGCTCCTCTCTCCCCTCAATTCCTGATTTTCAGATCAGATTAAGCACATTCAGCATTACCTACCATATCAACCTTTATTAGGCGTACTGATTTAATCATGAGAGGCAAGCAATTGTCCAATTGTCCATCAGTAAGTACATGTTCAACTCTGATTCCTTGTGATTACTTGGAGCAAGAATTATACACGGCAAAAATATCAAAACAATATAAGATTGGATTGTGTCCATCCAAAAGATATTATTATTTGATAAACAGGCAGACTCTCAATGAAAAGTCATACAAAAGCAAAAGGTAGCTGAGCAGATTAGTCTAAATAGAGGGTATGCACGTGACATCATCATCATACCAGGAAGTTATGCGGAAATGCCTATACTGAGTGGCACTACTTTCTGGACTTGACAGACCGTACATCCAAACAGAAAAGTCATATTTGATTGCATTAAATTACTTTAATCAACATTAAACTCACTTTGTCACTCACTTTGCCACTCGATTTGCCACTCGATCTGCCATTCACTTTATGCATGCGCATACCCTCTACATTATTCCACAGGCTACGCTATATATATGCGTTGCCATAATTCTCTTACATTTCATAACTAGCTTCCAAATCCTTCTTAAATTCAGTGCCACCTGGTGGACACCAGTTTTGGCCCTCGTTGCCACCGAAGCCCATTATAAATAAAAGAAAGAAATTGTAATTACATTGTGCATGTAATGTGCATATCATCACCTGCACACCATCTTAGAGGAACTTTCGATTTTTTTCCTTTTTTTTTCTTCAAAAAGGCGTCCAAAGGCGCCATTGGCACTCTTGGCCACCAGGGGGAGGCGTCCAAAGGCGTCATGTGGCACTGAGACAGTTTTAAAACACTAAAAAAACACAAATCTTTTGTGTATCAATACACAAATCTGATAATTAGCAGTTACATACATATAAGATTCACTTTATTCAAATTATACGCACATTCACACAGAGACATAAAACAAATATTAGCTGGCATTTCCTTTACAGTGCTTCCTCTCTCTTTTAAGGGGTAGAATAAGAAATCCAGATACAAACAATTTGGGCATCATTTTAGCTGCATTTGTCAGCTATAGGTTATAACCCAATACACAAACACATAGAGACACACACCATTACTTATGTTAATCAATCACACAAACAAACATGTAAATATGTTAAACAATTTAATCGTCCCTCTTCTACCCTGTTTTTGTTATTCTCTGCACTCACTCCTCATTTTCCATGATCTCTCACACTTCCATGATCACAAGGAATGTGCATTCTTCACTCACAGAAGCCCTTCAGGTTGTTTCTACAGCTGTTACCTGCAAAGACATGATTACAATACTAGACATGCACTAAATGGTCATGTATACAGAGCCATTGCATACTGGCGTGCGCTCCCCCCACATTTGAAGAAATAGACCTACATTTGGTTTCAAAAGGAAACTCAAGGCAGCAATATAGTCAGAAAGGAAATTATATTAAATTAGGTTATTATGGGGGGGGGGGGGGTTCGGACTGACAAATCAGTTTTTTCTTTCTTTTTTCTTTTAATTTTACTGTTATAAGGTTTGTTCGTTATAGGTTTGTGTGTTTGTTCACAAACATGGATCATGCTGTTAGACTGTACTGCATTTTATGATTTGTATTGTGATGGGGTTTTTTTTGTTGCCTGGAAGAATAGTCTCCACTATGGTGTATGTAGACTAATGGGGATTGGGCGGGAACCCCTTTTGGTGTTAGCATTATGTTATGCTTTAGCTATTGAAAAATAGCAGATCTACAAGCTCATAGAGTGGCACGCTACGAGCTTGTAGGTCTGCTATTTTTTTTTAAATCGAAGAACGACTGACACAGAAACATGGCTTTTTCAGAAAACTGTCAGGACGTAGAAGACATCTTTAGAATCTGATCTCAGGTCAGATCTCTGGGTTTACTTGTTGAGGTACTTGGCCACAGAGTGGTAGGCCAGGAGGATCTCAGAGTCATTGGGGCAGGTGTGACGGAACTCGTCTTGCTCGTATGCCTTCTTCAGGTAGCGAGTCAGACCACTGAGACCAGTCAGGGCGTCCGGAATGGCAAAGTCGCGGTACTTCTTGCACACCACCTGGAGGAAAGCACGACAAACAATTGGAAAAGAAAATCTGTATTCTTGAAAGGGTGCTATATAGCCAGTGTTGTTTTTTTGGGCAGCAAATTTCTATTTTAGTTTTAGTCATATGGGGCTGTATTTTGCGTGTCTTTTAAGTACCAGGTCTTATTCCCTAACTTGAGTAAACTAAAGACCTGGAGGCGTGATCAGGTCTTTAGTTTACTTTAAGTTAGGGAATAAGACCTGGTACTTAAGACACGCAAAATACAGCCTCTCTTGAATAGTTTTCACACTTTAGTCACCCGGAATGTTTTAGTGTTAGTCTAGTTTTAGTCGACTAAATATCATAATATTTTAGCCGACTAAATCTACAGGTGATTTAGTCTACTAAAATGTATTTTGGCGGGCCTCGGTGCCGTCGTAATGGCTGATTTCATACTTGCTGAGAATAGCCGATCTACAAGCTTGTAGATCTGCTATTTTCAGCATCCAGCCAAGTGTAAAAAAACAACAGACAATTAGCTACTACAATTACAAACGTTATGCAAAGCTCGGCCAATCACAGCGGAAGTTAGGTAGGTTACACCGGAAGAAGAATAATACAAAAGTGTGACAATAACTATAGTGTGGTTGCAACCACACTAATGACTTATACTCAACCTCTTTTGTCTATCCCTGACATTTTAGTATGGTTTTTATTTGTTGACAAAATCAACAGTACATTTAGTCATAGTTTTAGTCGTTTTTATGTCGTTTTCGTCAGTGAAAAAAGGTAGTCGACGACCATTTTTCGTCATAGTATTAGTCGACGAAAACAACACGGGTGCTAGCCCCTCCTATGTCCAGCTTTCAGGGCGCGTGTGAACACAAACATTGTCCAAACACAGTCATTGAATGCCACCGATAATGAATGGCCATGTTTGAGTGTCTGTGTAAACACAAACATTTACGTAAAGACAAAAGTGAGGACGCAAATTGTGATAGGCCGGAATGAGATGATGTACGATGATAGGAGCGCCACTCACTTCACACAGGTGTGATTATTATTACCCTTATTATTACTTGCGCAAGCAGAGCGAGCAAGTACTAGTTTCGCCCCGGATTGGCAGAATGTGTCATATCGGGCGCTAACCTTCACTATGTTGATCTTAGGAAGCAGGTTACAGTCGGCCAGGGACAGGGAGTTCCCGTCCAGATAGTGCCGAGTGGACTGGCTGGCGTCTGGGCTCTGGTCCAGCTCGTACGGGAGAGGGGTCAGCAGGTACTGGTCCAACTTCATCAAGCTCTTGAGGAACTTCTTCTCGAGCACTGAATGACAAAAAAAGGTACACAAAATCACATTCTAGACCCTTTCGGTGTTTATAGCGTTATGTTATGCTTTGGCAATTGAAAAATAGCAGATCTACAAGCTCGAGCTTGTAGGTCTGCTATTTTTGGAAAATCGTTAAAAAACAAAATCGTAAAAAAAGAAGCGTTTTTCTTAACTCAAATATTTGCTTCTGCATGGGGGGGCATCCCTGGAACAACATGTTTTGAGATTGGGTCGGCCGTGGCCAAATACAGATAATTCTGCAGGAGCTCCTTGACATGAACGACTGACATAGAAACATTTCATAAAACTGTCAGGATTTAGAAGACAATTGTAGAATCGTCCTCAGGTCTAAATGGGTTATATTGTTTTGTTTTTTATTGAGCGTCGAGTAGCCTACTTTAAGTCTAAATGTATTGTGGGGTCACCTGGAAGGTATTTAAACTCACATTCTCCCAAGCAGCCAAAACTCCAATCTTTGTTCCTTATACCCATAGTCCATACCAGTGGCTCCCAAACGTTTTCATGTCAAGGACCCCCAAATTGACACTATAATTACCCTGCAGAGTGCGGACCCCCCGTGAAAAGATATGCCAGGGACCCCCATGAGAGAAGATTTGTATGTGTCTAGCAGTGATTCTCAACCCGTTTAATTTCAAGGACCCCCCCAGTTGGACATGCATTAGGCTGGCTACGGACCATTTCTATCTCTGAGACCCCAATAATTGAACTCTGAGTGTGTACTAAATGGAACCAAATGGACCCATTAGGGTCCATTTGGTTCCATTTGTACACTCCATAAGGGTCCATTTGGTAGGTATATCCAGCACGAGCTGTTTCTTCTCAAGTCTCCCCACACATGTCCAAGTAAGTAAAGTCACAAGTCCTTTATTTCCTTTTCAGATTGAAAGATTTATGCCAAATAAACACTACAGAAGGGCAGAACTTGGTATAGTATGCTAAACTATAATTGGCATGGTGATATATTGATCAATTTAAAGGGGCATTGCGCTATGAATAAGCTCCTGGTGCAGGGGTTTTACTGAGTCAAATGTCTGGTTTGAGTCTGAAGTAAATAAAAACGTCTTTTCTTAACCCATTAAAAAGAAACATCTTGCCATACGTGCTGCTAGCTTGCCATTCTTGAACTTGTTTTTGTAGAATCTTGAAAGTGTGATAACTATTGATTTAGATGGCCATCCATGATCCATGGCCTATAGCAAGGAAAGTAATATAGCAGCCTTACTGTCATTGAGTCCAGGATTGGGATTCTTGATGTATGCTGAGAATTTATGGAAGATGTCATCGCCGGCTCCATTGGACTCCTTGTATCGACAGGACATCTTTGGAAACCTACACCAGTGGAGAATTAACAGTTTTTTGTTGCTTTTGGCAAATCAGCCTGTACTGTACGTGTCTGTATATGCGTGCGTGCGTGCGTGCGTGCGTGCGTGCGTGCGTGCGTGCGCGTGCTCACTGTGGCGGAGCCAGGGCTTCCTCCAGGAACTCCTCAATCTTGTTAGTGTCCGTGCGCACTTCGTCATCGAAGATGAGGAAGGGCGGCTGAGAACCTGGTGCCAGGTCTTTCAGGACCTCTGGAGCCCTTTACAAGAGAAACAAAACGTACTATAAATATATATATATACTACGTGTGTATATATTTTTTTATTATTATTATTATTTTACATGCCAAACTTGATCAATAATAAATGTCCAACCTTGAGTCAGGTAGAGAGGGCAGGGGGCATGTTAAGTTTGAACATGCATAATGTTATTTGGAACAACATACCGCACTTCTTTCATGAACAGATATTATATACGTTTTTTTGTTTCTTCTATTTTTTGTATATTCCTATTGTATTTATTTATTTTTGTGTAAACACTGTATTTGCTACTGGTCATTGTTGTTTGTTAAATGCAGAGCAACTTCACTGTTTTAGCTGATAACTAGATTTTGTCTGTTTTAGATTTCAATTACCTGTTTTTATTGTATACATGTTTGTGTGGACCCCAGGAAGACCCCACAGCGACCACTTTGTGGAAGCCAATGGGGATCCGAATAAAGAATAAAGAATAAAGTGACATTTTCTTTCTGACAGACGACAGTTTAAATGTGATACAAGACAAAGATACACCACTCACCTCTTCATGTCCACAGTGGTGAGGGTGAAGTTCGCTCCTTTCAACCAGAGAATCATGAACAGTCTCTGGCAGAATGCACAGTTTCCCACACTCTCGCCATCATCACTGGCCTGTGTGCGCACGAGCACACACACACACACACACACACACACACACACACACACACACACACACGACACACACACACGGGAAGAGGGGAAAAGAATAATGCGTTCAATGTTCAGATATTTGCTATAATAGCAGCCTTGAAGCATGAGTTCAAGTCCGTTGCTCTCCCCTTGTCCCCCATATATGGGGGACTAGGTTGGTGGAGGGTGTGTAGAGCCCAGGATCACATTAGATGATTGACACAGGGGTGAAAAATGGGTTACAAAATCGTGGGATAAAAAATATATTTAAAAATATATATAATAGCAGCCTTGGTGCGACTTAATTACTTTAATTTGACCCATGATAAAGACAACAATGTTCGACCACATCGGTTCCCATGCAGCAACAGGGGAACAATTGCTAGGCTATATACCTATAGCTTGTAGATCTGATATTTTCACCACATGTTCACCTATTTTTGCTGAATGTTTGTTCACCTATTATGACATGCCGATAGAGGTTTCATGTGGTTAACCCATTTAGCCTGACGTCGAAATTAAAAAATGTCTTCTACCTGAAAGTTTTCTGAAATACCTATGTTCCTATATCAGTGGTGCTCAATATTTCATGCCAAGGACCCCCAAAGAATTTATGTAATTTGCCACCGACCCACCATCTGAAAATATGTTGTTCCAGGGACCCCCCCAGAAGCAAAGATTTGAGTTAAAAATGTTCGCTCTGAAAGACTATATATTCAAAGATTTGCACCACACTTTAACAATTGTTCTAAAATAGCAGACCTACAAGCTAGACCTACAAGCTACAAGCTCGTAGCTTGTAGATCTGCTATTTTTCAATAGCTAAAGTATAACATAACACCAAAAGGTGTTTTACACAGGCATTTTAATCATAAGATTTACACTAAAGCTGCAATCTGTATCTTTATGTCCTAACTGGGATTCAAACCATAGTCTAGACAACTATACGTGGCAATCCCTGCTTGACTGGCTAAGATATTGCTCTTATCAGTATCAGGTACTAGTATTAGTTTTTCTTTTTTCAGATTGGTTAAAACTATGTTTTTATTCGTTATTATTAACATCTTTAAATAAAACATGTATTTGTACGCTGTGTATATAGGCTCTAATACAGCGTTAAAGATGATGTATATTAGAAAATTGGAGTGAAAAAAAAGGAACTGAGTGTTTTTTCTCTATTTAATTTTTTCTCATTTAAAAAAAGAATGCCTGTAATTCACTTAATTTACAACAACAATGTTGGGAAAGTTTGAGAGCAAGAGTGTCTGTCCTGTTGTCTGTTTTGTTTGTCTGTTCACACTTGTCATTGTTTAACTGTTTTTTGTTTTTTCATGTTTATCACATTTATGTCTTTTTTATTATGTATTGTATGTGGAACATTTACATTGCCTGTTATTTTTTTTTTTCATTTTATTTAACAGAACTACTCATTATCATTGTCGATAATATTCTTATGCCTAATAAAAACAGTATAAAAAAAAAAAAGATGATGTATATTCTCCACAATCCAATAGCAGTGAGTCACTGGAATGTCAGGAAGTGTTGACAGTTTCTGCAATGGTGTAAACAAAGCACATGTCTACAAACTGGACAAGCCTCTTTTCAGCTTCTGCTATACTGACCTGACGTGGCTTTTTCACACGGTCAGTGCAAGAAATGCACGAAAGTACATTTCCAATACTCCTTCACTGAAGCACTGAGAAAACTGTTGCGCCTTTCTTCGTCCCTTTTTTCTTCAAACTTGACTACGGTATAGCGGTGGTCTCAAAAACATAAGGGAAACTTTGACAGGAAAAGACTTGCTCACACCGTATAGAAAAATAAGTAAAACTCCTTAGACTGAGACTTAGACAAATATTTTGTCTTTTATTTTATCATGCTGTGCAATTAAAAAGCAAGACCTTCATCAGTGCTATGGTTTTTCACAGACAAAGAGCTTGCTCTTAAAGAGCTCCAAAACAATACAGCTCAGGTGCTGAGAATTACTAATTGGTGACATCACCTGATTGTGGGCGTGGACATTACAGAAAGGATATACAAAATCACAGTTATATAGGAAACAAGAATATTACATACATTGTTGACAGACTTATACAATCACTTTTTGAATATAACTTTTTTACTTTATAGGTAGCACTGGAGGGAGAGATCTTCATTCAAGCCACCGTCACTTTTTTACACCACACACTTACAATAATTGCAACATTGTCTAGAAATGATTCTGTATCGTATGCTACTGATTATGAATCATAATCAACCCGACTTATTGGAAATGCAATGTAAATATAGAGAAGAACATTGCGGTCAGTGATGTGCCTTGCATAGACACATTGACCTTCTCTTCTCAAGATACATACGTGCAGCATTAGGTCCAAAGTTATAAGTTCTCTATTGCGCATTGTAGTTCTTACCTTGATGAAGAGTTCAATCTTTGGCGCCTCTGCCATCACCCCCTCTCTCCCTCTCTTCTCAATATCTCCTTTATATCTCACTCTTTTGCTCCAGATCTGTCGGTTATACACACGTACAGTAACAGTGAGTTCAAACAGCAGATGATACGACACGATAGCCATACGGTACGACTATATTGTCAGCTTGCACTGACATTTGTTTTGCGTCCATGACGTCACCGTTCAAGATACATACAATATACACAATACATTACAAAAGATACATTACAGGACACAAATCACAGAAGCAGGCAGGAACAAGAACAATAGAACACATGACAGACATGACAGACATCAGCACATCCACACACACAACTGGATGTACAGTATATGATATTCTCGAGGGTCAGAGAAGTCTAAATAATGATTTAACCCATTTAGACCTGAGATTTAGACCTGACGTAATTTTTTTGTTGTTGACATAGGCCTACCTGTTTCTATATCAGTCAGTGGTTCTCAAACTATTTAATGTCAAGGACCCCAAAGATTATCTGTAATTGGCCCGCCACGACCCCCTTTTGAAAATATGTATGTTCCAGGCACCCCCCCCCCCCCCCCTCCCAGAAGCAAAGATTCGAATTGAAAACGTTCGCTCTGAAAGAATATATATATTCAAAGATTTGCACCACATTAAAAAAAAAGCTGATCTACAAGCTCGTGGCGCAGCACTTAAATCTGCTTCTAATCCAAACATGTGAATATTTACCTTCGTATAGGTCTTTTGAGGTCAAATGATGAATCACTCAGGCAATAAAAGCCTCTCGTGTGAAATCAGCGAATACGTTTTTTCAACCCACCTGTATTCGCCTTTCTCCTTACGATTCGCTCCCCCCTCTCTTCTTCTTCGACGTTACTCTCCTCTCCTCTGATCTCCTCTCCACGTCTGCCTGGCGTCTGTCTCCTGCTACCACACCTGTCAAGTGGTGACAGTCGGCCACGCCCCCCCCCAGGACTTACCTGTCCGACTAGTAGAGCTGGATCTCTCTTTCCTCCTGGGCCCCACAGGCATTATTATCCCATTCTGACCTGAGATCAGATTCTGAAAATGTCTTCCACATCCTGACAGTTTTCTGAAAAAGCTAATGTTTCTATGTCAGTCGTTCTTCGATTTTTCAAAAATAGCAGACCTACAAGCTCGTAGCTTGAGCTTGTAGATCTGCTATTTTTCAATAGCTAAAGCACAACATGATGCTAACACCAAAATGGGTTGCCGCCCAGAATAGGTTATTATTCTCTTCGCCGGGCTTGTCATTATTATCTCTATCAATGTCTTCATTGCTTTAGCCAATACTACCTACGCCTCCCTCCGTCCTGCCTCCTCTCTGTTTAGCAAGTCTAACCCTTCCCTGATGACATAATACCTATCTATGCTCATTAGATAAACAGAATCTCTCTCCATCTCTCTCTCTCTGTCTCTCTCTCTCTCTCTTCTCCCCCCTCCCCCCTTTCTCTCTCTCTCCTGTTGTGGTTGTTTTTGGGCAGTTCCTGTTGATCAACATTCATGACTATGAACTGAAACTGGTCTCATCTTCTAGGAATTTGTCAAATGACATAAATGTCGTCTTTGAGAGAAAGTGGGATGGGGGGGGGGGGAGGGGGGGAGGTATACCGATCATGCGTTTGCTGACATGCACAAAAGGGTCACGGTATGAGACAAGTAAAACAATGCATGCACAGGTACATTTACAGATTTTTAACACCGTTTATCAACTAACTGGTTAGATAAGGTTATCAATCATTATCATGAATTACTTGATAATTTGCATCCCTACCTTACACGCGCATGCGCGCACACACACACACACACACACACGGACACACACACACACACACACACACACACACACACACACACACACACACACACACACACACACGGATACACACACACACACGGACACACGCATACACTCACTTGAGTGAATGGAAAAGTACAAAGTGTCATAAAATGTAAAAAATATTTTTGAAAAAAATATACAGTTGGCCACGTAGTGGAGTAAAAAAGTACAAATTTGCCTCTGAGATCTGCGTTGGAAAGTAACTAAAGTAACGTATTACTTAAAGTACTAATATTACCTTTTTCCAGTAACTATAGTATATTACTTTCACATTCACACACACACACATACAGACAATGCCAGCACAAGTTAACCCTCGCTCCGGGCCTCCACAGTCAGAATAATGTCATTTTGTATAGGAAGGAAATGTAATATGGATGAGAGTGTGAGTGACACTAATCTGTGACGTCCCACTTGTGAATCTACAAATCACAATCCGCTAGACATTTAATATATAGTCACCCTGTACAGTCAGAGTCAGACACAGTACTGCCTATGTGTGAAGAATCTATGCTATTTGTTGGTAACAAGATGATGGCGTTTTGAAAAAGGTTTAAAAAATAAATACTTGCACGTATGAACAGTTGCATTGGGTAACTGGCCATTTTTACAACAGCAGCACACTCCCATCTAGTGGTCCGATCTGGACAACGATTTATCTGAAACAGTTAAACATTGATTCACAGACACACACACACACGCACGCACGCGCACAGACAGACAGACAGCATGTATTGGCATTTATGAAACCAATGAAATCAACACTAGCATATTTTTCGAGGGATGACGTCAGAATCGAAAAATACATCTACGAGAGTCTAAATCTTATAGGCTACTTAATTCAACACACATTCACACACTCCTGCTCTATGGAAGACTATATTACCTGCAAATATTTCCGTTCATCTTTTACGCCTCTAGCAGCAGCTGTAAACCAATACTGTTCATTTAAAACCCATTCTGGACGTTAACCCCTTTTGGTGTTTTAACTAAGCATTATGTTATATACTTTAGCTATTGAAAAATAGCAGATCTACAAGCTCGTAGCGCGCCACTCGTAGGTCTGCTATGATTTAACAAATTATAAATTAATTAATAATGAACTTAATAGTGAATTAAAAATGCGAAAACGCACCCAGGGTGCAGTACCCCCGCGGCAAGTATTTCACAACGGGTAAGGGCTAGTGATAATAATAATAATAATAATAATAATAATAATAATAATAATAATAATAATAAAACTTTATTTGTATAGCACCTTTCATGACATGAAATGCAGCTCAAAGTGCTTTACAGAACAATGGAGAATAAAAGAAAAGCAAGGCAACGACATTAAAAAAACAAGCAGTAATGCAATACAGTGAGGACATGAATAACAAAAATAAATGATCAATTAAAAGCAATGTTGTAGAAGTGGGTCTTGAGCTGAGCTTTAAAAATGTCTACAGAGGCTGCCTGACGAAGGTACAGTGGGAGCTTGTTCCATGCCGACGGCCCGTAGAAGCAAAAAGCTGCTTCCCCGTATTTTTTAGTTGCCATTTTTTTAGGCAAAGCGAGCAGGCCAGCAGTGGAAGACCTTAGGGGGCGGTTTGGGACATATTTAGGCAGGCAGTCATGTAGGTAGGAAGGTGCGAGACCATTGAGAGCTTTATAGACAAGTAAAATAATTTTTAAATCAATCCTAAAAACAACCGGAAGCCAGTGCAGTGATGCCAAAACTGGAGTAACATGTTCTCTCATCTTAGTTCTAGTTAAAACTCTGGCTGCTGCATTTTGGACAAGTTGTAATCTGTCAGTTGTTTTCTTAGGCAGTCCTGAAAAAAGTGCATTGCAGTAATCAAGCCGAGAAAAAACAAAGGCGTGGATTAGCGTTGAAAATTTACTCAAGACTATACAAGATACAGAAACTATTACAAACTGTTACAAACTGTTACAAACGCACACAGTTCCTGTTTGGCCTACTTGAGAGCAGAGAGTGAAACGGAGAGTTCTGTATAAAGGACATCCTGTTTAACATCCTGTTTTATTTGTATTTCTTAAGAGTGAGAGATTTGATCTCCTTTGGTTTTAAAATGGTTAAAAATAAAAACCACTTAAACCCCAAGAATCATTAAAAAAAAGAATCAAATACTCAAATCTGCAAACATAAACAATTGAAGTAAGCCTATTGATATCTGTGTCATTTATCTAGAATTAAGACTTTTTTTCCATGAGATACTTTGGAAAGCAACATTGCATCTTCACGCATATACCTCAGTCTCACTGTCATCATAGAATAATGACAAAACCTGGAATATATATGGAATGGAATATATATTAATTTAATATAAAGTGAGCAATCTATTTCAGAGATTAAAATAGGGTCCATTTTGCATCCTAAAAATCAGTTTATAGTTAAGGGACGCAATAAAACAACGACCTCTGCGTCCACAGGATACACTACTGTAGCCTACTTGTTTTTATTCTAGTTTATTTTGCTAGCTTTAGTTATAATTATCATTTCTTCTTCTGTTTTCTGTTTACATGAATATAACCACATTATAAACATATAAAATTAAATGTAGGTACTATATGCACCGAATATTCGGCCGCAGAAAATATTCGGCAGAAAATGGCTAAAAATGCATTTTCGGCCTATTCGGTTTTCGGCCCAATCGGCCCGAATAGGCAGAAGATATATCACCGAATAGTGTATGCAATTAATGCATTCAAAAGAGCTGAATAAATGTTTTATGGACCCATAATAGTGATTATTCTTAGTTAAGTTTTGCCATAACCATTTATTTTGCCATAAATCAGGTAGCTTTAAGGTACGGCCATGATATATAACATACATACATAAATGGATGCACCTGGGACGTATCCTCAGTGATGTATCCCAAGGTCATCGGGGTTTCGGGTCTCGCAACATCATACCCCTCACTCAGGTGACCCAGCCGGGAGTGATCAAGTCCCGACTTACGTCCTAGTAGCTACCCTCGATAAGTCCCATTAGGGAAAAACCAGGGCCACACAATCCGTTCCTCCTGAACTACTCTGCCGGGACTGGGAGGTAGGCTACCATTCTGGCACATGGAAGGACTAGGCTCTGTGGGTTGACACCTGTCCGGGCCCCTCCTACGTCTCACCAGGTCCACTCCTGCTCTCACCAGGTGAGGTAGAAATGGTAGGAAAAAAGATATATAATATTAATCATATTCGGATATTCGGTATTCGGTTTTTGGCCAACTGTTTCCTATATTCTGTATTTGGTTTCGGCCAAGAATTTCCCTTTCGGTGCATCCCTAGTAGGTACTGTGGTCATGTGCATCAGTCCCAACCACTTATACCTCAACAGCAGATCCAAAACGACAGGTGGAGGAGGGTGAGGGGCAAAAGTCCCCTCTCTCCCTATCTTCAAAACCGCACTGAAAACCCACCTGTTTAGACTATAGCCTTCCCAAGCTGACCCGTTTTTAAGTTGTTTACTTGTACTGTTTATACTGTTTTTTATTCTTATTTTACTTGTTTCTCCTAATAAAGTTGTCCTTTTTTTCTTTGTACCCTCCCCTGGCCCCCACACATGTAAAGCGCCTTTGAGTACTATATGAAAAGCGCTAGCAAATATTATTATTGTTAATGGAATTTGTCTGAAAATGACTCTCAAAACGCCCACCTGGCTGATAACATCCTCCACACTGTCATTTCACATCCAGGCCTTGTCTATACTTTGTTACTGAAAAAAGGATATTAATATGAAGGCATATTAATTCCCTCTTCTCACTATTGCCATGCCTGGTTCCTGTAAATGCATTGCAATTCATGAGCATGTGGTATATAGGGTTATGAAACTTTGGGAACTTTGATTCTTTACCACAACTTCCTCATTTATAGAGCATCAATATTGTGCAAGAGAGTAAACACAAGAGTAAGATAGAGAGAGAGAGAGAGAGAGAGAGAGAGAGAGAGATAGAGATAGCAACTTTCTTTCAATCATCTTCAATTGATCACACCTGTGTGCCGACGGTTGCTGCTTCTGTGACGACCGCAGGAGCAGATTGGCGTACTCACCGTCAGGTTAGTGGAGCGTGACGTTTGGGATTTTGTTTTCTTTTGGGGTTGATGTTACCATGTGTGTACCAGTGTTGTTATTGGCAGCGAATTTCTATTTTAGTTTAGTCATAGTCTTTGGATTGAAACTTAATTTAAGTTTTTGTCATATTTTAGTCACCCGGAATGTCTTGGTGTCTGGTCTAGTTTTAGTCGACTAAACGTCATAAGTTTTTAGTCGACTATTATCTACAGTTGATTTAGTCGACTAAAATGTATTTTGGCGGGCCTTGATGCCGTCGTAATGAAAATAGCCGATCTACAAGCTGTCGCAGCGCCATGCGTTGTGAGCTTGTAGATCGGCAATTTTCAGCATGCAACCAAAGTGTAAAATTACTTATACTGGATATCTTGTCCACGGACCACTAGTCCCTTCCTAACATTTTAGTCTAGTTTTTATTTGTCGACGAAATTGTCAGCATAGTCTTAGTTTTAGTCATCGTAGCTTAATTTTAATTTAGTTTCCATTCGTTTTCGTCAGTGGTAAAAAGGTAGTCGACGAACATTTTTCGTCTTAGTTTTAGTCGACGAAAACAACACTGCCATGTGCTTCTGACTTTGTGGTCAGGAGAGGGTGTTGCTAGATGTGCTCTTTACACAAAGAGATACTGTTATTTCGCACTGCCATATCAAAATAAGAAGCACTGATATTCTGGTGTTCTTCTGAATATAAAACTGAGGTATACAAGCAAGATAAAAAGTGATAATTGCACGTCCGATGCCAAAGGTGATCATTGTGCATTGCCTATGTTATGCTATGTAGTGTTGGACTAAGGTCTAACATTGTAGCTTTGTCTGTTTTTGTCTTTTTTCCTCCTTGTTTCTCGTTGTCTGTTTTCTGTTTTTGTTTTTTGTAGTTTAAGTTTCTTTTCTTCTTCTATAAATGTCATTTGTTTGTTTTGTTTATATGTTATTAATAATAATAATAGCTCAAATTTATATAGCGCTTTTCTAAATACCCAAAGCGCTTTACATAGGAACACTAGGAACAGACTTTAATAAGGAGAAAACAAAACAAAACATAACAGATACAACAACAGCAGCACAGGGTTAAAACTAGAAAAAGTGCCCTACTGGGCACAGGTCTCCACCAGGATGAGCAGATGTGAAGAATTCCAGGCAAAGGTTTTTCCTTGGCCTCTAGGGAGTTGGCATACAAAGTTATGCACAGATCCGTGCAGTTAGAGGTAAAAACACTTTTCGGCCAGTTATAGCGCCACCTTGAGGCTGAGTTGAAATTGTTCATGTGGCATTTTGTCCTCTGCCTAGTGGGTATGTGGGTGCACAATTTCACGGAAATCACGCGATGTGTTCATGATTTGCAGCATTTTGTTTGAAACTGAGCACTCCTGTGAACTTTGGAAGCCAATCTTAACCAATCAGGATGGAGTCTGAGAAATCTGAAAGACCGGTTTCGTTGAATGGCTCTAGAGAGACTGTGTACCAATTTGCGTGATGTTTGGACAAAATCTGTAGGTGTACTGTGCAAAAACTTGTTTTGCACAAAGCGGCCTCCTGGTGGCGCTATAACAGGCCGTTCTGGAAATCTGAAAGACTGGTTTCGTTGAATGGCTCTAGAGAGACTGTGTACCAATTTGCGTGATGTTTGGACAAAATCTGTAGGTGTACTGTGCAAAAACTTGTTTTGCACAAAGCGGCCTCCTGGAGCGGCCTCCTGGTGGCGCTATAACAGGCCGTTCTGGAAATCTGAAAGACCGGTTTCGTTGAATGGCTCTAGAGAGACTGTGTACGAATTTGCGTGATGTTTGGACAAAATCTGTAGGTGTACTGTGCAAAAACTTGTTTTGCACAAAGCGGCCTCCTGGTGGCGCTATAACAGGCCGTTCTGGAAATCTGAAAGACTGGTTTCGTTGAATGGCTCTAGAGAGACTGTGTACCAATTTGCGTGATGTTTGGACAGAATCTGTAGGTGTACTGTGCAAAAACTTGTTTTGCACAAAGCGGCCTCCTGGAGCGGCCTCCTGGTGGCGCTATAACAGGCCGTTCTGGAAATCTGAAAGACCGGTTTAGTTGAATGGCTCTAGAGAGACTGTGTACGAATTTGCGTGATGTTTGGACAAAATCTGTAGGTGTACTGTGCAAAAACTTGTTTTGCACAAAGCGGCCTCTTGGTGGCGCTATAACAGGCCGTTCTGGAAAGTTTGGGGCAGAGGTTCATCGTTGGCATCCAGGGAGTGTGTGTGCAAAATTTGGCATCGACCGGGTTAACGGTGGCCGAGATTAGCTGCTCAAGGACACACGGACGGACGGACACACACACAGACACACGGACGGACGGACGGACGGAGTGCAAAACATACTCTCCCCCTAGGCCTTCGGCCTGGTGGAGACAAAGATAAAAGGATAAACGAGGCCTCAGCCTTGGGTAAAGCTATATCCTGAAGAGGTGGGTTTTGAGTGAGTTTTTAAAAGGGGAGGAGAGAGAGGGAGCAACTCTGAGATGGTTAGGGAGTTCATTCCAGAGTTGGGGGGTTGATTGTTATGCATATCTTCAATAGTATTTTGGAATACATTGAGATAAGGATAGGCACTAATAAGCTTTAAGCTTCTGCCTATGCCTTTTCCATCACCTAAAAAGAAAAAGTAAACTGTTTTTGTGTAATGTCTCCCCTCTGAAAGATCGAAATAAACTATGAATTAATTCATTCATCCATCCATCCATTCATTCATTCATTCATTCATTCATTCATTCTATGTACATTGTATAGCATATACGTTCAGTACAGCAGCGATTTACAATATTATGACTAAACATACATATACAGTCCGACTTGTATCCTTTGCACAACGCCATACATACATCTTTGACCACATCCTGTTTTCCGAATGCCTGCCGTAACAGTCACAGTGTTTGAGGCCCCTCGAAGAGTCGTCTTGATTGTCGTTACTTTTTGTCTTGTGTTATGTTACATGCTTTTATTTGCCATGTTTTAGGGCCTTCTACAGGCTGACAAGGGAATGTAACTTCATTAGAGGTCATCATGACCTCAGGTCAATCAAGACGTAACCTTATTTCTGCCTTTGATGTCATGGCCTCAGGTCAGGTCAATGAAGAGTGCATTAGCTGCACCTTTAGTATTAATCAACTGCATGTGTTGTAAACCACTCCTTGTCTGTTTAGAGAGGGAAAAGGGATTGCTCTTCATTCTACACTCACACTGACTGTGTTTGGACCTCACAGAAGCTTTGTTTGTGAGTACTTTGGAATGTTTAACTTTGTAAAGAGACAATTCATGCAAGTTTATTTATAGTAAAACTTTTGCAGTTTATTGATGCCAGATAAAGGAATCTGTGTACACTGTATTTGCATTGCTGTCTTAGTACATTTCATGTTTGTCAGATAAGTTTTTGATATGCTTCTTTTTTCTGTAGCCTATTTACAGTTTCACACTTTTATTCTTTATTAAACGGACATTTATGAAGAAGACGAGTGTTTGTGCTATCTGGTGATGCGTACACATACACATGCTCAGGTTCCAGAATATCTTGTATCTGTGAAACTTGTCGGGGGAATCAATTCAACTATAACAGTTGATTTCATGTGTACTATAATTATTATAGTATGCACAAAATATCATTAGGCTATAAATGTATGTTAAAACATGTTTTTTGCCCATTTTGGGCAGGAACCCCTTTTGGTGTTTTAAACATTGTTATAATTTAGCTATTGAAAAATAGCAGATCTACAAGCTGGTGGCGCACTACGAGCTTGTGTAGGTCTGCTATTTTTGAAAAATCGCACACATTTGGCTCAAATCTTTGAATATATATGAATGTTTTTAACTCTAAATGTGATAAATAAGGGCAAAATCTCTCTCTCTCACACACACAGGGCTCATGTTGACACTATAAGGTGAAAATAATCACTTCAATGAGGAGACATCCCTTTCTCTGTGTTCTTTTGACCTCTTCTGTCATCTTCGCTGTCGGATGGCAGTGGGGATTCCAGGCCTTGACCTTGACCTCCACGAATCATGGCGTCATCACCACCACCGTGACTGTCCTGCTGTGGCACTGGCCTTTCGGCACCCCATACAACCTATCGGGTGACGTGTGCTGGGACCGCTATGGCGTCCCGCGCTGTCGCCTGGTGGACCAGCGCTCCCTGTACCCGACGGCCGACGTGGTGGTCTTCCACAACCGGGAGCTGCAGGAGAGACGCCAGCGGCTGCCCCGCGAGCTGCCACGGCCTCGCGGCCAGCGGTGGGCCTGGATGTCCCTGGAGGCCCCCGAGAACAACGGGGACCTGCGCCCTTACGCCGGCGCCTTCAACCTGACCGTGTCCTACAGGAGAGACGCCGATGTCAGCATCCCTTACGGGGAGCGCTTGGTCTCGACGACGGAGCCCAGCGGCGGTGAGGAACGGGGAGCCGCCGCTGTGAATAAAAGCGACGTGGTGTGCTGGGTGGTCAGGAACTATCGTCCCCGCCACAGGAGAAGCCAGGTCTACCGAGAGCTGAGCGCCGTGGTTCCCGTGCGCGTGTACGGGGGGTGGAAGGGGCAGCAGCTGTCTTCCCGGGCCCTCCTGCCCACCATCTCTCGCTGCTATTTCTACCTGGCCTTCGAGAACTCGCTCTCCAGGGACTACATCACCGAGAAGCTGTGGAGGAACGCGTACCAGGGAGGCGCCGTGCCCGTGGTCCTCGGAGCGTCGCCCGAGGACTACGGGGCCGTGGCGCCGCCGGGCTCCTTCGTCCACGTCGACGGGTTCGCGTCCATAGAGGACCTGGGCAATCATCTGAAACGGCTGGCAGCTGGTGGTGACAAGAAAGGCGCCTACGCCGACTATTTTGCCTGGAAACAAAACTGGAAGGTGAAGCTTTACACCGACTGGAGAGAGAGGCTGTGCAGAATCTGCTCTCAGTACGACGCGTTACCGAAAAGGAAGGTTTACACGGACCTCGAGGCCTGGGTTAATGGGTAAGAAAATACATAGGCCCTCATTTATCAATTGAGTGTAAAATCTGCCCCAAATTCGAGTGTGGGTTTCGTAGTACACCCACGTCGCCACGGCATTTATAAAGTGATCGCAAACAGCTGATCCTTCCTTAATTTAACCCCCCTCTCTCACACACACACACACACACACACACACACACACACACACAGACGCACACACGCACGCACACGCAACTTGCAAGCCCAACTAACTGGTGTGTTGTTATGTTAAATAAATAAAGAACGAACACCTGCATGAATTAAATAAAGTTGTAGGCCTTGTCTGTTTCCCTCTCACCTCGCTTGCCTTGCTGTCTTGTCCACGCACGCACGCACCTACATGACACATCGACATCGCATCGGCCATGAATGGAATACGTTTGTAGGCTGGCCTATATTAATTTTACATATTCGTGCGCAGTGCACGGCGAAGGCGTGAGACTGCGCACTGCTGTGGGTGAGTGATGCCTGCATGAGAGATAGTGATTTGATCATTGATGAACGATTCACGAATCATAAACATATGGATGAAGGCTTGCCGCTTGCATGTGTGCTGGTATGTGTTGGCGACGCACGCCGCGGTCGCGTCCTCCCGACACCCGAAAATGATCTTGCTTTTATCTGAACTGTCAAAGCACTTATTTAAATGGTGAATGATTAAGCCCCTTATGCCTATAGCCTGCTACAATTGCAAATAGGCAAGCTGTATGCTTGTCATTGTCACTTGGAAATAAAGGCATGCAGTCCATTTATGCCTTTTTTATAATATCACAGTGATGCCGCATCACCGCATGCGCTCCCAAATCATATCACAAGTGCGCTCGCATAACAAGGTCAGTAAAAGGCACTGTTTAATTAAGCTTAATGTTATGTTTTTAATTGCGCAATTTTAAATACTTGTAAAGTTGGAAATCTCTCTTTTTCTTTTTTTTAACATGTATATACACATATCGTTTTATATTAACATTTTAGGAGTGAAAACATACGTTTAAATGCCTGTGACAGCGTGTCAGCAGTTCAGACAATGCTGCTCCGCTTGTGTACGACAGAAAAACAGCCGAGGACAAAGCATACGACAGCTCCCGACCAGACGTGACTTTTTGTCCTACTCAAGTTCAATTTCAAGCTTTGGCGGAAATGGTAAATGCCGAAAATGTCGGTAATTTCGGCGTGCACCCATATTTTGGCGTACGCACGGTTGATAAGTGAGGGCCAGAACATGACTATATTTTGCTTTGAAAACGGCAAGAGAAAGCCACGGCTATGTATCATGACTTGAGCCACCTTTTGTGTGTAACCTTACACTACAAATAACTGGAGTGAAAGATTTTAAATGAGTGGCCATTGTATGTCAATATCTTCATATTAAATAAAACAGTAAGGCCTACTGTATAACAGTAAAGTATTGCTCAAAACAAGAGTTGCTGGTGAAGTTTATATAAACCTTTAGTTTTTGTTTTATCATAGTTTAAATATGGTAAAATATTTTTTTTTCATCTTTCACCTCACATACCTGTATTACATCCATGTGCCACTAGGGGTACACGTTCCCCCACCTTAGAAACCCTGTTCCAAGAGGTTGAGAGAACACAGGCATCAGGAATGAGAACCGCTTTAGTTCAGTTTAGTGTCAACTTTTTCCCCATGGGGACGGGGGCCATTTTAGAAAATATCAAAACACCCAGGGGCCAACTACGTCTCAACTGACATGTACCTTCGGACTATAACCAAGTCCCATACATATGCATTTAAACAATTTTATGTAACCATCAATATTTAATATCAACTTTTTTTTGGTTGGGTGTGCTGTGAACAAAACACAAAAATAACTGCCTTATTTCACATTACCAAATGTAGCTAGACGTCCAAGGTAAAACATTAAATAAAATAGCCTTTTTTTTTTTACCCCTTCAGAATGATACAAGGAACAAGGAATCTGCCAAATTATACCCTGGGAAAGCTGGGCAGGTTAATACAAAAATAAAACTTCAATGTAAAAATTGTTGGGGTAATAATACAATTCAGGTATGAAGCCGAGGGCCGTAGAAAATCTGTCACCGGGCTGCACTAGACACCACTGCGTACTGATTAATTGAGTACATAGAACTGGAAACAAGCCATAGTGCTTTCTTACTATAGGTTTAATTCCTGTACTTGCCCGTGCTTTTTTTTCTGCAAACAGCTAGTAAAGTAACCAAAGCATAATGAGATATGAATCATTTCTAGTTGCATTGTCAGCAATAAGGGAAATGGTGCAATTGTGATTTCTAAAGCCCCTAACCACACTTGCAACTCCAGAAAACTTACATTTTGAGGTCAGGCCTAAATGGGTTAAGTATCAACCCCAACCTACTGTCACAGGTTGTGGTGAACCAACTTCCATGTTCGCTAGGATTAAAATTTAAAAACAAATTTGGATCTGTAACAGCGTAGTTGGGTTTAGTATACGGTATAAACCAAGCAATGTCAATGGAAAATATATTTTTTATTGAAAAGGCTAGGCAGCAGGTAACATTAGCTCAAGTTAGATACATCAGATGCCATGCCACCCGCTTGTTTTACTCAAAGCCGCAATCAGCCATTCTGCGACCCATTTCATGTGCTTCAGTCTTTGTGCAAAACAGATTTTCCATTCATTTATCTTTTCGGAACATTTCATTTCAGCGACAGAGACACAATCTCAATATTTTAAACTATAATCTCAACATGGCCATGAAAAGCCTTTCCAATGATGTAAACAATCAAAAAAAAAAAAAAAAAAAACTTGCAGCTCTGCATAGATAAGAGGAACAGCAGCGATATTTTGGGCATACAAAAATGTAAAAGTAAAAAAAATAAAAAAAAATCGTATAAAGCTACTTTGTGCAAAAGCATTACGTAATGGTCAAACCCTGAAATAATTTACATATGGCAGTCTTCTGGTGTTGGGACAGTAGAGTTGAACATGGAGCAAGTCCTCGTACTGAACGAACAGTTACAATGTCGACATGCTCGCGCTTCGATAGCGTTACAAGCATGCTTAAAAATCGATAGTTCCCTTTTAGTGTGTGTTTTAATGTGTTGCCGATTGGTTGAACCGTTCTCTGGTGGTTTGGCCAAGTAAGATGGATGTGCATTTGGCCCTCTTGCAAAGAACAAGTCTTTTATATGGTACGCGTATGCCCGCAGAACCCAAGATTCTTTGGCAAAAGGCATACGTAACCGATTCAGAAAGTGTTAAAAGGGGGGGGGGGGCTATAAAATAGTCTTTGAATGATCCCCATCTTTAAAAAGAAAATAACGTGCACCAAGTCCGAAAATAAAAAAGGGGGGGGGGGCTATGAAATAGTCTTTGAATGATCCCCATCTTTAAAAAAAAAAAAGGGGGGGGGGAAACATAACATCCAGCACCGTGTCCGAGCGAGGGATGCTCAACCCACCGTCGGATGACTTGGGTTGTGTGAGTGAATACAAACAGCATAAATATTTATCCAGTCAGGTGACCGACCAGCCCGGGGTGGCCCAGGGCCTGCTTGAAGACGTCCGACGGCCGGTGGTGGAGAGCGGGCATGTACACGGTCGGATGGGCTCCGGGGTAGCCGGCCGTGGCGTAGCCTTGGAGCTGCCCGGGGAGAGGAGAGTGCGGGCCGGGCATAATGTTCATCTGAGGAGGACTCTGCTCGTAGTAGTGGTCCTCGGACTCCTCGTCCATGGGCAGCGCCAGGCGCTTGCCCTTCTGCCGGCGGTTGCAGAACCAAACACGTACGACCTGCAAAAATGTATGTATACAAAGTCAGTTTGATTTCGTAGACTAAAACCAAGACGAAAAATGTTCGCCGACTACCTTTTGAGCTTGTAGATCGGCTATTTTCAGCACGTGTAAAGTTATTACGATGGCATCAAGGCCCGACAAAATACATTTTAGACTAAATAAACTGTAGATTTAGTAGACTAAAACTAGACTAACACCAGGTGACTAAAACTAAGACGAAAAATCTTCGTCGACCTCCTTTTTCCACTGACGAAAACTAAATGGAAACTAAATAAAAACAAAGCTATGATGACTAAAACTAAGACTAAATATACTGACAATTGTCAACAAATAAAAACTAGACTAAAATGTTAGGAAGGGACTAGTGGACAAGAGATCCAGTATAAGTAAAAGACACGAGTCATTTTACAATTGGTTGCATGCTGAAAATATTGTGAGCTTGTAGATCGGCTATTTTCAGCATGTGTAAAGTTATTACGATGGCATCAAGGCCCGACAAAATACATTTTAGACTAAATAAACTGCAGATTTAGTAGAATAAAATCTTGACATTTAGTCGACTATAACTAGACCAACACCAAAACATTCCAGGTGACTAAAATGTGACTAAAACTAAGTGAGAACTATTCAAGAGACTGACTAAAACCAAAATCTAAATTTGCTGCCAAAAACAACACAAGTCAAATACTACAGAATGATATATGTCAACTGTGAGGAGTGTCGTCTTACATCTCTCTCCAGGCCCAGGTCATCAGCAATATGTGTAATCTCGCCCGTGTTAGGCTTGGGACACTTGATAAAATAGGACTCCAGAGCAGAACGCACAGTGCCCTCTAAGCTGGTCCGTCTCTTCCTCTTCCTGGTGTCAACAAATACTCGCTGAACCTTGTACATCTAGACATAAAGAGAAAAAAGAGTGACAGTGTTATGTGTTGAATCTGACAGGCTTCTGACATTATGCACACACACTACAGTAGGCAAAATTTGGTGCAGAGCGGAAAAATGGAGGGGGACCAAGTATGGACCCCTGGGGACCTCAGTCAACATGATAGTGGGAGACTTGAAAAGAAAATAACAGGCCGATGCTAATACTATACAGTAAAATGTCTCGTATATGGCTAAAAAGTGAGTGTGGCGTTCACGCAATGGGCAGACTTACATCCTGTGGGTTGTCAGAGGTCTCCGCTTCGTTTAGCCATCTCTGGAGAAGAGGCTTCAGCTTGCACATGTTCTTGAAGCTCAGCTGGAGAGCCTCGAAACGACAGATGGTGGTCTGACTGAACATCTTACCTGCACACAAAAGGGAAAAATATATATACACATTAAAAAATATATATATACACACACATATATATTGCTGGCTTAAACTACTATAAGAGTTAGAAACTTCTGTGTGGTTAGTTTTGGGTCCTGTACTTTTCAATCCATTTGTTCCCAAGTGGTACCATCAGACATACAGGCCAGCTCTAAGTGGGCTGTAGCTCCTAAATGCATCAGACATGTTCACCGCTCATAGACCAGTATAAATATAAATATACATGTCTGGTGAGGTTGCACTGTGAAAACGAATTAATGTGGAAACTGTGTCCTTCAGACGTACATGTCTGTTCTTTGAGACATAACGGTAGAGTGTGTGCGTTACTTGTGGGTGTATATGTGTGCCTGGTATTAAGACAACCATTAGGGTAGGCCTATACTAGCATTGTGTGTTTATGGTGGTGCATTAGACCTAACAATGTATGGATCTGGGTGGCGTTTTGGAAAGATTTAGAGAAATGTATAGGGGTTGGGTGGTCACTTATGCTACTTTGGGTCCATTTCACTACCATTGCTGTATAAGGACGTTTGCACCTGCATTAAATAGACTATATGCCCACAAATAAATTGACTGGCAATAACGTGTAGACCCACACCACTTTCCAACGAAAAAGCATTACAACAATGTAGAAATATTATTTAAAAAATAAACTTACCATAAAGGTTACCCAGGGCAAGGCCAACATCAGCTTGGGTGAACCCTAAGGTGATACGTTTATGTTTCAAATCCTTGGCAAACTGCTCTAGTTCCTCCGTGGAAAGATTTTCCTATAGGAAGAATTAACAGACATTTAATGAAAAGCGAATACAAACTACAGACCTACAATACAAAAGAGAGATTGTAACTTGTAAGCGTAGCTTATATGCAAGACATTTACATTCAGATATATAAACTAAATAAAATAGTCCACCGCACACAGGCGCGGAACACACGTTTTAATAAAAAATAAGATTTTGTTTCTAACCTCCTCCTCGGAATCGCTGCACGCGCCACTGGACGACCCGCTGCTCCTTGTGGACCCGCCGGGGTTCTGCGCCTGCGGCGCGGACACGGGGTGACTCGCGCTGCCGCTGAAGAACACGTTCCCCGGCACCCCGTTACTGGGAGGCGACGGGGAAAGAGACGGCGAGGACGCGGACGAAGACGCAACGGACGGGTTGCTGTTGGGGTGGTTGTTGTTATTCGCGACGGTGGGCGGCGTGGCGATGTGGGCCAGGCCCGGCCAAAAGGACGGATTCCACGCCGTCGAGTAGTAGACCCCGGCGTGGTGCGCCATGGCGGCCGCGGCCTGTGGCGACGTCGTTGGATACTGCTGGATCTTGACCTCCGAGGAGTACTCGTCGCCGGCGTCCTCCTTCTCGGTCTTTATCTCGGGCTTGATCTGCTCCCTGGTCTCGGCGATGGGGGGGCTGATGTTCGCGGGCTGGCTGGCGGCTGTCACGCCGCCGGCCACCTGCCCCGTGTACACGGCCTGGTCCGCCGGCGCGGCGAAAGGGTACCAGTGCTTGGGGTGGCCATAGTCTCCTCCAGCCTGCAGATCGTGCGCCCGGTAATCGCCGGCGGCGCCGACCGGTGGGAACGGGAAGAAGGCTTGCGCCGCCGTCGTCGCCATGCCCACGTTGTAGGCCGTTTTGTTGAAAAAGAGACTCGCGGCGGCAGCACTCGAGTCCTGCTGTAGGATGCCGTGGTGGGGAAGTTGGATGGGTCCGACTCCGGCGGCACTCATTACGCCTTCCGGGCCCAAACCGACCTGATGATGGGCGTACGGATTGACCCCCCGGCTGAAGTCATACGGTCGGCTGTTACAATCTATAATCGGGCTGTTAGATCTCTCAGACATATTTTTAACAACACTAGAATCGAGTTGTATGGCTGGCGGGGCCTCCGTAAATGTTTGGGGAAAAACTAGCGTCGAATGGAGTTAATAAGCCCGTTTATCCACCAAACATTGCACCCCCAAATAAAAAGTAGTCACATAAAAAGGTTAAAAAAAAAGTGTCCAAAATAATGGTGCTCGCTCCTCCTCAAATGATTTGCCAAGGTCTCTCCGTGTTGATAAGTTCAGCAAATGTAAGCCACTTGTTGCCAAATTATTATGTCCACCAACAATCTTCTTTGGAGTGGCTTTCCAGTTCCAGCACAGCACAGACACCTTCTTCAAGCTCTCAAACACTCATATGCACCATTGGCTCCACAAGCATGTTTCCTTAACCAAGAGGTGGCGTTTGGGTCATCTCTTCGCCCATTGGTCACCAGAGACAATTACGCACAGCTGAAGGTGAAGTTGTGAATGACCTTGATACTTGGCAATAGTAGTAGGCGTGTTTTCAATTCCCCCTGAAGCAGTTTCACTGGCACTGACTGCACTACATTTTCTTCACAATTGTTGCAATGCAACAAAAAATCATCACCCATATACACTTATTAATTAGCCTAATACCACATTGTCCCCAGCGAATATAGTAGGTTATTTACATTGCTAAGCAGACATGACTGCTTCTGTACATAAACAGCTCGCCTCACACATGAATTAATCGGCATGCGCAGTTTGTTTAAATTATTCACCCTTCAGCTGAGAAAATATCTTTGACATTAACATTTCTGAGTAGGCTACTAAAGCCATTTCCATTACTAAACACTTCCATTAGCCACATAAAACGCAACAAAAGAGGCAAATGTATATAGCCTACAATTAAAGCAAAAAAGATTCTGTATTGTGTATTGTATATTTTAATGTATTGTACCTTTTTAAAGTTTTTGATTCGTGGGTTTTTTTATTATTGTTTGCACCCAATGTTTTATACATTTGTGTCAATAAAGTAACTATAACTAACTATGTCTATCTGCGTGTGTGTGTGTGCACATACAGTAGGTCTCTATATATATGTATGTGTGTGTGTGTGTGTGTGTGTGTGTGTGTGTGTGTGTGTGTGTGTGTGTGTGTGTGTGTGTGTGTGTGTGTGTGTGTGTGTGTGTGTGTGTGTGTGTGTGTGTGTGTGTTTGTGTGTGTGTGTGTGTGTGTGTGTGTGTGTGTGTGTGTGTGTGTGTTGCAGCCACATGCAGTGACATATTTCATTCACATAGGCAGGCAAATGAGTAGCCTATAGCCTACAAAAGTACACATTAACACATTTAATTTACTTCGACAATCTATCATGTACAAATAACCGCATGGGGCTGGGCCATGTAATGTTGATGTCAGACAGAGTGTCATAACATAAGTCATTAGGTGGTGTTTACCAGTGGGAGGTTGTGTGAACAGATAAAGGACTGTTTTCATATTGGTGTCAGTAGTTTGGGGGGGAAAGAAAAAGGCAATGTGTCAAGACTGTAAGTTATTATGGCTGATGAGCACAGCTGTTGATATGCAGCCTTAATAGGCTGAGTTGAAAAAAAGTGTGTTCAAATCAAATCACAGTGGTCCTTTATTGTGTTTTGACCTAGGTTGGCTACGTTCATATGCACTTTTCTCAATAAAAACGTCAATCAGTCAGTCAGTCAGTCAATCAGAAAAACAATCTAATTGTTTTATTACTCCCCCCCCCCTTCAGTCTGATCACCAGCTAAAAGGGCTGTCTTCATCGTTGTTTTTTTTAACTGAAAAAAGTCGGCTGTTTTTTTTATTTAGAAGTACCACAAACCACTTAAATAACAACGAACGTAGAGGAAATGTATTTAAACCGCCACCAGCATGCAGGCAATAAATAAACCCCATGCCATTCCCCCTTGATAGATAGATAGTAATGGCTCTCGTACCGATCATAGGCCTAGCTATAGTACAGATGCTGCCTGCTCCCCCCACCCCCCAGTGTGAGAGTCGTTGCCCCTACAGATTGCGGCAGGAAGACACACTGCGGGGGAGGGAGAGGGGGGGGGGGGGGTGCCATTGTGAGACTTGTCCCCCTCCCCGCTGGACACCCCGCGGATTTCAGAGCCCAAGTAGCGATGGTCGACCATTAGCTCCCTTTCAGCCTCGAACAATACGTCTCAACGCTTTGATTCCGCCCACACCCCAACCAACACCCACCCGCCCCCTGTTCTCGAAGCAAACACTTGCTATAGCTATAGCTGGGGCAGCCAGCCAGCCAGTGCGCGGTTTCACTCTAGAATCTAGAGATGGTTCAATGAAGGACTTCTTCTTGTCAATGGGCTTCAAAATAGATCCACATTAGATCAGTGTGTGTTTGTGTGTGGGGGCCGGGGGGTAATTTGTCTACACAGTAGGCCTATCATGGATCATTGTAAACTTGTTGGAAAGTAGACTGACATAAATCGTATCTTGCCCATGTTCCTGAAAGTCAAACCTTTTTTTTTGTGAATTTAATATAGCCCCTTGGATTTGCCGGGTCCTATAAGAATAAGTCCTCTGATTAAGGGTGTAAAGCTGCTGTGCGCAGGGCTTGAAGTTCTCAGTCCTGGGGACTGATTTCAGTCCTGAGGATCTCATAGGGGTCATTTAATGAGATCAGTGCAGATTTGCAAAAAAAAAAGGCTTTAAGCCCTGTGTGCGTGGACGGACGACTATGATGACACCAGGCAGTATAAACACTACAAGTTATGAAGTTTATTAAACGCTCTGAGAATAATATAAGTCTGACGAGACAAAGGAAAAAGACTTGCCATATCAGAGACATGACAAATACAGCCTATGGTTACACATGACACCAACAAACTTATAGAATCATTACAGTTATTATTATCTGGATGGTAATGATTTAAAGACTGACAATCATAGCCATTAGCCAATGTGTATTCTTGTTTTTTATTGTAGTTTTGTATACCATATGAGTGCAAAGTTGAACTGTTACACTGCTCTGTATATTACTAAAATATATATTTAACACTTGCTTTGACAACACAAATGTACAAGTTTCCCTGTATCAATATCAAGCCACTTTTAATTTAAATTGAATCGAATGAACCCATTTAGACCTGGGGAAAAAAATGATATAAATTCATATTTGGCTGTGGACCCCCCCCCCCCCCCCCCAAAAAAAAACTAAAAATACATATTTTTGAATAAAAATGTCAACGTTTTCTCAGAAAACGTATAGGATTTACAAAGGCGTATTTATTTACTTTATGTGATCTCTTTTCTGGTTCCATTTATAGGTATGGGATCAGTTCAGGACGTCTTTAAAAAAAAAGAGGGGTCCATGGGCCCCCCCCCCCATCAATGGCTTTTTTCCTTCTTCAGAAGACATCAAAACCCACAACTATAGCTGTCATTGTCCTGGACACCATGGACTTGGGGATGGGGGTGAATTGTCATGCAAAACACAAGCAGTGAGATTATTCCACTGGGTTTCTCCGAGGGAGAGAGAAAGGGACACGTTGACCACAAGCTAAGGTACTTGGGGAGTCCAGAGGGGGGAGGTGGGGGGGCTTAGGGGGAAGGTCCTGAATAGCCTGGTACAGTAGTAGGAGATGGATGGGGGGGGTGGGGGGTTCCAGGAATTTAGTTGAAATGCACGCCGTCTCAGATCTCAGTTGTTGAAGACGTGAAAGATGCATTTTCTTGCTTAGACTTCGGAGACAGTTTGGCTCAAGTATAGAGGGATTAACAACATAAAAGGAAGGCCTATACTGTATATTAGGTTGGATACAGGTGCAGCATATACAAACATAGCCTACTGCGGATTAACCCATTTAGGCCTGACGTCGAAATAGAAAAAAAAAAAAAACGTTTGCTCTGAAAGAATATATTTATATATATATTCAAAGATTTGTGATGCATTCTTACGATTTTTCAATGAGCTTGTAGATCTGCTATTTTTCACTAGCTAAATTATAACATAATGTTTTAAACACCAAAAGGGGTTATACCGCCCTAAATGGGTTTAAAACCTGCAGCCAGTCTCACTCACATACTGACTCATTCTCTCTCTCAGATGCACACACACACACACACACACACACACACACACACACACACACACACACACTAATAATAATATTGAACTCTCTCTCTCAGAGTGTAAAATTAAACGGTTTCATTTTACACTCTCAAGACTTGAGAACACCTGCTTATTTACCGACAGATTGTTGTGACAGTTTCCAAACAAAACGTCATGACAATTGTTATAAAACCAGGACATCAACTTTAAACACCACTCCATTTCTAGATGCAGGACATTCAACTATTCTGTATGGTTATACTGCATATTTAATAATACAATTTGATCCAGTATAATCCTCCCTTTTTGTAATAATAGTACCCGGTACTCTCTGTTCCCGCCACCACCTCTTCTATAGTGAGTGGACAACTTCTAAAACCTTGAAATGTCTGTTTTTGTGTTTTCTGTCTGTCCAGTATAGTTTTAGCTTTCATGCACTTTATGCTGTTGTAACACTTCAATTTCCCCTTGGGGATTAATAAAGTATATCTCATCTCATCTCATCTCATCTCTCTCAAGTGTACAAATGTCATCGTTTGACAGTGTTATTATAATGCCTGGCAACTATAGACACTTGTCATCATGATTTCTAACATTGCTCTTATGCTCTATGATAATTGTTTTTCAGCCCATTTTTATTTATTAACAGTTTGCAGAATTACAGTAGGCCTATACATTTCAAGTATACAACTCAATACAAAAACTAATATTACTAATTGTATGTCTTGTCAACAGCAGCCCTTGCGATATCAATACTACCTCTCCTGTTGAGCAACATGACCTCCCCCCACAATCAAGTCTGATGGCTTTTTGATTTCCCCCCGAATGGGGTCTGTATTCGGGGCACACACGCACACACACACACACACACAACACACACACACACACACACACACGTCTTCATATTCTGACCAATGGCTGCCTTTCCTTCAACTGTGGACCAGCACAAAAGGCCTATAGTGACCCTTGGCATGCAGCTCAATAGGGACTGTTAAGGTGACCATTCCCCTCCCTTCCAACACACACACACACACACACACACACACACACACACACACACACACACACACACACACACACACACACACACACACACACACACACACACACACACACACACACACACACACACACACACACACACACACACACACACACACACACACACACACACACCAGATTTCTGGGTGCAGTCCACCTCAAGGGGGTTTATTATTTGTTCTTTCTTTTTTATTATTTTTGACAATCTCTTGAAACCATATGCTTATAAAACAATTTCGACCTGAGGGCGATTCTACACATGTCTTCAAAATCCTGATAGATTTCTGAAAAACCTCATGTTTCTATGTCAGTGGTTCTCAAACTATTTCATGTCAAGGACCCCCAGAATTATCTGTATTTGGCCAGGAACACCTATCTGAAAATATGTTGTTCCAGGGACCCCCCCCCCCCCCCCCCCAGAAGCAAAGATTTGAGTTAAAAATGTTCACTGTGAAAGAATATATATTCAAAGATTTGCCACATTCTTGCAATTTTTCAAAAATAGCAGACCTACAAGCTCGTAGCGCTATGAGCTTGTAGATCTGCTATTTTTGTATACCATAATGCTTAAAACACCAAAAGGGTTTCCCGACCAGAATGGGTTAAAAAGATATACCCGTCAAATGTGTCCCCGACACATTGTCTGCAAAACACTGTATATAAGGCATAAGCTAACATTTTCATTCAATAAGGTACATGGGATGATTCAGTCACGTAAAACTACAAAAAAATAATTACAATGCCACACCGATTGAGGCCAGTCAGTTTGTTCTGTACGTGCTGGGTTATTGTACTGTACGTTTTGTTACAGGAGGTTGACTGTTTAGTCGTCGATGAAGTGTTGATCTATTTCATAACCCTTGACTCAAATCTTTTATCTGTCCCACTGACACAAGTTCTGTTGCAGAATACCCTTGACTCTCCAATTCTGTTGCACTAGGTCTCTTAT
>NC_139713.1:13692016-13724516 GCF_964188405.1 Protomyctophum parallelum
CATTCAAAGTCCATGAGCCAAGACAAATGTATATATATATATATGCTTCCAAGAAAATGGCTTGCATGTGAGTGAAGGTCAGTTAGAAAGTGTATAATACGAGTTCAACTAGCAATAATAATAACTGTTGCTGTACCGGTGTGTGTGAATCACTTGTGATTCCCTTGGTAATGCAGAGTCGAGTCGTCAAACAGAGGATTCTTCACTTCCATCTCTCCCGTCTGTTCGGAAAAATACATACATGAATTCTCTGTCAAATAACAAACAGTATATGTGTGTGTGTGTGTGTGTGTGTGTGTGTGTGTGTGTGTGTGTGTGTGTGTGTGTGTGTGTGTGTGTGTGTGTGTGTGTGTGTCTGTGTGTGCGTGTGTGTGTGTGTGTGTGTGTGTGTGTGTGCATTCTGTTTGTCACCCACCGGTGCAAGTCCAGGACATTCGTATACGGTGAAGTCGCCTCCCATCTCCTCCTCATCTGAAGTGCCCTCGGACTCAGGAATTTTCTGCTCTTCTTTGTGTCTGAGCAAAAGGACATGGACACACACAGGGTTTAGTGTGTGTGTGTGTGTGTGTGTGTGTGTGTGTGTGTGTGTGTGTGTGTGTGTGAAGAGGAGAGGAGAGGAGAGGAGAGGAGAGGAGAGGAGAGGAGAGGAGAGGAGAGGAGAGGAGAGGAGAGGAGAGAATCAATCCGGGCTCCCAAACTATGGAATGCCCTACCTATTCATTTAAGACTTGCTAAATCTGTGTCATGTTTTAAAACCCTTTTAAAAACCCGCCTTTACGTTAAGGCTTTCTCTTAATTTTCCTTTTTGCATACTCTATTTTTGTGTGTATGCTTCTATGTTGTCCACTTATTGATACCTTGTTGTAGCTGTGACTACGTTGTTGTTGTTTTTATCCTGTTATGTAAAGCACTTTGTGACTATGTCTTTAAGTGTGCTATATAAATAAATTCATTATCATTCATTATAAGAGAAGAGAAGAGAAGCTCACTTTCCCATCGACATCATCTGTTGCTTTTGATGCTGGTAATGATACATTTGAACACTCTGGGCCAGCGTCGTATCACCCACCTGGAAAGAGAGAGAGAGAGAGAGAGAGAGAGAGAGAGAGAGAGAGAGAGAGAGAGAGACACACACAGTTTTGGGGTGGAAACGTACTTTCAGAAACTAAAATACACAGTGCACAATCTGCACACATACAGTATACTGTCGTTGTCGCTAAAAGGAAGCGATACAAACACACAAGTGAGCGACTGGCAGTGTTTTTCACTTGCCCTCAAGGACCCCCCAGGGGTCCAGGGGAGTTCCAGGGGGCCCCCCCAGCCAATATGATGGTTAGGAACCAAATTGACCCTTATGGGTCTGTAACTCAGAGAGTGTAAAAAATAGGCTGGGGGTCCTAGAGATTGAAATGCCATTAAATAGGGGACCGTATAGCCTAATTCAGGTCAAACCTGGAGGTCCTTGAAATGAAACTTGTTGAAAATCACTGCTAGAGCTGTGATTTTTGACATGAAATAGTTTGTTACAACTGCTTGTAAAGAACGCTGGGTGCTTACCGAGGTGCCATTAGAGTCAGCTGGTGGTTTGGGAGGCTTGTCTCCCCCTCCGAACGCTGGGTAGTCAACCTTCCGGGCAAGGTGCGATTTCCTCTGCAACCTACGGGGGGCACTATAAATCTGAGTCTCTTGTCGACAATCAGCAATGTGTATAGTCTTTTTAGAAGTGTGAAATCAGACTTTTTATTTTTTTAATGTACGAAGATATAAATACCCTAAGTAGTCGTGGTTTGCTTCTCCCCCCTGACAGATTAGTTTTATTTTATTAGTATTACAGCCTACTGCACAAAGTTTGGGCATTGTGACATATAGTCAATCCACTTGTCTTTATATAGAAAAGCATTTATGTGTGTGAATAAAAATAGGTGTTGTGAATGACCCGATTGTGAATGTGAACGTCAGCACAGGTGCACACTGATAGGAGAAATAACATGGCAAATGTCATGATTCCCATTTTCCCAAATCAGTCCCCCCCATCAACCAAGAGTCTAATATCGTTATGGAAAATTATATTATTAAGCATTGGAACACACATTTTATTTTACACTTTTAACCCATTCTGGACGGGAACCCCTTTTGGTGTTTTAACTAAGCATTGTGTTATACTTTAGCTATTGAAACATCATTTCAGTGTGAACTGACAATAAAGTACCATATCATATCATATCATATCATATCATATCATATCAATTCTGGACCAAACATTTCTGGATATAAGCTCACAACAATGCATTGCAGCGATTGTAGATCTGATAAGATATATATAAAATATATATACTGTTAAATGTACAGTACAACACCTGCACATGTTCGGATGTGTAGGCTATACTAGCCTTTGCATAGGACCTTATATATTGTTTCCTGTTTTAAAATGTACATTGTGTATATATGCGTCATTGTAAGAGTACCATTGTTGGAGATGTGTTGTATAATAATATGTTAAAATTTAGCTATTGAAAAATAGCAGATCTACAAGCTTGTAGGTCTGCTATTCTTTGAAAATATTTATTTCAGAAAACTGGAGGATTTAGAAGACTTTTTTTTCTTTTTCTCGAGGTCAGGCCTAAATGGATTAAATAAAGGTTAAATAAAATAAAATAAATTTGGTGGAGCAGCTAGGGGAAAAAGAAAGGGTTCTAGTAGGGTATGTGCATAAGTGAAGGGAAATCGAGTGGCAAAGTGAGTTTAATGTTGTTTAGTGTTGTTTAATGCAATCAGATAGGACCTTTCTGTTTGGATGTATGGGGGCCGTCAAGGCCAGAAAGGTATGGTTTTATGCCACTCAGTAGGCGTTCCCCTCATAACTTCCAGGTTTGATGATGATGTCACGCGCATTGAGTGGTGCTGTACTGTACTGTACTTGTGCTGTTACTGTACAAGCCCTCCTCCCTGACCTGTGTGTGTGTGTGTGTGTGTGTGTGTGTGTGTGTGTGTGTGTGTGTGTGTGTCTGTGTGTCCTGTGTGTTAGGCTGTGCAACAGTGACACTTGGAGGTGAACAAACGCTATAACGCTATTTTCGTGCTCGGGGGATACACACACACACACACACACACACACACACACACACACACACACACACACACACACACCACACACACATAGCTGTCTATAGGAGTGGTTGCACCACTCAAAAAACAGTTATTGAGACAGAATCAGACAACTTTTGATTGTGTATAATCAACATGTTTGCACTGTCTGGGCCTGAAACGCGATCATCTGCAGTTGGTCTAAAAAATATCACGTTTGGCTGCATAGCCTAGTTGTAGTAGCATGGGAGCGATCCTAACTATAATGCACTTCCTTCACTTTCCTGTTTCACATTTTGTTGTTCCTCTTTTGATCGATTTCAAAATGGATCCACTAAAGGCCGAGAGGTTACGGAGGTTGCGAGTTGTTGTTTTCGTTGTTTATTTGGCAATTGGCAACAATGTTGACATGCTTTCGTCAGAGCATTTCTCAGTCACTCTTCTACTCCTCTTCTACCATTTTCTTGTTGTCTCCACCAGCCGAAGGCATGGGGAGAGTATGTTTTGCACTCCGTCCGTCCGTCCGTGTGTCCGTGTGTCCGTGTGTCCGTCCGTCCGTCCGTGACCAGCTAATCTCAGCCACCGTTAACCCGATCGATGCCAAATTTTGCACACACACTCCCTGGATGCCAACCATGAACCTCTGCCCCAAACTTTCCAGAACGGCCTGTTATAGCGCCACCAGGAGGCCGCTTTGTGCAAAACAGGTTTTTGCACAGCACACCTACAGATTTTGCTCTAGAGCCATTCAACCAAACCGGTCTTTCATATTTCTCACACTCCATCCTGATTGGTTAAGATTGGCTTCCAAAGTTCACAGGAGTGCTCAGTTTCAAACAAAATGCTGCAAATCATGAACACATCGCGTGATTTCCGTGAAATTGTGCACCCACATTCCCACTAGGCCGAGGACAAAATGCCACATGAACAATTTCAACTCAGCCTCAAGGTGGCGCTATAACTGGCCGAAAAGTGTTTTTACCTCTAACTGCACGGATCTGTGGATAACCTGGTGGAGACCTGTGCCCAGAAGGGCACTTTTTCTAGTTAATCTTTCTCCAGCCCATTTTGTACGGGAACCCCTTTTGGTGTTTTAAGCACCAAAAGGGTAAGTATACTTTAAACGATCTACAAGCTCGTAGCACCGAGTGCCACGCTACGAGCTTGTAAATCTGCTACTTTTGTTTTGTGAAACTGTGGCGCAAAGCTTTGAATATATATTCTTTCAGAGCAAACGCTTTTAACTACGAGCTTGTAGGTCTGCTATTTTTGAAAAATCGAAGAGCGACTGACATAGAAGACATTTTTAGAATCTGATCTCAGGTCAGAATGGGTTATTTACATATTATAATTGTCTTACCTGACCCCGCAAACAGCAGCCGTGATCACTGCCACAGATCCAACCAGGACGCACACCGAAATCAGGACTGCAGACAAAAACAGTATCAAAGGATAGAAAATGTGTGTCGGCATAGAAAGCAGAGCCATTTGGTGTTTTAAGCATCATGTTATACTTTAGCTAAAGCTTTAGCTTTAGCAGATCTACAAGCTCATAGCGCGCGGGGGGGGGGGGGGGTCAACATGGAACAACATGTTTTCAGATGGCGGCCGGCGGCCAAATACAGATAATATTTGGAGAAAACTTTGAGAACCGCAGATATAGAAACATAGGGTTTTTCTGAAAACTGTCAGGATTTAGAAGGCATTTGTAGAATCGTCCTCAGGTCTATACATGGGTTAAGAAACCACTACTGAGGTATTCATGACTGTAAACTCAGTATTATTATTATGGCTGTTCAGCATCGAAAAGGTTGTCTGACTCTAGTGAAAAAAGGGGTTGTCTCTATTAGTGGCAAAGGACATGATGGGGGCAATATTAATGCCTGGGCTGGCAGCCTGTCACTTTGTGACCAATAGAAAAGACATGGTGGAGGTCATTATATAGCAAAATATTGTCAGAAAGGGTAAACATCCTCTGCCGATCAACATTTGAGACACGTGCAGAGTCAGACCCTGTCCGAAACAGACCCTATTATAAAATGTTATGGATGTAAATACAGTACAGTAACACCGACACGTGCTTAACCCATTCTGACCTGAGACCAGATTCTAACGCACAGAAGAATGGTGGTTCTTTAACCCATTTTGACCTGAGATCAGATTCTAACAATGTCTTTAATCCTGACAGTTAAAAAAAAATAGCAGACCTACAAGCTCGTAGCGCGCCACTCGGTGGCGCGCTATGAGCTTGTAGATCTGCTATTTTTAAATAGCTAAAGCATAACGCTGCAGTCTTAAGGCCTATTCATAGTCTTGATTTTTCGGTGGTGAGGTGACCACCACCTCTCCGGTGGTGAGCTGACCACCGGAGCTGAAATAACGTTGAGCGGTGGTGGGTAAAAACAGAGAGAAGGGCTGGAGCGGTGGCGGTGGTTTGCTCTTCACCGTGGCTCGTGACGTCATGTCGTAGTTCGGTGGTCACCCCACCACCGTAAAACCAGACTATGTATGAGCCTTTAGAGTATATATTAATAGAGACGGCACCGGATTTCTCCTCCCGTCCACTTGCATTAAGTTGCTCAAAAGCGCATGAGGCGATTTCACTCATACATGAGCAACATGGAGTCCACCGTACGGTCTTCGCTCCCTAAACCTTATTTAATTAACCTTGTATGTAGTCCAGGAAGTAAGTGAGCCCCAGTGTCCATGACATCTAGAGAGATCACTGCTAAAATCTAAAATATCTAAACAACACATATTACACACATAAAGACCCCCCAGGAAAGTGTTCTAAATCTTCTAAACGTCATTACCATATTATTGTTTTTGCAAAAAAGGGTGAAGTTTGCCCTGAAGTAACAAATGTTAAAGGAGAATTCCATGCTAAAAGGCTTTCTTCCCTTTATTTGTAGTCGTTACGTCCCCACCAAAGAGGTCCAGGTGTTATTTTGTGCAAAAGCTCCTTATTGGCTATTTCCCCTACCATAAGCCTTAAATGAATTGCATTGAATTGAATGGGAATTGAATGGGGCTATGGGGTGTTGTGCTAATTCACTTATTTCCATGGCTCAAAATTATATATCTTTTGTATATATCCTCTCTTCATAATGTAAATAATATCCCAAGCGGCACAGTTTACTACTTATTTCGATGGAAATAAGCAAATTAGCACAACACCCCATAGCCCCATTCAATTCCCATTCAATTCAATGCAATTCATTGAGCGCTTATGGTAGGGGAAATAGCCAATAAGGAGCTTTTGCACAAAAACCACCTGGACCTCTTTGGTGGGGACGTAACAACTAGAAAGAAAGGTAAGAAAGGTAAGAAAGCATTCTAGCATGGAATTATCCTTTAAGTACTTTTCCCACCACTGATACTTACTGACAACGATGCCGTCCTTTTTGATGACGGGGATAGCTATGGGCTGACCGGCCCTGGGCAGGGGGTTTGGCGTGGGTGGTTTTATAGTGGTGGTGGTGGTGGTGTTGTTTTGGGTTGACAGGACCTCGGATGAAGAACGACGCTGGCTTTGCGGTTTCTGTTGAGAAGCATCTGTCCGGATTTTAACACCCGTCTGGGAGGGGGAGATGTCGGCTGGAGAGCGAGAGACGGAGAAGAGGAGGAAACAGAAAAGTCACCTTTTGGTGTTTTAAAGCATTATGTTATACTTTAGCTATTGAAAAATAGCAGATCTACAAGCTCATAGCGCGCCACCGAGTGCTGCACTATGAGCTAAAAAAATCGCGAAAATGTGCCTAAAATCTTTGAATATATATTCTTTCAGAGTTTCAGTTTTTAACTCAAATCTTTGCTTCGGGGGGGGGGGGGGGTCCCTGGAACAACACATTTTCAGATGGGGGGTCGGCGGCATATTACAATTGTTGGGGTCCTTGACATGAAATATTCAGAACCACTGATAAAGAAACATGAGGTTTTTCAGGAAATAAAAATATTCTTTTAAATTTCGACGTCAGCCCTGAATCGGTTAAGACACAGGGAAAACGATATAACACTAGTAAAAACAACAACTAAAGTATTTACATTTTCCCCCAGTGATTAATCCATTGAGACCTGAGGTCAAAAGGTCTTCTAATTCATGACCAATACTGTTTCTGTATCAATGTTGTGCTCAAACTATTTCATGTGAAGGAGCCCCAAATGTAATTTGGCCGGGACCCCTATTTGAAAATATGTTGTTCCAGGGAGGGACCCACAAGAAGGAAAGATCTGAGTTTAAAAAAAACGTATTCAGAGATTTGCACGCCTTTTTTTTGCGGATCTAGATCTGCTATTTTTCAATAGCTAAAGTATAACACCAAAAAAGGGGACCCGGTCCTGAATGCGTGGATTAAGTGGACTCTAAATGTAAACAGGTCATTGAGTTGTCTTCTTCAGAATGCACTCACGTGATATGGATTGCTTTGGTAACATTTGCTCTTTTTCAATGACAGAGTCGATCTCCTGCTCATCCTGCAGGTCATGATAGGCCGTCACTTTGGCTGGAGGATGGACAACAAGATTATTATTATTATTATTGGCTGGAGGATGGACAACACGATTATTATTTCAATATTTCACATTTTAAACAAACGCAACTGTTATCTGTTAAAGGGATCGTTCAGATTGTTTGAACTTAAGTTGTATGAAATACTTGCCATTAATATAGTGGTTTTAACTGTATTCATTGATTGCCCGAGTCCCGTGGTGGGAGTTATGCTCTGGTTTTGGTGAAATATCAAGTAGTTCTGGTCATTTTGTGTGGGGGGGGGGGGGGGGGGGGGGGGGGGCACTGGGGGCCACGCAGTAAAAGTAAATTACCGGTAATCCACAAAACTAACGTCATTGGTATTGTTGACCTATTTCTAAAATATTAGTGCAACTTTCGTTCTTTTTTTTTTACCCCTCTATCACCCGGAACTATGTTTTTTGTGTCCATATCACTACGCCCCAAAAAATAGTTCCATGTGATAGAGGGGTCAAAGTTGAACGAAAGTTGCACTAATATTTTAGAAATAGGTCAATAATACAAATTACATTCGTTTTGTGGATTCATTTACCTTTACTGCGTGGCCCCCAGTGCCCCTCAACAAAATGACTGGAACTACTTAATATTGACCAAAACCAGAGCATAACTCCCACCACGGGACTCGGGCAATCAATTAATACAGTTGCAACCACCATATTAATGGCAAGTATTTCATACAACTTAAGTTAAAAAATCTGAACTATCCCTTTAAAACTGATGGGAATCAACCGATTGACTTCACTAGACCAAGAGGTACACCCAGACCTCTCAGCTCCAGACCCAGCTCCATGGCCTAAGGGTTAGAGGAGCGCCCTTGTTGCCGAAAGGTTGCCGGTTCGATTCCCCGGACGGGCAGGAAAAATCTGGGTGGGGGAAGTGCTTGTCATCACTCACCCAACACAGCTGAAGTGCCCTTGAGCAAGGCACTGAACCCCCAGTGGCCAACAGTATAAGACTGTTTTAATGTGTGTGTGTGTGTGTGTGTGTGTGTGTGTGTGTGTGTGTTTCTATGTGCAGGCAGGGCATTGCTGGAAAAAAATATATAATACATGCATCTCTGTGACCCCAAATGTGTCAAATCGACAAATCCCCTAAATTTAGCAAACAAGCATTTCTAACTATCTAACGGAACAGATAGTCAGGGGATATTATTACAATCTGGGAATACATTTCTCATGTGTTCGTAAAGGTGTCTACTAACATAATCCCACATTGGTTTCTATTGAACCACCCTATAGGGGAATTTTTGACAGCTGCTGAAAGTTGGGGTTACCATCAACAACCAATATAAGACAAATGTTCTAAATTTCATTATACTTTAACGCATTTTGGGGCGGGAACCCCTTTTGGTGTTTTAAGCATTATGTTATACTTTAGCTATTGAAAAAATATCAGATCTACAAGCTCAAGCTTGTAGGTCTGCTATAAAAACAATGCACCCTAAGTAAGTAGCATGTGTCAAACTATAGGGGGTTTTCATGATTCTGAATCCATTCCAAGCATTAGTTTTGCACCAAAAACACCCCTTGGGCTAAATTCGGCCATATAGCCACTTGCCCAAAAGTGCTGACCTCATCACCACATTTGTGATGCCGGCTATTAGATACAGAGGTGCTACACTTTGGGACAAATATTCTACTGGTTTACGACTTTCTTCTCTGAACTTGTTTAAGAACAAACTGAAGGTTGTTCTGATTGACCAAATCAATTCATTTTCATAGTTTTGTAGTCTCTCGTCCCTAATCATGTCTTAGATTATCAAGTATATTTGAATCATTTATATATATATATATTTTAATATATACTGAAATCATGTCTACTGGAAAGGATTTACATCTTGTTATAATGTCTTTATAGAGGCCTCGTATAAGCCCCCAGGGCTTCTTGCCTGGCACTTTCCCTTTTTTATTTTCATGCTTTAATGTATTGCTGTATTTGTGCTAAAATCAAATCAAATCAAAATCAAACTCCTCAGTCTTATTTTATCAAATTGAATCTATACATTGTGATTGTTATTATTCTTTCAAAGGATCGTCTATACAAACATCTTGACAACTGGAATTGTTTAAAAAAAAAAAGGTAAAAAAGGTTTTTTTTTAAAAGAAAAAAACACCCCTGTGAAGTGAGTGGTGCAACTCCGTGTGGGGGGTCCCCGGAACTTCCAGACCCACAGGGTGCTGGCCCGGGTTCCGGCGAGCTGCCCCGTGTCCGAAACGGTCGAGAAATGACACAGTTACCGTGTGGGGGTCCCCGGAACATCCAGACCCCCAGGAACGCGCCCAGGGGAAAGGGACAATTCCGGCCACGGTTGAGAAATGACAGAGTTACCGTGTGGGGGGTCCCTCTACTGTACTGTACTGTCCGTCACTGTACTGTACTGTCACCCCCAAAATCATCATATATACAGTCAATATGCGTGTGTGTATTAGGCTGCACAACAGAAAACCGACCAAACACTATTTTCGTGCTGGGACACAGCCAGGGACACACAAAGCTCCGTATAGGAGTGGTTTGCACCACTCAAAAAGAGGCATTGATTTTCCAGTACTGCGTGAACCTTGTATAAGTTTGTTAGCATACGCGTGCATGCAGGTGTATACGTACCAACACGCGCGTGTGTGTGTGTGTGTGTGTGTGTGTGTGTGTGTGCGCGCGCTGTGTGGTGCACACAGGGAGTGTGCCAGTGCATGTTGTTTGTTTGGACCCTGGTAAAAAACGGAAACAATAGTAAAGCGTTGTTTAACAGCCTCCGTGGGCCAGACAGTTAGCCACATTCCTGGTGGACGGCCAATGTCGCTGGGGTTACCATGGGGCTTATAGTGTGTGTGTGTGTGTGTGTGTGTGTGTGTGTGTGTGTGTGTGCGCGCGCATGTGCGTGTGTGTGAGTGTGTGTGTGTGTGTGTGTGTGGCCAGGGGAGGAAGCACAGCAGGGGTGGGCTGGAGGAGCAATCAGCCCACCCCCCATGCCTCACTGGGCCTTGGGGGCTATACCGCTCACAACAATAGACCCCAAATCTCACTGCTAATGGAGGTGATCAATGCCCCCTTACCTAAAGCCAAGCCACCCCCACCCCCCCCCCCCCCCCCCCCCAACACACACACACACACACACACACACACACAGTCACACACTCAACACATCTCCAGCGAAACGTTCCCACTCTGCTGAAATATCCCCAAAGTGCAGTCGGTATACTTCAAACCTATAAGGAGAGGAGAAACGCAAACATAAAAAAAAACGCAAAAAGTGGCATTTGACGCCTTTACGATTCAACAAACCTATAGGTTATTTATTATTAACACAGACACTGTGGTTTTGTCACAAAAAGCTGCACGTGCTATAATCACACATTAGGTAAGCGTCGGGTTAACCCCTTTTGGTGTTAGCATCATGTTATGCTTTAGCTATTGAAAAAAATAGCAGACCTACAAGCTCCTAGCGCGCCACTCGGTGGCGCGCTAGGAGCTTGTAGGTCTGCTATTTTTGAAAAATCGAAGAACGACTGACGTAGAAACATATACTTTTTCAGAAAACTGTCAGGATCTATGACTATAAGACAGTTTTAGAATCTGATCTCAGGTCAAAATGGGCTAATCAATTCAATTCAATTCAAAATCGGTATACAGTGTTGCCTTTCTCCCTACACACAGACGGCTGGCCATCTGGCCCGGGCTAACGTGCACGATATGATGTGGCTCAGCACTTTCCCCTCCTCTGCTTTTGTTGCCTTCTCGCCCCCCCTCCGTCTCCGGCAATTCAGCGCAACCGACGACAGACCACATGTGTCCACACACAGAGGCGGTTCGTACCATCTGGGCCTCGCAGGTGGTCAAAGTGCTCCAAGTCAGTGTGCCAGTGTGTTTCGGCAATAAGACTGCATGTTACAGACAGTGATTATTGGCAGCCCCAAAGCCAGACTTTTTTTTACATTGGACCTATATATACATCATCAAAAATAACTAATTTACAATCTCAATAATAGGTTGGCGAGTGACAGTATTAAGCATTACTCATGCCTATTTTTTTTTTTTTTTTGGCTTTATGCCTTTAGTGATATAGTTAACCCATTTCGACCTGGGAACGATTCTCCAAATCTCCAAGTCTTCTAAATTATGACTGTTTTCTTGAAAAATAGCAGACCTATACAAGCTCGTAGCGCGCCCCTCGGTGGCACGCTATGAGCTTGTAGGTCTGCTATTTTTCAATAGCTAAAGCATTAGATAATGCTAACACCAAAAGGGGTTTCCGCCCAGAATGGGTTAAGGTCGTCATGAACGGGACTCGAACACGCGACACGCAGTCAGGCAAGAGCCTATAGACAGATACCCTCCATATGTGGCATGCGCCTGGACCACTAGGCCAGCAGGGGGCGCCCGACTCATGCCTATATATGGTGTTTCCTCCTTTAGAGAGCAACCAATGCACGCAGAATGGACACCGGAACGCTCGCCTCAAAAGCACAGACAGCCCAGGCGTGCAGCCGGCGGAACGCGCCTGATATTCATAAACGTATGACCTAAGTAAACTATATGTTTAAACGGTTAAAAATCTAACCTTTTTCCTAAAATGGTTGCCAAAACCTGAGGCTAATTCCTAAACTTAACCCCTGTAAAACCTATGCCTATAAATAACCTTAAAACTTATTTCTAACCAAGCTTATTTTCAGTAAATCAAATACAAGAATATGAGAACCGTGCCATCGAGCGGTCGTCGGGAGGGGGGGGGGAATGAGGGTGAGCGTTGTCTAATAATAATTAATTGCAATTTTATACAATGGTTCATTCATTCATACATTGGGAGGTGAAGCGGCGAACAGTCGACGCCAGCGTCCTCACTTCCCACACCAATGGTGGCGAGCTCACACCGACCGACTCATTGGAGGCAATGTATTGGGTTCAGTGTCTTGCCCAAGGACACCTCGACATGTAGGACAGGAGGAGGAGCCGGGATTCGAACCGCCGACCCAGGGATCATTGGACGACCTGCTCTACCTCCTGAACCACAGCCGCCCTATTAGGCAAGCATTCCGTTTACCATGCAGACAGCTTGATGATGTCTGAATACACAAATCTGATCATCATGAACACAGTCTGCCCTAAAGATCAGATTAGAGATTAGAGTTTTTTTTTTTAATTTATTCACAGGGGGTGGGGGGGATTCACTGTCAGACATCATTAGACCCTATATGGTCTAACCCCTGAGCTATGATTGATTGATTGATTGATTGATTGATTGATTGATTAACAGTTTGCAGAATTACAGTACATTTCAAGCACAAACTCAATACAGAAAAAAAACTGTTCACTGTGAGTGGACGACCAATAAAGCACTAGACTTGTTTACAAGAGGGTCCACCTTGTTCAATTCATCATATCATTTAGAGACATAGAAATATACACTTCTATATAGCGGGAAAAAACACGTCATCGTAAAGGAGGTAAAAAGGGGAAAGAAAACAGGGGGAAAAGGTGGTTGGGGGCCAGTTTCGAATTGCAGCCGTCCGTATAGGTGCCCTTTTGAGAGCGGTTTTGAAGGAGTCAAGGGATTCGCATGTCTCATTGACCGTGGGTAGGGCGTTCCACATTTTGGTGGCATAGGAGGAGAAATTAATTCAGTCCCTTGTTTGTGCCAAATCTGGGTTGCACATGGGTTTGTTGAGCACCCTCTGGTGTCGTGTGGGTGTGTGGACTGTGGACTTCGTTGACATCTGTGCCCTGTTAGTTTACTGTTATAAAAGAGACTATAGGCAAGGCTGGCAGGTCACTGCGCCAGGCACCCAGAACTTGAGGCAAGAGGCAAGTAAATTGACCCTATGGGAGCCAACCCAGGGCAAAGCCAGGAGGGGAAAGAAGCGTACCACCTAATGTAGACGTGCTGCCCTATGGGAGCCAACCCAGGGCAAAGCCAGGAGGGGAAAGAAGCGTACCACCTAATGTAGACGTGCTGCTCTATGGGAGCCAACCCAGGGCAAAGCCAGGAGGGGAAAGAAGCGTACCACCTAATGTAGACGTGCTGCTCTATGGGAGCCAACCCAGGGCAAAGCCAGGAGGGGAAAGAAGCGTACCACCTAATGTAGACGTGCTGCTCTATGGGAGCCAACCCAGGGCAAAGCCAGGAGGGGAAAGAAGCGTACCACCTAATGTAGACGTGCTGCTCTATGGGAGCCAACCCAGGGCAAAGCCAGGAGGGGAAAGAAGCGTACCACCTAATGTAGACGTGCTGCGGCGCGACAGCTTGTCTGACAACACTGCAGAGCTCAAGGAACCTGAATGTTGGATAGGAAATTGCGGGCAGCGACACAGGAACCCCGAGTTGGTCTTGGCTAGACCTGACTCTCGCAGCAACTAACTAACTAAACTAACTAACTAACTAACTAACTAAACTAACTAACTATAAACGAGAAGCATGAAAGAAGCAGTGCTTGTGGATGACAGATCGTGCGTTAGCTTTCAGGACCTGCGCAGACATGAAAGACCACAGTAACCCTACGAAACCCAAGTAGGCGACTCACTTGGAAAAAAAGGGGCAGTTGTGTCTAATATGTGCATCTCTCCGTGTGTGCGTGTGTGTGTGTGTGCGCACGTGTGTGTGTGTGTGTGTGTGTGTGTGTGTGTGCGCGCAGTGTTCATATGTGTGTAAACTGTCAGCATGCAGGTCGTCACACACGGTGAGAAAGTACACACACTTGCCACGGAAGAGCTTTGTCACTAGCGTGATAATGACCACTAGAACTCCCCCTGAGAGGCACTCAGGAGGACTCGCGGGTTTAGTGCAAACAAACAATAAGCTACAACACGTCAACCTCACACATCTGTGCCGGTTCTTTACCCACTTAAAAAACATTCACAGACACTTCCGTACGCTCGCTCGCTCGCACGCACACAGCGCACGCACACACACAGCGCACGCACACAGCGCACGCACACACACAAACTGCTGACAATCCTTAATATCAATTGCTTGACCTACTTGTGGCCTACAATTATAATAAGCCTCTTGAAATGAGTTGCGTACAAGAGTATGCATAGATTTGTGATGCATAGAGTATGAGTGGACTGGACGTACACAAGCATGCGCGGCTGCACGCGCACACACACAATGTCACGGGCGAGCACACACACACACACACACACACACACACACACACACACACACACACAGTCACGGGCGCGTACTCGTACACACACACACACACACACACACACACACACACACACACACACACACACACACACACACACACACAGTCATAAAAGTAATTTATCCTGAGATCAGCATTATAATCATATTACAATTGCTGCTCATGTCATCAATTGATTGATTCAGACTCCTGCTGCCCTCTTGTGGAGGGCAGCAGCATAGGCCTGAGGTTGGCCTGTGGAAACTAAGTATGACTATGTATTGATTGATTGATTGATTGATTGATTGATTGATTGATTGATTGAAGTATTTATTAACAGTTTGCAGAATTACAGTAAGTACTGTAAGTACAACTCAATGCAAAAACTGTCAACTGTGAGTGGACGACACCATAAAGCATTACACTTGTTTACAAGAGGGTACACCATTTTCAATTCATCATACATTTCGTACATTTTACTTAAAGGACAACTTTAGGTTTTTTTTTTCAACCAAGATTCATGTTTTAGGTTGGGTTTTTTTTAGGTATTTTTTACTTTGACTTCTACTCCACGACATCTTGGATCCAAATATTGTACTTTTACTCTTTACACTAAATGCATTTGTATACTTTAGTTACTAGTTACTCTAAACAACACACGTATGGTACTTCCTGTTACAGTAGGCGTCTCCATGACGACAGACGGACGGTAGTGCATTCACTTCTAGTCCTTTTTACTAGTTGCCTAGTTTACTATAGTCGACTAGTTGTAAAAAGGGGAGAAAAAAAAAGAAAAGAAAAAAAACTTTTCTTCTTTTTTGGAAATAAATATTTGTAAAAAACTGTGTACATTGGTGACTATAATCTACCTGATCTTGAGGGAACAACCCCCCCTCCTTCTATGTTTTTTTTTTCTTATCAACTAGTCAACTAGTACCAACAAGGTCGACTAGTGGATTTACTAGTCGACTAGTTGCTTAATGCCCTAACGGACGATACTAAACAGAAACTCCTATTTATTCTTTTACTAGATTGTGGAGTAAGCTCAGGTTTAAGGGAGCAGCACAACCGACTTCTTATCTATAAAGTATCTAAATAAAATCGGTGTAACAAGGATAGAGGCTTGCCCAGCCTACTAGGGTTAGATTAGATTAAGAAAATGTTTTCTTTGCTCGGAGAAATTGTTAAAGACGACCATTGTGCACAAAATCTTCTTCAAGTCCAAATCTTCATTGCAAATCTATAGCTCTACAAGTATACAAATTGGGGCGAAGATATTATTTCGGATTAATTGAAAATGGAGGACCCTGACTGTACCCATTCTACAAACCGTTTAATATGATTTTCAAATCAATCAATCAATCATAGATATATATAATATATTATATATATATATATATATATATATATACACATCAATTAATTGGGTTTAATCTTTTAGCACAAACAAATACAAAAAAATAATTACACCATTAAAAGAAGAATTACAGAATTTACACCATTAAACATAATATTAAAGGTATATCTGAGACATACCGACAGAAGAGAAGATAGAGCACGAGAGAGCCAGAGAGAATAGGGAGGGAGAGAGAGGTAGAGCGAGAGAGAGAGAGGTTGTGAAACATGGTAGCATAACATAATAGGGAACATAGACAGGGCCCAGCCTTCAGTACACTATTTAAGTGGATGCAGACTACTGTATGTTTGTCCTTCTGATGAAAAAAGGACATTGGCTCCCTGCAGGCATGCAATGTTTACCAATGGGAGTGTACGCGCCCCCATGTCAAATATACAAGCAAGTCCTACACACAGTATACACGCACACAGTATAAGCTCAATGCCCACAAAAAGACGGCATTTTTGCATCCATATAGCCATTCCGGCCATCGGGCCCGAATGGCTATATGGATCCTGGCTGGCCAGATCTGTTTTCTATGTGGCATTCCGCTTTTCCTGTTTTCTCTCAAATTTGAATTTAAAAAGCAGAAAATGCCCCTCGGCTCACACACACAAACAACACACACATATACGCAAACGGCGTAAACGAAAGTGGTGGAGTCACAGGGTGTGAAATCTGTCTCAGCCGAAGATCGGCGCGACCCAAGACCTTTTTTAAATGCTGCTCTACCCCCCCCCCCCCCCCCCCGTCTCTCTGCATCCCCCCAAAAAAAAGAAATGGAAATAAAAAAACCATCAGCGACCTCACAGGATGCCGTTAGGACAATCCGAGTAATATTGGCCAACTCTGGTGAGAGAGTTGTTGAGTGAGTGAGCGAATGAGTGAGACATAGTGAGCGAATGATTGAGACATAGTGAGTGAGTGAGTGAGTGAGTGAGTGAGTGAGTGAGTGAGTGAGTGAGTGAGTGAGTGAGTGAGTGAATGAGAGCCAGTGAGCGAAAACTAATGCTTGGAATGGATTCAGAATCATGAAAACCCCCTAGATTGACACGTCACATGCGTCGACTAGTTGAATAGTCGACTGCAGGTTAGCTAAATCATTTGAGTGATTATAATTAGGGCATGCATGCACTGGCCGGGCTACATCGGTGCACAATTTGGCGCTCTGAAGACAAATTAGCGCGAAATATCCCTTTTCTCACCCTAGACTCCTCCACTACAGAAGGTGTCTTTGCGTTTGTGCATTAGTGTAGAGAGAGAGAGTGTGTGTGTGTGTGTGTGTGTGTGTGTGTGTGTGTGTGTGTGTGTGTGTGTGTGTGTGTGTGTGTGTGTGTGTGTGTGTGTGTGTGTACTAGGGCACCAATGTACACAGTTTTTAAATGTACAAATATTTACTAAAAAAGAATAATAGTTAAACAACTAGTCGACTAGTCAACTAGTAAAAATGACTAGAAGTGAATGCCCTAGTCAGTGCAGTGGTTCCCAAACTGTGGTGCGTGCACCCCCTTGTGGTGCGCGGGGGCGCCTTCTAGGCCGGTGCTCGACATGAAAAGGCTAATGGTGGTGCTATGGTTTTATTTTAAATATATTAACATATTATGTCAATATATGGAAAGTATATGCAGAATATATAGCCTATGCTGCATATATATGCCATATTCAGGTTCATATATATGCATATATATATGGATAAATAGGAAATATATGTCTCATGCAATTTATATTTCCATGTGGCGGGTGCTAGGTCAGCTATAGGTCGGGAGGTAACAGGGGGCAGCACGGCAAAAAGGTTTGGGCCGCTGCCCTAGTGTGTACGTACTAAGGTTATAATAGTTAACTAAAACTAAAACTAGAATTACATTTTTTAGTTAACTGAAACTAATACAAACTAAACATAAATTAAAAAGCGATAACTAAACTGAAACTGTATTGTATGTGTCCTCAAAACTAACTGAAATTATAGACAAAATACCCTTAGTTTTAGTTTTTATCAATATTTATATGCCTTTCAGATATTTAAAATATAATCCTTTTTAAATTCATTCGATTTTGTTTTTGGCGTTTTAAGGCAGTTTTCAGCACCGTACGGCAGCATGTAGCCACGCTAACCCTAACCCACAAATAAACCGTACGAAAAAAACTAAAACTAAACTAAAACTAAGCATTTTCACCAAAATAAAAACTAGCAAACCCGCTCTAAAAACTAACTAAAACTAACTGAATTAGAAAAAAATTACGTCAAAACTAACTCAAACTAAACGATAATGAAAAAACCAAAACTATTATAACCTTGGTACTACGTACGTGTGTGCGTGCGTGTTATCCTCATCTACCTTTGCGGTGGTGCCTCGTCCGCTCCGACTCCACGCTGCAGCGTCGTCTCTCGTTCTCCCGGAAGCCGTCGAGGCAGGGGCCGCAGCGGGCGGAACCCGGTTGACTGCAGGGATGGCGATTCATCAGGACACAGTCGATGCGATGAGGGCACTTTGAGCTGGCTGTGAGAGAGAGAGACATGGGGGGGGGGGGGGGTCCTTCATTAGTGCTCTATAGACCGATTCACAGAGGCTTTCCTGGGTGCGGACATTACTGAGGTGTACCATTAACCCATTCTGACCTGAGATCAGATTCATACGAGGTTTCCACTGGACACACACTGGTCTGATTAACCCATTCTGACCTGAGATCAGATTCTGAAAATGTCAGTCGCTCTTCGATTTTTCAAAAATAGCAGACCTACAAGCTCGTATCGCGCCACTCGGTGGCGCGCTATGAGCTTGTAGATCTGCTATTTTTCAATAGCTAAAGCATAACATGATGCGGGCTCCCAAACTATGGAATGCCCTACCTATTCATTTAAGACTTGCGAAATCTGTGTCATGTTTTAAATCCCTTCTAAAAAACCCACCTTTACACGTTAAGGCTTTCCTCTTAATTTCCTTTTGCATACTCTATTTTTGTGTGTATGCTTTTATGTTGTCCATTTATTCAGAGCTGTGACTACGTTGTTGTTGTTTTTGCCCTGTTATGTGCTATATAAATACATTCATTATCATTATCATAGTCATTTAAGACCTGGGAACGATTCTACAAAATGTCTTCTAAATCCTGACTGTTTTCTTGAAAAAGCTGTGTTTTTCTATGTCAGTCGTTCTCAAACACTTTCACGTCACGTTTCACGATTCTTCAAAAATAGCAGACCTACAAGCTCGTAGCGCTATGAGCTTGTAGATCTGCTATTTTTCAATAGCTAAAGCATGACATGATGCTACCACCAAAAGGGGTTCCCGCCCCAAAATGGGTTAAAGGCCATTTAGATCTGAGGTCGATTCTACAAAATAGACAGAAAAGACAGTTTTCTTGAAAAAACCCATGTTTCTGTGTCAGTCGTTCATTTTCATGTCAAGGACCCCCAAAAATGTATGTAACTGCCCGCCGAGCCCCATCTGAAAATATGTTGTAAAGATTTGAGTTAAAAACGAAAGAATATATATTCAAAGATTTGCGCCACATTTTCACCCTGGTTTCCGGCGAGCCCTGGTTTAAATAACACTGTAAAGTTGCCCGAGGGCCAAGGCTCCAGCGATGCTTTTTGGTGGATTTTATTGCTCCAAAAACTCCAGCTCCAGTGCAGATATTCACAACGGAAAAAAACAAAAGGCAAACATAATACTGGCCAAAATAGAAAATACAAAACAAAGAACTCAAAAATACTTAACAACGTAAGGAAAAAGGAAAAATAACAAACTGCACTAGGCTATGCCCATGCCAGGGGACCTAGCAGCTCTCTCACGGGGGTGTCAGCATGACGCCTGCCCGAGCCTAACTGACTAGCTCTGCCTGCAGTCTCCCCTTTATAGGAGAGGATCCTACCACCAACAGAGAAGCACTTAAATATACACAGCTGATCTACAAGCTCACAGATATCAGCTGAACCTGAATAAGTAACCCCATACCTAGATGTTCTATAGATTAATCATCATATGGGGTTACATTCATTTCCCCAGATAATAGACATACTTTGATAATTGACATTGTGGAACACCCCTACTCCTCAACCGTACTTGGCACCTTCCCCCCCTCTTAAAGTGCCCCCACTGGCGAGGCCATACAAACACTGAGGTTACCATAAACACACAGGTTAATAAACTGAATGTTTTCCCTGTGTGTATCATTTCATTTGTACATCCTGTAAATGCATACATCAACAGTATTGACATTATATGATAGGACCTGTCTGCCCCACTACCCAGTCTGTGTGGTGTGTGTGCGTGCGTGCAATGTCCTTAATCAGTGTGTGTGTGTGTGTGTGTGTGTGTATAGGGCAGGGGCTACCCCGTGACAAACACGTTAAAAACGTATTTGGCGGGGAGTGAGAGCCCCAATAAGACGTTAAAGAAGTGTTAAGGCCAATTAATACATGCTCCTCCCAGGCTTTCCAAGTCCGGACAGACAGTCAGAATAATCTATAGGCCCTTAGATTATGTAGGTAGGAGTTCTGAGAAGAAGTTCTGAGACCGCCCATCAGAAGTTGGGGAAGGTGGGCACATACACACACACGCACACACACACACACACACACACACACTGCTTGTCCATCAAATCCGATGCCGACGTCCCACTCGTGTTCTTTACGGTGAGTTCTTTGGTGGCTAAAGAGTAGTATCCTGGAACCACATGTTCTAACAGGTAGTTGGTTGTAGGCACCCTTTAAAATGCTAAAGATGAATACACTGTACACTTTATACAGTGTAAAGTATGGCTGGATCTAAACTGAGGCGTAACAAATATCACCCAATCTGAGCATGTTAGTGTGTGTGTGTGTGTGTGTGTGTGTGTGTGTGTGTGTGTGTGTGTGTGCGTGTGCGTGCGTGCGTGCGTGCGTGTGTGTGTGTGTGTGTGTGTGTGCGTGTGTGTGTGTGTGTGTGTGTGTGTGTGTGTGTGTGTGTGTGTGTGTGCGTGTGTGTGTAACAGAGACGGGGGCAGGAAGTGGGATGCCCGTGTTCCATTGTGTTTGCTTCCCCCGGCGATTAGCAGACAGGAAGCAAAGTATGCCAATTAAACACTCCAAAACAAGTGGCAGGACTCTCTAGGTCTAGGGACGCTGTTTTGGCTGAGTAAACCTGACCAAGTATGCACTGTACAATATGTATACTGTATGAAGCATACTGATGCTTCCAGACGTTTTCAAAGCGGGGCAACCAGTTCCTTAAGTGTGTGTGTGTGGGTTGGTGTGTGTGTGTGTGTGTGTGTGTGTGTGTGTGTGTGGGTGGGTGGCTGGGTGCGTCTGAGCACGAAAACAGCATGGTTGTTTTTCACCACCTGTGCGCACACAAACACATGCACATTATATTATTAATCAGACCAGTGTGTGTCCTGTGGAAACCTCGTATGAATCTGATCTCAGGTCAGAATGGGTTAAGGATGTTATACTTTAGCTTAGATCTACAAGCTCATAGCATAAATACAAAAAATCACACCCGTGTGAAGTAAGTGGTGCGACTCCGTGTGACCCCGTGTGACGTCGAAAAAAAAAAAAAAAAAGTCTTCTGAAAGAATATATGTTCAAAGATTTTTGCAGCATTTTCACGATTTTTCAAAAATAGCAGACCTACAAGCTCGTAGCGCGCCACTCGGTGGCGTGCTATGAGCTTGTAGATCTGCTATTTTTCAATAGTAAAAACACCAAAAGGGGTTCCCGTACAGAATGGGTTAACCCATTCTGACCTGAGATCAGATTCTAAAAATGTCAGTCGTTCTTCGATTTAAAAAAAAATAGCAGACCTACAAGCTCGTATCGCGCCACTCGGTGGCGCGATATGAGCTTGTAGATCTGCTATTTTTCAATAGCTAAAGCATAACATGATGCTGACACCAAAATGGGTGCCCGTTCAGAATGGGTTAAAACACCAAAAGGGGTTCCCCGTCGTCCTGCAAACATGATGACAAAATAATAATACCTCAGATTTGAATTTGCCTGATTTATCTGAAACTATTAGGTAGGAAATCAATAAACTATTGGTCCCGTTGATCTCTGCCCTTAGTTTGAACATAAAAGTTGGTTTCCTTCATCCTATCTTTATCCTTTAACAGAATTACGCCTCATAGCTTAGCTACCATCCATGTGAATTCATTCCAATATTCCAATACAGTAAAATATTCCAAATCCAATGTGAAAATCACTTTATTCGTTTACTTCGTTCTTTCAATAAAGAAAACGGAACGTGATGTATGTTAGCCTTCAGTTAGTAAAGTTGAAAGAATGGAGTCTTGAACATAGAATCACATTCATCAAATGCTTTGAGAATGAGAGCTGTTCAAGAGTTGTTTTGTACACTAGTGTAACACCCGGGAATCGAACCCAGGTCCCCCGCACGGAAGGCCAACATCTTAACCACTAAGCCAAAGCAGTTGCCTATGTCTCTGTATGAGACTTTTGAGGTCATCAGGCTGAGGCTGTGAGCCACTGCTATACAATAGCCTTCAGTTAATACACCTCTACATGTTAAATCCCTGTTCTCCTATAGTTTAATGCTGGAGTGTTTCTTTACTAACTGAAGGCCAACACACACAATTACCAGTAGACTTTGGCTGAGAGTGTCTGACTGATGGTGCAGTGGCCTAATGATCAGCGGCGTCAACTCCGGGGGTGCTCAGGCGCAGAAGCACCCACGGGCAAAATAATAAGCGGCGCCAATATCAATATGCAGTATATGCACCCACTGTCCTGACTGAAATGTCCCTTCCCCAGTGGACATGTTGTCATGCACGTAGCAAGGTTATTATAGTTAACTATAACTAACGAAAAAACGAAAACTAGAATTAAAAAAACATTTTAGTTAACTGAAACTAAACTGAAACTAAAATAAATTAAAAAACGATAACTAAACTAAAACTGTATTGTGTGTTCACAAAACTAACTAAAACGAACTGAAATGATAGACAAAATGGCATTCGTTATCGTTTTTTTATCAATATTTATATGCCTTACGGACATTTAGAATATAAACCTTTTAAATTAATTCGGTTCTTTTCCTTATTTCCCGAGCCGTTTTTACGGCACTTTTCAGCACCGTAACGCCAGGGCTCCACTGGGCGCGTCTGCGGTGCGTCTGCGTCGCGTCTCCGTCAGTGTCGGGAATGTGCCCTTTTAATCAATGGAGGGTGGCTCCACTGCCCGCGTTGCGTCGCGTCTCCGTCACCATAAAATTGAACCGGTTCGTTTTTTGACGCACGCACGCGTGACGCACGCGTGACGCAACGCGCCCAGTGGAGCCCTGGCGTAAGGCAGCATGTCACAACGCTTTACGACCCGTGTTTACATTCTGCAGTGCAGCCCCGTGGTCGCTTCAAGTTTTAATGCTGCTGCTTGCATCTCGCAAAAATGGCAAAAGTTGGCAGAAAGAGTGGCCAGACGTCCGGTTTCACGCCGGACAGTCCGGTTTTAGAACCACCTGTCCTCCTCCCAACTCAACCTCTGGCCGGACACATAATTGTCCGGTTTTGTGTGATATACAGTGCTTGTGTCATAACTGTCATTTACGTTGTCTCTGTATTAAAATCTCCGCAGAGCTGCTCAGCTCCGCAGCGAGCCAGCCACACTCCCTCTGTCTTAAAAAGAGAGAGGAGACGTTGCCATGTCCGCTTAATTATAAGCGACTTTGGCCTTGTTTTATAAAATAGCCTACTAAGCCTAGTCAGGCTTCTTTTGGGCTTGTTTTCATAGACATGGTTGCTTGTTTCTCTTCCAAAACCTGTCAACACTGCCAGTGGGATGGTCTGTTTGTTTTTTGTGGAATGTGTGTTCTCACAATCACTTTAGTATAGTTAATGCAGGGATAAATAAACCAAAAATGCAAAATGAAAAACTACATTTAATGAGCAATATGGCTCGACATCATAAAGAAAGGGAGGCTAAAGCACTGTGAACATAGGCTACTGGCTTCATTCTATGTCCCACACCGATGACCATAAGACTGTATAAAAAACCCCACAAGAAAGAGATTCAACATAAAACATATCTAAACATGAAATAAAATAAATTGATTATAAAAGGAATGACCTTTGTGGTACCCCATCATTTAAAAAGGTTAATTGAATTAGCAAATATATGTTCTCTGTGGACATACTGCTGGAGATGATGGTGGTGAAAATCAGGTGCGTGCAATAGTATAGTAATAATAATAATATCTGGAATTTTATAGCGCTTTTCTAAACACTGTGTGTGTCTGTTTGGGGGGGGGGGGGGGGGCTGGGGAGAGAGCCCCGCAAAAGTGTCCTCCTTTCTGAGGTCTTGCAGGTGGCCACCACAGCCCAATATGGGATTTCTTCGAATATGACTGTGTGGGAGATGCAAGCAAGTGCCTTGTGGATGAGGATGGGAGAATATGCGAAGTATGTCATGGTTGATTGTCCAACAGAGACTGAATATATATACTTTTAAATGGTATCTTTTGTTGAGTTTTTATTACACAATACTTGCTCTGATCTTTTTTAATCCTATACTTCGTTACAAATAAACCAAAGTACGAAAAAACTAAAACTAAACTAAAACTAAACTAAAACTAAACTAAAACTAAACTAAAACTAAGCATTTTCACAAAATAAAAACTAAACTAAAACTAGCAAACCCGCTCTAAAAACTAACTAAAACTAACTGAATTAGAAAAAAATATGTCAAAACTAACTAAAACTAAACTATAATGAAAAAACCAAAACTATTATAACCTTGGCACGTAGTCACATACCTTTGGCTTTACGGGGGGTTGGGGGCGCTCGGGTGCAAGATATGTGTTGGGCCGCCGCCCATGGGCATTCAAATGCTAATAAGGTGGCTTTTGTTCTGCTGCCAGGTAGTTTCTTGTCGGGAAGGGCGACTGCAAAAGCATAGTGCAGTTCTACTATGGGAGTGATTTTGACAGTGAGCTGCTGACACTGACACTTCATCGTGATCGTGACATGTTGCTTGCCATGGCAAAGCGGCATAGAGTTCCACTGTCTACCTTTCATGATGTCGTGGAGTTCCTCAAAAGTTACCAGAGGCCGTAAGACTGGTGAAACAAGTGCTGACTGTCCCTGTCACATCATGCAGCGCAGAAAGGTCCTTTTCAGGGGGCTGCACCCACCGCCGTTATAGGAACCTGACGCCTCTGCTAATGATCAGTCTTTCAGTACAGACATTCCATGTTCAAGTCCCGTTCCTCCTACAGCTCAATGCTGCAGTAATTTGAACTTTTCAAGGCTTGAACAAAAAATAAAAACTCAAAAGCAACAGGAGGAGACATCTGCTGACACTAGGGCTGGGTGCAATAACCGCAATACCGCCATACCGCCGGTATGTAACGCATACCGCGGTATCGGGTTCATTACCGCGGTTAAAATTTTTATGAAATGAAAAGTGTATCATAATAAACAGTGACGCTCAGTCAGTCTAATCATGCCAGCAACACAACAACACCAGAGGGAGTTCAAAAAACCATGTGCAACCCAGATTCGGCACAAACAAGGATTGATTGATTGATTGATTAAAATATTTATTAACAGTTTGCAGAATTACACTACAATTCAAGCACAACTCAATACAAAGACTGTTAACTGTGAGTGGACACTTGTTTACAAGAGGGTCCACCTAAATTAATTTCACTCCTATGCCACAAAAATGTGGAACGCCCTACCAACTGTCATTAAGATGTAAATCCCTTGACTCCACCCACCCCTTTCCCCCCTCACTGTATACGTTTTCCCCCTTTTTACCTCCTTTATGATGATTTCCTGTTTTTGGCTTTATAGAAGTGCATAGTGTACAAAATGATATGATGAATTGAAAATGGTGGACCCTCTTGTAAACAAGTGTAATGCTTTATGGCAGGGGTATTCAATTAGATTAGGCCTCCTATGTGACACAGACCGAGAAAGAAACGTGCCATTTTATCATGACTATTAGTGAGGACCTATTATATGAAGATAGGTTCAAAAGTGGTCCTTTAATGATTACCGTCATTATGGTAATCTCACAATTAATATCGCACACACCATACCTGTAACTTTTATTAGCCCTCTTATTATTCCCCCCCCCCCCCCCCCCAAAAAAATACCGGCGGTATGGGGGCCGGCAATAACCGCGGTATTAAAAATCCCATACCGCCCCAGCCCTAGCTGACACTAGTAATAATTATAATTAATAACTAGAAAAAGTGCCCTTCTCGGCACAGGTCTCCACCAGGAGGATAGGAGTGTGTGTGTGGTGTTTGGCAAAATGTCTAGGAGTAATATAAACATGTTTATTAACCAGGCTAGGAATAGGCATGCACAGTTTCACCGCAATCGTACGCTGCGTTGAGGAGTTGTGGCGATTTGTACAAAACGGGCTACTCCTGAAAACTTTAGAAGCCAATCGTAGCCAATCAATTATGAGAAATCAAACAAATCACATGATCACATGACTATGGAGAGCATGTGTACCGATTTGCGTGAAATTTGAAGGAGTAATATTAGAACATGTGTTTTACATATGTCTGCCTCCTGGTGGCGCTATAAAGAGCAGATGTGAAAAATTCCAGGCAAAGGTTTTTCCTTGGCCTCTAGGGAGTTGGCATACAAGGTTTTACACAGATCGGTGCAGTTATAGGTAAAAACACAAATAGTCCAGTTATAGCGCCACCATGAGGCTGAGTTGAAAATATTATAAGTGGCATTTCTTCCTCGTCCTAGTGGGAATGTGTGTGCAAAATTTCACGGAAATCACACAATGTGTTCATGATTTGCAGCATTTTGTTTGAAACTGAGCACTCCTGCGAACTTTGGAAGCCAATCTTAGCCAATCAGGATGGAGTCTGGAAAATCTGAAAGACCCGTTTCGTTGAATGGCTCTAGAGAGACTGTGTACCAATTTGCGTGATGTTTGGACAAAATCTGTAGGTGTACTGTCAAAACATTTGTTTTGCACAAAGCGGCCTCCTGGTGGCTCTATAACAGGCCAATGTGAAAACTTTGGGGCAGAGGTTCAGCTGTGGCATTCAGGGAGTGTGTGTGCAGAGTATGGCTGCGACCAAGCCAACGGTGCCGGAGATTAGCTGTCCACAGACGGACACACAGACGGACAGACGGACGGTCGGAGAGCAAAACATACTTTCTCCCCATGCCTTCGGCCCCTCTTCCCTGTGTTGCTACCTTGCCGTGGTGGGGAGGCTTGTGTTCCTCCATGACCCTGAGGGCTATACCGGCAGGGGTCATACCCCTGGCAGGTTCTACCAAGCCGGGCAGGTTTCAGGGTAGAGGGCAGACGAAAGGCAACACAACTGGCCCTCCAGGTTGGGGGTTGGGCGTGGGGCTAACAACCCCACCCCGTAAAAAATCACATGTTACAGATACGTCAAGAAGAGTAAACCAAGACATCACGGCCCTAGGAGAAGATGGTCCTCCACCAGAAGGAACTATGACGCAGGGTGGTGAAAGCCGGAAGCATCTGGAAACCACTCTGCCGAATACCATTCTTTCAACCAGGGCTATCACCACCTTCGGCACATGGAACGTAAGAACCATGTTCGAAGCTGGGAAGACAGCACAAGTTGCCGCCGAGATGAAAAAGTACAACCTTGCCATCCTCGGAATCAGCGAATCAAGATGGACGGGTTCCGGACAGAAGAGGCTTGCCACAGGAGAGCTGCTGCTGTACTCAGGCCATGAGGAGGACAACGCACACCATACCCAGGGAGTTGCATTCATGCTGTCCAAGACCGCACAGAGAGCACTCATGGGATGGGAGGCTCATGGGCCTAGAACAATAGCAGCGTCTTTCAGAACAAAAAAGGAAAGGATAAACCTAAACATTATTCAGTGCTATGCCCCAACCAATGACAGTGATGAAGAAAGCAAGGAGGAATTCTATAACAGACTGCAGACCATCATCCAGAAATATTCAGGAAGAGACATCATCATCGTGATGGGTGACCTCAACGCAAAGATTGGAAGCGACAACAGAGGATATGAGAGAATCATGGGGCAGCATGGTCTAGGAGAGATGAATGAAAATGGAGAGAGATTTGCAGACCTATGTGCTAATAACAACCTTGTCATAGGGGGAAGCGTCTTCCCTCATAGACGAGTACACAAAGCCACATGGGTATCTCCGGACCTCACCACCGAGAACCAAATAGACCATCTATGCATCACAAAGAAGTTCAGGAGGTCCCTCCAAGACGTAAGGGTCAGAAGAGGTGCCGATGTAGCATCAGACCACCACCTTCTGGTTGCCAAAGTTCAACTGAAGTTAAGGAAAAACTGGACAGGGGAGAAAAGCCAGCGACAAAGGTTCAACACAGCCTTACTACGAGACCCAACAACAGCAGAGAACTTCAAGATCACTTTAAGGAACAAGTTCCAGGCCCTGCAAGAGCTAGATGGAGAGGGGGAAGGAGACATTGACAGGAGATGGAAGGCGGTAAAGGAAGCCATAACCACGACTTGTAAAGTAGCACTGGGTCCACAGAAAGACAACCACAAGGCGTGGATATCAGCAGAGACACTGAAGAAGGTTGAGGAGAGGAAAGAACAGAAGGCAGCTCTAAACAACAGCCGTACAAGAGCAGGGAAGTTGAAGGCTCAAACACAGTACAGGGAAGCAAATAAGTCAGTGAAGAAAAGCATTAAAAGGGACAAGATTAACTACGTAGAGGCGCTTGCAGCGGAGGCTGAAGATGCAGCTAGACATGGGAATCTGAAGGACCTGTATGCCACCACCAAAAAGCTGTCAGGAAGGACCAGCAAACCACAAAGACCGGTAAAGGACAAAGAGGGGAAGCCGATAATTGGGGAGGAAGGACAGAAGAAAAGATGGTTGCAACATTTCGAAGAACTGCTAAACAGACCACCCCCGCAGGACCCACCACACATACAACAAGCAGACAGGGACCTTCAAATAGACCTCAGTCCCCCAACAAGGGAGGAAATCCGGAAAGCCATTAAAAAGCTTGGAAACGGCAAGGCCGCAGGACCTGACAACATTCCAGCAGAGGCGCTGAAGATCGACACAGAGACCACGGAAGAGATGCTCCACCCTCTCTTCCAGAAGATGTGGGAACAGGAAAACATCCCATCCGAATGGAAGGAGGGATATCTCATAAAAATACCGAAGAAAGGAGACCTGAGCAACTGTGCTAATTACAGGGGAATCACACTACTATCCATCCCAGGAAAGGTTTTCTACAGGATCTTACTGGACAGGATGAAGGACGTGGTAGACCCCCAGCTTAGAGACCAGCAGGCTGGCTTCCGCAAAAACAGATCCTGCATAGACCAGATTGCCACGTTGCGCATCATACTGGAGCAGTCACTTGAGTGGAACTCCCCGCTATTCATGAACTTTATTGACTACGAAAAGGCTTTTGATAGTGTGGACAGGGAGACCCTCTGGAAGCTTCTAAGGCACTACGGGGTACCAGAGAAGCTAACCAACATAATCAAAAACACATACGAGGGAATGACCTGCAGGGTGATCCATGAGGGCCAACTCACCGATGCCTTTGGAGTAAGAACGGGAGTGAGGCAAGGGTGCTTGCTATCGCCATTCTTGTTCCTGCTGGCTATGGATTGGGCAATGAAGCAATCCACAGCAGACAAGAGAAATGGAATACAGTGGTCAATGTGGACGCAGCTAGATGACCTGGATTTCGCGGACGACCTGGCCCTTCTATCCCACACCCAACAGCAGATGCAGGAAAAGACCAGCACCATCGCAACCAACTCCGCTCGCCTAGGCCTTAACATTCACAGAGGGAAAAGCAAAGTCTTGAGAGTGAACTCTGCCAGCACTGTACCCATCATGCTGGAAGGCGAAGCACTGGAGGAGGTTGACGAGTTCACCTACCTAGGCAGTATCGTCAACAAGAAGGGAGGAACAGATGCTGATGTGAAAGGCAGGATTGGCAAGGCCAGGGTAGCCTACCTCCTTTTGAAAAACATCTGGAGCGCAAAATACCTGGCCATCACAACAAAAATTAGAATCTTTAACAGCAATGTAAAATCAGTCCTACTCTACGGTGCAGAGACATGGAGGACAACAGTTAATACCACAAACAAAATCCAAACATTCATCAACACCTGTCTGCGACGAATCCTCCAGATCCGCTGGCCAAACACCATCAGCAACAAGGAGCTGTGGCAACGCACCAACCAAATGCCCTCAGAGGAAGAGATCCTCAAAAGGCGCTGGAGATGGATAGGCCATACTCTCCGAAAACCAGCCTCAAACACCACAAGGCAGTCCCTCAAGTGGAATCCCCAAGGGAAAAGAAAGAGAGGTCGGCCACGGAACACCTGGCGCAGAGACTTGGAGGCAGATGCGAAAGCTATGGGCCACACTTGGGGACAGCTGGAAGTGTTGGCTGAGGATCGGGATGCTTGGAGAACTCTTGTCGACGGCCTAAACCCCAGAAGGGGTAATAGGCGCACGACCACGATGCCTTCGGCCTGGTGGAGACAATAATGTAATAATTACATATAAATATTATGAAACTATAGCCTGGGTTTTTAAAGGCTTTGAAAGACTCTTGTGGATTGGTCCTGTAAGATTGTATTCGCCAGCTGCTCAGAGTGATATAAGCCTGGCATTTTACAATCACAACATAGTAGTGATTCCCTTTTTTAAATGTCTTGCTATTATTAATCTGCATGAGCACAGATTGTTAAAAATATTTTTTTTCATGACACCATTGAACAACAAACTGTAAAGTGGTTTAGTGGAACCCCTTTTGGTGTTATGTTATGCTTTAGCTATTGAAAAATAGCAGATCTACAAGCTCATAGCGCGCCACTCGGTGGCGAGCTTGTAGGTCTGAGCGGAGCTTGTAGGTCTGCTATTTTTGAGTGGTGCAACCACTCCTACAACCAGCTTGCAATGTCCTCGTACGTGTTTGTGTGTCTGTGTGTCTGTGTGTGTGTCTGGTACTTGTTTGTGTGAGCATGAGTATGTGACTTAAAAATAGCAGTAGGGGGCGCCAGAAACAGTGAGAGGGGTAGTGACTCTAATGAGAGAGAGTGAGAGAGGTAGTGACTCTAATGAGAGAGAGAGATAGAGAGAGAGAGAGAGGGGGGGGGGGGGGGGGGGGAATTGCACCACTCAGTTCACACGTGTGTGATTTTTTTAAATAGAAGAACGACTGACACAGAAACATAGCTTTTTCAGAAAACTGTCAGGATGTATTAGACATTTTTTTTTTTTTTAGATTTTGTCGATTCGCTGACGTGCTTCTCGATTATTCGATTGATCGTGAAAGTAATAAAATCATTGGAGCCCTCCCTACTGAAGAATGTATAGTGTTTTCCGACCGCTAAACACCACAACTTTAACCACACTATAATCACAATCCTCGACAACATAGTGGGGAAAAAGCACACCTTATCACAACAAGCTGTCACCTTTCTCAGAATACAGCCATGAAAAACCCTGACCCCATGAAGCCCTAGTGGGGAAAAGAAATACCTGGAAACTATATCTCATCAGGCATATTTTGTACGTGTGATACTGTGTGACGTGCCTGTCAACTTCTCACAAAAAGAACTGGTTCAAGGTTCCTTCCGTGTAGATGTTTTTGTTTTAATGGGGTATGAGTGTGTGTGCACATGCACACACACACATGCACGCACGCACACACCTACAGTATACACACACACACACACACACAGAGACCCACACACACCTTCAAATTATAAAGCAGGAAACAAACAAACTAGCTGAGTGGCTTTGGTGGAGAGATAAAGTGACAACAAGGAAGTGAATAATCAGGGACAGAAAAAGAATGTCTCTCTCAGTGTAGAGGAAATTCTCAGTAGTTAAAACAACTGTTTTTAAATCCTATATCCTTGTCACCGTCCGTCTGTCTGTCTGTCTGTCTGTCCGTCCGTCTGTCTGTCTGCCTGTCTGTCTGTCTCTTTAATCAACTTTGTCGTGGAAATCTGATCTTTTTTTTCCTATTATTACCCACATCTCTGTATAATAGGCCTAATTATTGTCTTCCCCGCTGCGATTCATTTATGTTGTCTGACAGAGAGATGATTATTGTAATCATAACCGAATTTACGCAGAGGATAATCACGGTGTCATCATCAGCTCCATGCAGAGCAGGATGCCCGGAACAGAACAGAACAGAGCAGAACAGAACAGAACAGAGCAGAACAAAGGTTTAATGAGTTCTAAGACAAGAATGCAATCTCAGATTTACAGTAAATGACCATTGAGCATTTTATACTGTGTGTGTGTGTGTATATAGGAACATTAGTTTGTTGTTATTGTTTTAAAATTAAAATCTTTATGTTTTTCACTCTGTCTACTAACTAACTGGTTCACTGGTGCTATTTATTTTCACTGAGAAAATG